>NW_020455732.1:538468-616319 GCF_003342845.1 Nothoprocta perdicaria
GGAGGTTGTGGAGTCTCCTACTCTGGAGGTCTTCAAAACCCGCCTGGATGCCACCCTGTGCCACATGCTCTAGGTGTGCCTGCTTGAGCAGGAAGGTTGGACTAGATGATCTGTAGAGGTCCCTTCCAACCTTA
Source organism: Nothoprocta perdicaria (assembly GCF_003342845.1). Classification (NCBI taxonomy): domain Eukaryota; kingdom Metazoa; phylum Chordata; class Aves; order Tinamiformes; family Tinamidae; genus Nothoprocta; species Nothoprocta perdicaria. The sequence goes on from NW_020455732.1 coordinate 538,603, forward strand.
AATATTCTGTGAATCTGTGAATCTGTAAAACCAGTGTTGCTTGGCAATTGCATCACCCTGATCTAGTTAAAATTGAAAGTTAGTTAGAATTGAAAGAAAGTTAGTTAAAATTGAAAGAAAATYAAGTCACGGACCTCCAATGAACAAACTCACTCCTCACAGCCGGTGGCTGAGGAAGCACTCARAGACAGCACAGCTAGCACATAACATTGTGGAAGAGTTGACAGTAATACAGTTGGACATTCCCTTTGAACAAAACCTGGCTGCTGGCATGCAATCTGTTCTGAGAGAATACCAAGAGGACAGCTCTGACAAATGTCTTGAAATTCAGCACCCATGGCCTTGTCCTCGCAATGCTGCAGTGTGCAGCAGAGAGCGGTGACAGTTCAAATGGCTGGCTGGCAGATACATTCACAGTACATTAACATTTTGCTAGGATCCTGCCAAGCGTCTCTGGTCTCAGTGGGAACCAACCAACTGCTTCAGTTACATTTTAGATGGGGCAGATGCTTCATCAACATATCCCATCTGTGGATGCTTGTGCAGGGTGTGAAACACAGCAACAACTTCCTTCAGCCATTTCCAAGAATTTCCTGCAAATCAAACTAGACTTTTCTAACATGAGTTTGTCTGGTCTTCATATAAGTTCCATCCTGTTAACAGAAACATGAGAATCTCATTTCCTGCTCCATTCCTGAGAAACTAAACTCTGTTCATCAATTTAGGGGCATCACCATCAAGATTCATTTCATGTTTCATTTTGCCTAAAGAAATATCTAGAGATTTGACTAATGGAAGACCAAATTACATTGGCACAGCTAAACGTACCGGTGAGACAAGTGGCAGCTCATCGAACCAGCCCAAACTACCACTGTGCAATCTTGCAGAACCAGTGAGGCAACTCTCAAATTCCGCAAAGGTGGGATTATTCAGCTTCAGGTAGGATCACAGGTGGTCTTGAACTATGTACAGACTGTTCTTTCTCTGCCAGGCACTATGGTGGAAGAAGCAATCTTTCCAACATGTCCTCAGACCTATGTGAGTCAGACAAAGGACAGAGAGGCAGGCAACTAAGCAAGAGCTTTGGGTAAACAGGGTTCCCTCCCAATTCTCTCAGAGAAATAATGCAACCTGAGTGTGTGTTAACTCAGATCAGCTGTGCATTCTACTATGGGCATTCTACTATTCTACTCTTCCTCATTTCAAAGAATTTCTCAGCCCTCTTCTTTTTAATCCTTTGTTGAGTCATGAGCATCTTTGGGAAAAAATAAATAAATAAATAAATAAATAAATAAATAAATAAATAAATGACTTGTTGAATTTTAGCCCAGCCTGGTTGTGCTAAATTTTTGCCAGCTAATTGAGCTGGTGCAATGCCACAAAATTGAGTGACTGAATCAGAATTGCAGGAACAGAAATGCAGGTAGTGAAACATCTGTTTCCTGCTATGCTAATAGTGTCTTTTGGTCTACTATAGACTACATTGGAAATAATACAAACCTGTCTTCTCAAGCCAAAATGAGGTTCATGGATATCACTGTTACACTGCTGTAGCAATCCTTCTCCCTCTTGCTCCCTGTTTTCTAGATTAAAATAAATTTAGGAACAATCAAGAATCAAGTAATATGTTGCTGTCCATGTTAGAGCAGAGAGATCAGAAGTAATGTTAAAAGATCATTAACATTGTGAAGAAAAAGAAGCAAAAGAAAAAGATCAAGGAGAAAGAGTGCTGTTTTACCAGGCAATGYACCTATGTGCTTGCTTAACACAACACAGAATGAGTCTCTTCCTACTTGATGCACTTTAAGCTGAAAACATTGAGAGGAAGACTACAGAGAGGACTTTCAGAGATCAGCCTTCAGTTGGAGACAATTTTAGTCTGAAATTTGTACAGTATAATTTCAGAGGACTGATCAAATGTCATCTTAGATAATTAGTACAGGAATTACTACCATAAAGCCAAGTCAATCCAAGTCAGCCATGATATATGCTAACTGCAATCAGATCCATAATTTTTACTCTAACACAAAGAACGTTTAGTCTTGCAATCAACAAAACAGTAAAGGAGAAAGGAGGAAACAGACCATTATCTTTTGAATTTGATGCTAAACCTGAAGATGTTAAGGCCCAATTTAAAGTGTACTGAGGTGAATAGATGAAGTACAAATGGATTTGGAATCATACAAGTCCATCTTTGAATAAATCTCCTAACAAAACACCAATCAGTCATTGAAAGAATAGACCTTAGATCAGCATGCATAAAAAAATAAAGTAATTTTGCCTCCATAGACCAGATACTCCCTTCTCCACCTCTTGTAGTACCAGACTATAAATTAGTGCATAACCTATCTTGAAATACTTAAATGCTAGTTTGGAGATATTTCCAGGAGACTTTCAGCCTTTATAAGTCACTATCTTTTTTCTTTTTTGTTGATAGCTCTAAAGCTTTCAGCCCAGGAATTCAGCGGTTGATGAGCCAGTTTGATGCAGAGCAGATGTGTGACCCTGTCTGAGTTTTGCTGATAATACTGTTCAGTGGTTAGAATGTCCACGAGCTAAACCATGCAAGATCAGAAAAATAAAAATACAGAACTAATTGCTGAGATGCAATAGGTAGCATCTCCAGGGTTCAGGAGGGAAAATATTGACATGAGAAGCTATGAAACTCTAACTAAAAAAGTGGGGACTCAGAAGATGGCAGCTCAGCAGATCAGGAATCAGGGAGCAATGTAGATGAGACTGATCGATGGCTGCCTTGTCAGCAAAGACAGATGTAGCGAGCATATTAATGCTTAGCCTGCTAGTTCATTAGATAGCTGTCTACAGTGTATATATTAGCCAACAAAGAATTGCTCTATGCTCTTAAGACACATACACTCTGCTTGGAGAGTCTCTCTGCCTGAATCAAGTAAGTCTGGAAAGAAAAGTTTCAGTGCACCCAGAAAATGGACCCAAAACCACCCAATCCTTGCAGTAAGTCGTGAAACCTTCTCTATTCTGTACCTTGTCCTACTTGCAAATGCCCTTTTCTATGCTGTGAACAAAAGTTAGGTTCAATGAAAACATGTCTCAAAGCTAAAATAGAATGCCTGGAGGAATGGATTAAGGCAGTAATAAATTCTGGATCACTAGTGCTATTTTTCCTCCTCCCATCACAACTCTCATACCAATGCTTAGATATAGTTCAAAAAGGGCAGCCATTCCCCTGGCCCAAAGGATTACTGAGAAGTAAATAATTCCCTTCAGTCTAGACACTCACTAGCATCTTGAAGAAGTATTTCAGTTTTCTCTTGAGTCCAAATCTAATTGGCCTTTGATGCATCTCTAAAAGTCTGAGAAAAACACAATCAGGTTATCCCAGAAAACCAATTGCTGTGATGAAAACTGAAGGAATATATAGCAACATATCTCTGAGAAATCTCAAAGCGAGCAAAAACCTTATAAACCCATATCTAAATGAAAGTCACTGGGATTTTAAATAGCTCAAACTCTACTGTAATGCCAGCAATATTGAAAATTGGATAGCAAAAAAWTATTAAAAAATATATTTCTTTTTGTATAGAAATAAAAGTGTCAAATCCTGAAACAAAGAAAAATCATCTTGTTCAGTCAAGATTTATAGATCACAACCTGCTTTTTAATTTATCTCTTTTCTCTAATTAACAGGCTGTGGCACTGGCAGAGAAGAACAGTAATGACACAAGACAACAGTGTCATCTCTTGCTATAGAATAAAATTTGAAGAAAAAAATCAAGGCAGTTACTGAAAATAAATCAACAGCCTTGGCCAAGTTTGCTGTCTGCACTGGCAAATATTTATTACAACACATATTCCTTGCAGAGGGACCATATCTGGAGTACCAGCTAGTTTGAAATAAATTAAGAAAGGTACTTCTAGCAATCTAGAAACAAGTAACATGTTTCAATATTTTCTTGCTSGTTAAGGTAGAAACATTCTCTTGTAGCAGAGGGAACAMAAAGAAGCTATATGTTTAAATTATACTGTCCAGCTGTGAATTCTACACTCAGTCAAATACAGTGTCAATTTAATATATATATATATAGCTATTTCATTTTGATTTTTATGTTTCATTTAGGGCTGGGGTGAGTGGGAAATACACTACCCAATTATTAAGGGCCCGTCATTTTGAAAGCCTTCATTTTCAGACACTGAATGTTCAGCTTCTTCAGAGCTCCCACTGAAGCCTCTTTAGTCTCAACCCCAAATCACCACTACCACTACAAAGTATAAGGAAGTGGCTGTATCTCTCCACGCACCAAAGTTTTCTTGGTGTGAAGCCCAAACAGCACTTAGGAACTACTCACAGTTCCTGTTCTAACAGAAGCACTGAACACTCTGCAAGCTCAGACACATTTTCAGATACAGGTAGAAATAGCTCCTACTTGAGGTATCATTCTCCAACCTAGACTTGCTGCCAAGCATGTAATTTTTTGGCTTGGCAAACAAGCCTGACAGACTATCCAAAGTCAACTTCAGTCCAAGCGTTCATACTTGAAGTTATTGTACTTGGATCAAGAAAATGTTTTTTGGTTGCATTTCTAGCCTTTACAAGAGTAAACAAAGGAATCCTGTGATCAGGATAATGTGATTTAACACAACTCAGTTTTTGAAATGAATTCAATCCAACATTAACCAGTATGCATGATAGGTAGCCTCAGGCTAAAACCGAGAGGCTCACAAAGCTTAGCAGTGGTCCTAGATCTTCCACTGGCCTCACAGATAAGACCGGGAGGAAGAACACTTACTGCTCTGTGGCAATGTTAGAGCCTTTCAGTCTTTGGGGCAAGGAAAATTATTCCTTGGTACCTTCCTATAGCTGAGTTCTTTAAACTGTGCCTGAACTAGGCTGAGTGTCATYTGACACCAACTCCACTTAAGATTGTATCTGGAAAAGCTGAAGCGCATGTTTTGTATGCTGCTTCATTATAAGAGAATTTTGTAAAAGAATTCATAATTCTTTCCTTTCAATTTCTGTTGCAGTTTTTCGGTACAGCAAGCAAGATCAGCAAGAAATGGCATAAAAATTCGATTATGTTGTCACAACATCTTGCCCTGTCTTTGACCAAAACACCATCTGCTTTCCTAAAGAAAGGTGAATTTTTTTTTCACTCCTAGCAACCAATGCCTATGACAACAATATGAACAATTCTTACCACCTGCGATAAATCTTTTCCAGAATGAATTAAAGGATGACACTTTCTGAAATCAATCCAGATCTCATGAAAGAGGCCAGGGCATTCACATAGTCCTTTTGTTTTATTATTGCTTTCCTAAGAATTTCTGAGATAAATCTTTCTGGTGGGTTATAATAAAATGACAGAGAGATCCAAAAGAAAACAAATGATATGATATGCTTGACTGCTGATAATGGGAACCTACAGTATGTACATCTGTTATAGCTGTGGGGCAGGTGCATCTCATAGTATAATACCTAGTCATGGATACTTGGGATTGCCATAAAGAATCAAAAAGTCTGTGACACCAATCTAATCTTGAAAATTAGATCTGTGGTTAAAGGTACATTAAGTCAGGGGCCACAGCTTCCTCCAAAAGTCCCTAGGTACAAGAAAATTAGCAGTGGGCTTGAGAATAAAGTAGCTTTATTTTGATCATGAAGTTGACATGCAGTATTCTTGCTGAAATTMCAGCATTTTCTTTTTTCTTTTGACTTTGAATTTCTTTTGTTCCCCTGCTTTTTGATGTGCATTATTGCAGAGGAACTGCTGACAGTCACTACTTCAGAACTGGGACTTTATCACAGTGGGATTAGCTAAATCACAAAGGCAGAGCCTATGCAGCATCAATCCCCTTCCTATTCACATCCCAGAGGCAGATGGCAAAGAGAAATGATTTAGCTCATATTGTTAGAGCTTGTACTTTTTCACTGATGAGAAGAATTTTGGTGCAAGAAGGGAAGCCATTTTTGCAGTTACAATGGAAAAGATAAATAGACACTATATCAATGTGTCTGGTAAGCTCTGTAAGTCTGTAAGTTTGCTAAAAGCAGTGTTTTTTATTATTTAAGTAAAGCTGTCAGAACCTGATTCCCTTCACTTATAATCTAATGCCAAGAACCATGTAGATAATCAGCATGTATTCTTGCAACATGAAGACGTGATGACACAGCCCCAGATGTTAGAGAGATTCTTGGTCACACACACTGTGAGGTCCCATGATCTTGAGCATGCTAGGCTAGTGCACGATGTGTTTCTGAATTTTAAGCTATCACAAGTTTATTGATTGTAGCAAGGTGTTAAAAATTATACAGCCAAGAGTTCCATCCTGGAACTCTTCTAGATACAGCATACAAAGAAGAAATTCCTGAAAGAACAGTGCAATGGAAGAGCTGGGCAAAACAACTCAAATAAAAATTCTTACACAATATTTCCCCTGCAAAGATGCTTCTTTAGGGTGGTATGGTATATCCCATGCAAGTTATTAATCTGAGCATGAGGTTAAAACTCCAGCTATTTCCGTRAGTTTGAAGAATGACTCCTGTAGCTGAATGATATCAAATGGGTCCTACAAAGAGATGCCATTTTTAGTTTTGATGCAGATAGGGGTAATTAAGATACTTGCTACTTACAAATGAATAGTAATTGCATTCCAATGCAGTGAATAACCATGGTTTGAATAACTATCCCATGGTAGCCATGGCAAAAGAGAGTTTCTCTMAGGTTACCTGCTTTCCTCACATTTAACGCTGTGGGATGTACAAGAGGGCTATTGCAAAGTGAATCCAGGCATAGATGACTAGAGTAGTACCAGCTACCTTCCTCACACGGTGCTCATCCTGATCAGTTTCCTTTAGAGACTTCTCCAAGTCCAGTCCCAAACAGGCCTACACTAACTAACACAGTAGCACTTTGTTAAGAAGGTATTACRTAGGGAAAAGATAATCCAGGCCACTTAAATGCAATCTGTTAAAAAGCCATTCATTAGTTTTTGAGCTTTGCCTATCACCACCTAGGGTGATAATTACTTTTAAGGAGAATACTGTGATTCTAGTAATCATTTCCACACAACAAATTATTTAGCAAGAATAACATCACATGTTTTGGTTTTCCTTCTGATATGGCCTGGAACTGAATCATGCACCTTTCTCTCTCTCCTTACAGACATGATACAATGAATCGCTTGGTTCCTTCTTAAATGAGGCTGGATTTCGGCTGTAAATGATTGATGACAAAAGGCTGTTAGTTCTCCCAATTTTTTTTCTGTACTTTCCCCATATTTATTTTTTTCCAGAGCAACTCTGATGGACACCTCACATGATTCACTGGAATTCACACAAAATAAATGGCCAAGTGCAATAACAATCTTTTTAGCTATTAACCTATTGGTTAATAATTGGTTTTCTTTTATGGCACATCATATTGATATTGATATTGATCTTCATAAAGGTGGATATCATCTTCCATTATTGAGACATTTAATATGAAAGAATTCCTGGAGCAGACTAGATAACCATGTCAAACTAGCATGAAGCCAAAGATATTAGAAAAGCACTATTGCTTAAGTTGCTCACTTACCCCTGAAGAGCCTTCATCAAAATCAGTTTTCACATAGCAGACAGATCTACCTCAAGGCMACATATTCAGGTAGACAAACCTAGAAGCAATCTAGTTTTATCTGCCTGTATGCTTTTCTGACACGGTAAATCTAKATTAACTTATTTCTCTTCAAAAAATAGGGCAAGAAGAAGGACAAAGGCTGCGTTCTGTTAACCACATGCTCARTAAGTGTGTTGGTCATTACTATACAGTATTTGTCAGCTTCTATTTGAGCTTATCTCCAGGTCACATGGTTGTATATCCATATGCACACTTTAAAAGTTCTTCTTTTCTCAGAATTTATAGAATGTGTTTGGCATACAATAACCCCTTAACCATCCATAACATAATTATGCAGCTCCATAGCTGGTTTGTGACAGAGCCTAGCTGCCCTCTTCAGTGWCCCCAGGTTAAAGCTTTCTAACTATACACAGTAGACAGATAGTCTAAAACTTAAATTTCTGGATTCCTGATGCACTTTTATATAATATGCAAGTCATCCTTAAACTTCATAATAGTCATCTCTTTTAAGATACTTCTTGTCATTGCTCTTCTGCACAGCTTTTCATGACACTAACAGTTAGCTTTAGTGAAGYACATAATTTAGTTTCTTTTAACAACTGTTTCTTTTGAAATCCAAAGAATTTTTGCATTGCTACTATTACTCATTCTCTATTTTCTCTTTAGGCCTCATAACATTTGCTATTTTTCTTAAAAAGCCTGCAGAAACAAAGGTTTAAAGTAGAAAAATCATTTTTATGTAGTATATTTAATCCTTATTGTTAGAGAAAAATCTCTTTTTTAAAGGAGATAAGTTTAAGAAAGAGTCGGTATAGATAAAGAATCTAACATGTTTTGAGTTTGCAAGTTCTAGAACTCACAACAGTTTAGTCTGATGGTTCTGAAATAAGATCGCGAAAATCATTTTAGAAACATTTTAGAAACATTTTACAAACATTCCTACAGATAAATTTCTTTTCCTGTTTTAACTGATTTATTTTAATTCATTTCTTAAAATGATTTAAATCTGAATTCCATATTCAAGATGAAGTTCACAGCATACAAAGATTTATATTGGATGCATTGCATTCTTTTACAAAACAATCTTCACCTGCTGTATAAGCTCTCTGATTTGAACACAATAAGAAGGAAAAGTTTAGACAACTTTATTAAAGTGAAAAGTAACTTTCTGATGTGATCACTTCATCCGTAGTGGAAAACATTTCTTTCCACTGAARCTAGGACTTAAACCAAAAGATGAAACAATCTACTGCTCTGTTTCTCAGAGAAAGATTCATCTATGTTTGATAACTACACATTGCACACACCACTGAAGTGTTTCTACAACCCAGATGGGGAAAAGAAAATCCTTGTCAAGTTGTTCTCAGAATTTTAAAAGTTAGCCTCATGGATACTCCTCTTCTCCCATGAATCCAATATCTACCCATCCAACCTCCCCTGTCATCTCTGCCTCAGCAGGTTCTTCTCCCAGCCTGTTTGTATGTCCTTACCCCCAAACATTTTCCTTTGCTTATACTTCTCACCTCCCAGACCTGCAGGTTAGGCTGGAATTCAATAGGAAACAGGAAAGCTTAAGCTATTAGTACCACCACTTAACCTGTGAAACTACAGGATGAGTGTCTTCAAATAAATTTGGGCTGAACCCAACGTCAGAGTGGCTAATAGGCTAAGTGGAGACTAAATGGTAGACTATACTGGCATATATGGCACAGCTGCCATTTCAGCAGGGTTCCCAGCTTCACCTCCTACCCAGAGAAATACAAACAGCAGCAATGGCAGAAGAGCAAGAAAATCCAAGAATAAACAGAGGTATTGACCCATCCCAGCCCCCATTTGTGGCATTTCTTGCCTTAATGACTGGATGAGACAACATGCATTAGTGAAGAACGTGAAAAACTAAGGCCTGGACACAAGGACAAATCAGTATGATTCCAAATGCTTTGGAGAAAAAAAAAAAAAAAAAGCTCTTATATTCACAGATTCACAGATTCACAGAATATTTAAGGTTGGAAGGGACCTCTAGAGATCATCTAGTCCAACCTTCCTGCTCAAGCAGGCACACCTACACCATGTGGCACAGGGTGGCATCCAGGCGGGTTTTGAAGACCTCCAGAGTAGGAGACTCCACAACCTCCCTGGGCAGCCTGTTCCACTGCTCTGTCACCCTAACAGTAAAGAAGTTGCTCCTCACCTGGAGACGGAACTTCTTGTGTTTCAGCTTGTGGCCATTAGCCCTCGTCCTATCGCTGGCCACCAGTGARAACAGCTTSTCCCCTTCCTCCMTGCATTCTCCCTTCCTGAACTTAKACATATTAATCAKATCCCCTCTGAGCCGTCTCTTCTCCAGAGAAAACAGGCCCAGCTCACTCAGCCTCTTTTCGTACGAGAGATGTTCCATTCCCTTAATCATCCTGGTTGCCCTTCCCTGGACCCTCTCCAGAAGCTCCACGTCCCTCTTATACTGGGGTGCCCAGAACTGAACACAGTACTCCAGGTGTGGCCTCACCAGAGCTGAGTAGAGGGGCAGAATCCCCTCCCTTGACCTGCTGGCAACACTCCTCCTCATGCAGACCAGGATCCCATTGGCCTTCTTGGCCACGAGGGCACACTGCTCACTCATGGTTAACTTAGTGTCAACCAGGACTCCCAGGTCCCTCTCCGTGGAGGTGCTTTCCAGCAGGTCCACCCCTAATCTGTACTGGTGCCTGGGGTTATTCCTCCCCAGGTGCAGGACCCAATTCACATGAATTATGATGTTTTTGTCAGAGTAATAGCAGTGAACAATGTAATAAACATTATTTGAGATACTTTGAGTATGCCAGAAAACATTTACAGCTGCTATATTAGTATGTATATTTAGATAGAACCAAATATAGGAAATTATTTCAAAATTTCAATTAAACATGATCAGCATTAATTCAATAGGCTCAGTTTCTGACTACACAAGGAGGCCTCCCTAACAAAATCATGTCTTCTTCAATTAGGTTATGTTGGACAAAGAAGAGCTACATCATCACTGGTCAGGGTCTACACCTCAGATCTTAATACTGCAGGTCCCTGTGGTATTAAGTACAGGTCCATGTCTACCTATGGGTCAATGTTCTAGTCAGTACTTGGCCGGGATCAACTCCCACCACTGTTCCAACCATTTCAGTCTGACACCACCACTCTGTCACTTACTCTAATGCTGTCCACCAGCTCCAAAATAACTTCCCCAAACATGTACTATATACGTCCCTATCTTTATAACCTGTCTTTTCCCTGGGAAAACATTTCATGCACTGATGTTTCAGTTAATTTCTTCCAAGAATCATGAAATTATTGTCTTCCGTACCTTAAAAATATTTGAAGATTAAAACAAGCCTTACTGCCCCAGCAAAAGAACCAAAAAAGAAGCCCGCAGATAATACTTAGTTTATCTTCTTTGATATTCCATCTTGATGTTTGTAATCGGTTCTCAGACAACATTATGACAAGCACTACATATGTCTCCCACTCCAGATTGGTACTAATAAAAACAAGAGTGGTAATAATGTCTTGTGTATTTCACTGGCTATGATTGTGCTGGAGTACAGAATGATTCCTAGAAACTGTGCAGAAGAAGATGAGAAATTTATTTTTCTTCTTGAAGATGACTCATCCTGACTTCTTCTGCCTTCAGCTTTGCTTGCCTATAGTGATATCAGAGACCAGCTTGGCCGGTCGTCTTTGTGGCTACCACTTAGTGACACATTAACACTAGTTGCTTCATCTGCTGAAGGATATCAAATACAAAAGAAATAACAGCATGGAAAGTGAGTTAACATTGGAATCACAGCATGCTAGTTGACGTGATCTAAATTTCAAGAAATAGACTGTTCAAGTGCATGCATTGTCGATATCTAAATATAACTAATAACGTAACTGCTTTTCTAGGAACAATTTCATATCTGGCAAGAAAGAGCCAAAAATGCACCGGAGGACTGTGGTAAAAGGACTCATTTCTCTTCCCTGGCTATAGAGAGAGGTTAAATGGTTAACTCATACATGGACCTCAAAAAGGCAAGTATTCAAAAAGAAAAGAAAAAAATAAAGCAAAATTCAGCTTCCAGCTTTGTGTCCAGCTTGCATCTACAATTTTATACCTTGGCTGAGAAAGAAAAACTCTGTTGTGTGGACCAAGGACTTGCCTTTGGGGAGACTCTCTTGAAGTCATGATTTATACTTCACTTGTGAAGTACAGTACTGTCACTATACTAAACATATCTTTTATAGGACACACTTCTCAGGATTGTGCTAGTCGTTGTAGTAAATATTTGCACTCTGTAGCACCTTGCATCTCAGCATGGCAGAACACTTTGCAAACATTTAATTAAGCCTTATGCTGTCCCTCCCTAGAAGGCAGGTAGGTGTTTCATAATGCCGCCAGATATTTGAAAAGGACTTACACCTGTAGTCACACAAATTTGAATATTAGGTTAGTGATAGAAGCGGGACCACAATATGGAAATTTCATTACCTCTTCCCCAGCCCAATTACCTGAGGACTCTCTGACTTTGGAGAACCTTGGGTGGATGTTGCTATGCTGGGCAGCGGTAGGACTGGCAGCTACAAGGGAAGGCGAAACAGAGTGCATTATGGCAATCTTCCCAGGATTTCAGATGACAGAAGTCAGAGCGTCTAGCCCTTGGCTGCAATCACAGATGGACAGAAGGGTATGAGATTATTCTTAATCTTCATGAAGAGGATATGGACAACTGCTGAGCTGGAGGATGGTGTATTCTACTCTGGCATCCAGAATGCCATCCCAAAAAGAAATAGCAAGGTCAAACCCTAGTCCTTAGGAGCCAGCAAAGATGTCTGGATAGCAACAAGCTGGCATATTCTGTGCTATTCTTGGGCTTCCCCTGGGCTGCTCTAATCTACTGCCCTAGCATCTGTCTCACTAAATTACAGAGATATGTGCATCTTTGCACAATAGGATGGGGGAAATAAAAGCAAGGAAGTTGATATCAAGATCATACATATGCTACTGTGAAACCTGAACCAATTGATTAATGTATAATAAACACTGTCTAGGAATTTAGCGACAAGACTCTCCAATCCTCATACTATTTGTCTCTACTGGTAGATCTTAAAGTCTTATCGAAACCTCTTTTTCTTCTGATTCAGAAGATTTCAAGTAACCCACTGGTTTGTAGGGATGGAAGAACTTGCCTCAGTTCACAATGAGTTTCTAAACCTCCTTGGAAGGTATTTACAGATGCGTTTGTAATTTTTCTGGTGAAATGAAGTCAAAATAGGTGGTTTGGTAGAGAGTGAACCATTCCCTGCTTGCTGCTCTGAACCCAAGCACACATCAAGCAACTTCTGTCATACTGGCCAAATTACTTCAGCTATCACAGACATGGAACCCAACTTTTGAAACTATGGCAAGCAGAAGCTGTCCATGTGGGGCAAATTTTATTGTCATGGTCTTAATTCCTATCTCAGTTTTCTTGCCTAACCAGGCAGCTGAAGATGATGCTAAATGTTCAACAGGTGCTTGGGTGCTCTGTCCTGCATCAACACAGTGTGTTCTGCTCCATGTCAATGTAGACTTAAAAGCATCTAACTCATTTCTTTCATTTATCCTTTCTTTTCTCATAAACTTGAGTTGAATCACAACACAGGGAACAGAAAAACAAAGAGCAGAGAGGAAATGAATACCTGCGAGATAAATAACTGGTATATATGCATCCATCTCAGACAAGCACCATGGATAATTAGCCGAATCATTTAATCTGTCTCTTCCAAACTCTCTGTGTGTAAATGCATTTGAGAAGTTGTAGTCAGTTATTGCATGATATAGATTTAAAGATCTCATAAAGCCATAGAGAAAGATATTACTGCAGGATTTCTTTTTAATATCTGAAGGGTTTCATTGTCTATGATTATAATGCTTTTAGAGAACAAAAACTCTCTTCTCAGTCACAAACATACACTTACCTTAGGAGGATATGTGGCAAGGAATTTGTGTGCTGCATTTGGAGAAGACCAGAGTTGGGTTAAGAACCACAGCAAGCAGCTTTTCTGTTATTTCTTAAAAACCCCAGTCTGCTGCATTATGTGCATACTTCCCAGATATGCATGCTGGGGTTTCTGAATAAGATTTATGGTGGTTTTGCTAACTGCAGGAAAAGGAATTGCTTAAGATAGGATCAAGCAAGTAGCATAGTTTAGCKTTTCCTGAGACAAGGATGCTTTTTAGTGGGACCTACACCCATAACATCTTTGAAATTAATCCATTTAAATAAATAGGATATACTTTTAAGTGCTATCATGTCTGAACGGACCCGAACAAACTGCCTAAAATTCTGTATTCCAGACAAAAGTCACAATCAGTCCTCTTCTATCACTTTGAACTTGACTTTCCAAACGGCTCTGGGAAAAATGCATCATGAAACATGGCACTGATCAACAGAACAATGACTGAAACACTATTGGAAATTCCTGCAGTGCATCACCAAAATAAATAAACAAATACATAAAATAAATATATATATATATAAAAATAAATGTCCAATTTGGGAGAGATTTTGCAGCTGACAACCAAGAGAAGATTTTTGTCTTCAGTTACCTTTCCGAAGTGATGCAGGGAGCTCTCAGTGCTGTGGAATACAAGTCACTTGTACAGAGGTACCAGCTAATTCTTTTCCTACCTCATTGCATTTCTTGAGGCTCAGTATTGGTGCAAAGATGAGAAGGATCAGGCTGCTCAGCAAAGCACAACCCTCTCTGGGACCCAAGAACTACAAACTGACAGCAATTGGGACTAGATAAGGTACCACGAYACTCTAGAAGGGTAATAAGCATGAAACTTTAGACCTAACTCTCCTTCTCATGGTCTGGACATCGCTAGAAATTGAGGTCTGTTTCAGACACATGGGGAAGTGTGTGTGTGTATCACTGGCAGCAGGTCTCAGAGGCTTTCACAGCAACTTGTAAAATTCTTGGGAGATTTCCAKCATGCTTTAGCAGATATGAAAGATTTAAGACTGATTGGATTGGTGAGGGGCTGGGAATTGAATTTTGCAGTTACAAACCAAACCCTCAGCTGGGTTAATTCATCACAGTTCCAGTGGTCCAAGGTATGCAAAATCCCAGTCCCATCCATTTGAACAGGACCTCATTTCAGGAACATGTGATTGAAAGTTCATATTTTAACTCCAGCTTTGAGGGTACAGTGGCAAACGCARTAACCTCTATTTTTGCTACTGAAAACATGTTCCCATACATTGCCATCTCTTTCCAAAGTGAAGGAGTGATTTCATTTGCAATTCACCTCACTCCTCTGAGGAAAAACAAGCTGAGGGAAAAAGAAAGACAGTTCATCCCCTGTTGCCAAGGGACTGAACATAACAACACTTTTCTACAGAACTGTAACTCAGAAAGATGTTTTCACCCACAGAGCTTGCTATTTAAGCCCCTGAACTCATATTGCCATAACACTGTGAAGACTAAAAAAGAGGTTCTTCAAGGTCCTTCAAGGCATCATGGTTCTTGGTTCTTCAAGAAAATCAGACTGCAGGATTTGTGGACCACTAAAGAAAAGTTGTTGTAACTCCTGTACAGTCTTGTGTATTGGCTCCAGCACAGTAAAGCTCTGCAATGGAAAATTTTCAACCAATTTAGACCATAAAATTCCTTGTGTTGAGGATGATGTTTCTCTAAGCATTTGTGAGACCTAGCACCCTGTTGAAACTCAAAAGGTACTATTGGGTGAATCACAAAATGCATTATTCTCTTAACAGGCAAAATTTCTATCATCTCCAACAGAAGCTCTTAGTAGAAAACTTTGGGCATTACTCCAACAGCAGCTATCTTTAGCTACTGCTGACAATCTAGTGTCGTAGTCCCCTCTTTACATCTGTAGTTCCTTCCATAGTCAACATGCTCCAAGTAAAGCCAGCAGATACTGAAGAGTTGTTGCATTACAGTTTTGGGCATTCTGCATGGCACAGGCCAGATGAACCGCTTAACTTGTCCCCACAGACCAACATGATCTGTCCCTCTTTGCCCTCTGCCACCAGGCACTTCCTGCATTCACCCTTGAAGGGTCCCAAAGCCACTTGCTGGACTGGAGATGGTGAGTCCAACATGCTGAGTTTGTCAAATGATTTTAGAGCATTTGGGTAGGTTGGGAGGGGGGAAAAAAAAAAGAAAGGTCTTTCCTCAGATTCCTTAGACTGACTTCAGGAGACATTATAAGAGGCCTGGTGAGGGCTTGATGTTATCTACCAGCTTCACCTATGCATACCTCCATGGAGGCTAGGGCCAGCATTAGGGAAAACAAGAGCCAAAAGAAGAGAGTGTGATTGCAAAGATGAGAGAAAAGTCAGATTGACTACTATATTTCAAAGTTTCTCGGGACATAACCTATGTTGGTTTTCTCTTATAGCCTTTAAGGTGGGCAGCCATCCTGGGACCAACTCTGATGAAATCAGGAACTAAAAGGTTTTTGTCACATCACTTCAGGAAAAATCCTACTTCAAGGCAATCTAGGCATCAATATGCATTTAAGGCATATGACCCTGGAAGTCCAAATGATTTCTAACATTAAATTTAATGCTAGGGGATTATATCTCCAGCTTGTAAGTGTTTCAAAGCAGAAAATGACTAACACACATAAACCATTTTACAACTCAATACATTCAGATTCATAATTTCTAATGTCAGCTGGGCTCCAGATGTTTTGGTACCAAGTATTAAATATCGAATCATCAGAAAGACAAACAGCAGAGTTATCCAGGTTTTATCTATCTCAGGCATCTCATATACAGAGACTAGATGTTGGTTTTTGTTTTTTTTCCAGGCACCATGTGGTCAGTGTCACATGATAAAGTAAATAGCAAACCAGGTTTCCAGTGATGATAACAGATTTCTTTATTCACTACACAGAAGCCTTTGTGTACACACTTTCCTCAGCTGGGCCATGAATCCTTCTTTACTCTGATTTATTGCATCACACACTGTTCATGTGAAGCCAGCTTCATAAGGGAAGAGCACTCTGAAGCTCTGTAACAACATGTAAAAGATCTAGAGTAACCAAGAACGATGGGAGCGGATAGTGGAAAGTCTGATCCTGTGACYAAGTTAATTTGGTGACAAGCTTTCTGAAATGCGTCTTTTCTAGCAAAAGAGATGAGGTAAACTGAAAGTCTCCATGACAACACCCTGTCCTTGTGCTACAAGGTAGTTGTGCAAGAAAGCATGTGAAAAGGTGATGCTGGGGGAAAACCCTCTATCAAAATCAGGATTTCAGCTGTTTCCCTCACATTTTATAGATTGTTTCCCATGTATTTTTTCCATGACACTTCAGATTTTCAATTAAAAAATAACATTTTACGTGGTCTTCCCCAATTATATCATTACTCCTGCTCTCAKTTACCTAGTTTTACACAGCAAGTCAAACAGCATGCTGGTTGGGCAGTTTTTTCTTGGCCAAAGCACGAAAATCTTGTTGTTTAATATATTCTGTGTTTCCAGAAGAGCTGTGCAGTTGTTAGTCATCATAGTCATCAAAACCACCCGTCTCCAAAGTTTGTGTTATCTGATACAATACAAAATGCAAGCTATCAAATCTACATAGAATATATTTAAACAAAAACAATTCCCTTCAGGAAAAAATTTGTACACTTTTTTAATCGTTCTGTTCTCACCATGATGGCATTCAGTTGCCTGAATGGAATGGTCTAATGCCATTTTGGATGTCCCAGGTTTCTCCACCTTTCTGATTCCAGGGTCCAGTCTACTATTTTCGGTAGTGCTCCTATGAATTTACACAATGTGCCTGAACCAAAGCTTGCAAGTGAAATGAAGGTCTTCGCAGAGGCCTCTTGTGCACAAATTGGTTTGATTTCCTAGCAAAGCTGTGGTTTCCACCAGGATCACAGAAACAGAGGTGGATGAGAATTTTAAAAGACATCTTATTAAGTTATCACAGCTGGAGAATCAGCCTGCAAATAAATAAAATAGGCAGGGAACATGTAAGCTTTAATACAGACTTTTATCAGAGCTGAGGAGTCCCTAATTAAACTAACTATCAAAAATAATACTAAATGAATCTGTAAATAGATACCAGCAGGAGAGATGACAGAGCTGAAAAGTAGCTACCAGGAAAGGTCTAATCTCCAAAGGAGAGTTAAGAACAACATAGCAAGATCAAAAGTGCTGGAGTTGCCCAGCTCATCACACTAATGGATATCCCAACAAAGAGGAAACCCCCAAAGACAACTGAAAATTTTCACCTTTTCTCTCTAGTTCTTATCATGCACCTTTATATCTCTCATAATTTCAATGAAATACACCTTGCCAAACATTCAAAACCCTCATTAGGGCYAATGTCTTTTGAAGTCTGTCCTTTCACACGCTACATTTTACTGTGTTCAAACCACAGCTAATGACCCAGCAGGTTATACCTGGCGTGCCTTTGACTAAGAGACTGCGTGCAGTAGCTTGCCAAGTCCAGGCTACTCCAGCAATGCATGTTTCAGAGACTATGAAATAAGTTACTTGAGTTCATGACAGAAAGACAGTCTTCCATAATGAACCAGTAAACTCCAGTCAAGCCAGATAAATAGCATGCAAAAGCTCCTTGGTGGCTAAGATGTCATGACGAGTCAAGCAGGATGCAAATTATAGTCGGTCTGCTCCAGGTGAAGGTAGGCAGCTGGGAGCAGACTTGGTAATCTTAATCCTGTGCAACACCTCCCACCACAAAACACAGTGTTTTAATGGTCTGTTGTGGATGCCATCCATGTCTGCCCACATCCTGTTAACGTTTAATCTCTTTTGAAGCAGCCATCTTGTAAAACAGTCAAAGTGCTTGTCTGTGACCTCCATCCCTTCTGAATACGTTTTGCCTTTCTTCTAGGACAACATGCCACATGGTTTTCCCAATGTCACTAAGAGAAATTCAAATAAGCATCAAAATAAGTAGTTAATAATGTAACAGCTGTATGCTTAGTCCTCTCCAGTTGCTCTCTTCTCAGTACATTGTCTCCCAGTACTTGGCCTGAAGGGTCTTCAACCCTCCTTCTGTAGCATTCAACAAAAAGAGCCTGTGAGGAACTAATTTCATTGCATTTAAATGTTTTGCAATGCTGTTGCAGAAAACTTCCTGCAGCACAACCGTACACTGCAATTGTACCTCACAAGAGCTGCTTAAAATGGTGCTTTCTCTGCTATTCCCTTCAGCTTTTCAAATAAATACCTCGTCTTTCCATTACTGACCTTTTCCCAAAGGGTAGGGAAACAACATTACTTTCCTTTAAAAAGTAGCTCACTCTCAACCATAAAAAAAAAAAAAAAAAAAAAAAAAAAAAAAAAAATCTTAATTTTCCCATGGTCAAACCCTTCTGAATAACTGAGTCTACTGATTGACCGAAACCAGGCAATTACTCCTAACTGAAGGATATTACATCCTGTCTTATGATCAGTACTCCTACAGCAATCTCCCTTTCCCTTTCCATGCACCGATATCGGGGTGTATTAAGGACTCTCAGAAAGTAAATATTGCATTGATCTCCTCTGTGATAGTTAATTTCCTCTGTAGTTGAAGGCATAACTGATGATAAGGGAGAGAAAAATTACTGTAGGTAGCCAAAGCAATTAGAAAGGAGACAGGGAGGAAAAAGAGTTTTAATAACAGGAGAATTTTCTATGAGTTGCTATTCTCTGGAATAGATTTTGCTGCTCTGGAAACAGAAGAAATACAGCTATTTTACACAGAAAGAAAAGAAATAAAGAGACAAATTTTGCAGTTCAAGATGCAGTAACCTCCCATTTCAGTCAAGACTCCCCTGTTAAAAAGTCTCTCTAAACAGTCCTGTATGTTTGTGTGACATGATGATACACAAAGAACTTTTCACAAGCCACTGAGCTGAAAAGCCAAACTGGGGATCAGCAAATATACAAACAGATATCTCTCTTCATTTTGTTTGAATAATCTCTTTCAACATGGCTTTTAATGCATCATTATGGGTACTAATGTACCAAGACCCTCAAGGAAAGCTCAAAGAGACTAGCAGCTCAAATTTCCACATGCAGCACAGCAGAAGTAATTTTTTTTGAAGATCCACACACCATGCATTCAACTTATTTTATCAGCACACATCTTAAATGTTACCTTTCCCTTGACCAGATAACAGAAACAATACAGCGGAGAGAACAGAATGTTATCGCCATAGCAAAGACAATAATGCAGTTATGCAGAGTATCCCCTTTACAGTCAGTTTTTGAAAGCTGATCTTGACATCTCATTCCAACAGGAATATTTAAAGCATTTCATTTTCAGGAAGAAAACAATCACAAGTTCCTCACARTAATGAACTAACCTCAAGATAGTGACAGACAGCCAGGAGACTTGAAATCCTTGCACAGTGAACGGTATTGATATGCAACATTTACTTCCCACCTTTGCTGTACCTCTTTATCCTCTTCCAATGCATATTTTTTAATCTCTTTTGTTCCATCTTCATTCATTCTTAGCACAAAAAAACTTACCAGTTTCAACTAGCTCTCTGTACTGGGCTGTGTCTTTTAAAACTAAAGATTTGTTGTCAGAGGCAGAGCTTTTATAGCAGAAGCTCCGCCACGATGTAGATTGCGTTTACTGGTGGGAAGGACCAAGAGCCCAAACACGTGCATACATATTCATCTACACCTACAGCATCCTCATCATGAGGTGAGTCTGTATTGCTGAACTGTGCAGTCGATGGAAAGTACATATTTTGTGCATCTAATATTGAAGGTTGGTTTTGTTTTCTCTTCTGAAAGTGAATATGTTGGTACAAGAAACAATCCTTTTAGAGGCCTTTGTATTTAACATGACATTGTTTGCAAGAGCAGAATGATGGAGAGGATAGCTAAATAAAATTTGATTTGAGCAATTCAGATAAGCACATTTTGCAATAATGGGGTTTTGCTATAATACATAGCTGACCATGATGGCTGTCAGTCTGAGTTATAGTGAGAATAATGATGCCTGAGTGTAACAGGCTATTTGTTTTCTGTTTGTTTTTCAGGGAGGCCTGAGGATGGAGGAGCTGAGTGTCTGCAACAGAAGGTAGATGTAGTCTCAAGTGTTGGGTTCCTCTGAAACCAAGGCCTTTTATGTCGCTTCTAACGATATTTTGTGTATTTTTACTTGCACAGTGCAAGTCCTGTGCAATAAAAATCAGCATAAGGCTGAATTCAGTGTGGAGAGCTGCTATACCTAAAAGCAAATAAATATTTTTGTTTGTTTGTTTGTTTTTTCCCCAGAATAAATCATTTCCAACTTTTATTTATAGAYAAAAATACAATACAGCCTGGATACATCTGGCTCTTCTCTGCAGCCCTGAAACAAGACAGCACTTGGCACAAACCTGTGAGCGCTAATGAGGTGATGTGCAAACATTGATGGCATCTGTTCCTGCGCAGAGCAACCTCTCCTCATGCACGTCCTGCCCTCGATGCACACAACTACGTTACATGCAAGGACTTGCCATTTGTTGAATCTCCTTTGCATTTTTCATTGTGGGTCCTGAGCTTTTCCCTTCTGCTCTCTGCTGAGAGGGCAGCTCCTATTCCCAAATGATCACATCTTAAACATTTTATTTGTTTGTTTTTTATTAGTTTGTATTTGTTTATTTGTTGTTTGTTATGTTTTATTTATCTTTTATTCCTCTTTTTACTCCTAAAAGCCACATGCTTTACACTGCCAGTCGCCTCTTACTGTTCTTCTAGCTTTTCAAGTTTAGGTCATATAGAAGCAGATTCTTTTTGGCTTATTTTTCAGGAGCAGAAGGAAGGACTTCCAAGATGAACTTGTGTTTTGTTTTTCTCTCCTCCCAAGAGGATTGTACTTCTTCCTCTTCTGGATCACATCAAAGCAGTTTAGCAGTGTGAAATTTTACTTGTTAGAAAATATCCTTCTAATATTCAGCATCTATTTAGTATAGTCCATTAATATTAGGCTTAAATAGCTCTGTTCCCTCTGAGATGCTACTGTTGTTTTCTTCCAAGTGYGTTTATAGGCAGTTATGTCTACATTAATTGTATTAAATGAGATCTCAGACTTCCAATTATCCCATCATATATTTATATCCTAATCATAAACTTTGTATCTCCATAGTTGAGAGCTGAAGCACAGCTCTTTACTCTAGAAGTCCAGGCCATGAAAGACATGGACGAAAAAGTCCCCAAGTTTAGGCTTATTGCTCAATTCTCCATCCAACTTTCCTCATTCTGTCAGCATTAATCCAGATCAAAGACACAGACCAAGAACAGACAACCTGGATGTTCAGAGATCTATCTCAAAATCCTCAAGTGCAGAACTATGTAAAAACATAATTATGCAAAAAAATGAATAGGGAGATTAAATAATATTAATCAGACAATGAGAGTTGATATCCAAATTGGGGGAGAATATTCAGCAATATTTTCAGCAATTCAGCAATTCAGGGTCAGCAATAACTGCCCCTATATGCTATATATGTGCTGCTTTTTRTCATCTAAAGAAAACAGATATATGAATATAAACCTGGTAAAGTAAAATTCAAATACTAGTAGCAAGAGCTCACTGCTGACTACAGCATATCAGGAGCCAATGTTCACAGGAAAACACCTCCAAATGAGAGAGATCCATTTTTCAAAGGACATTGTAGACTGTTCCAAGTTTTAACCTCAGAAAGGCTGTAATTATGTATTTTAGCAAGCAGATGGCTAGGAGGGGATGTGGTAAAAGAATATAAGATAATGAATGCTCTGGAGAAGACTCTCTCTGTCTCCTGAGCCTAGATATATGTTGAAGGAAATTAAGAGGTGAGGAATGAAAGGCAGATCAAAGTAATGTCATTTTAACTCACCATGTGATCAAACTGGAATTAATTGCTAGAGGATGGGGCTGAGGCCAAAAAAATAACAGGATTCTAAATGGGATAGAGCATCTATATAGATATAAGAATACCCTCMGTTATTTTTATTGATGATTAAATGTTTTAATTAAAATAATTCATCCCCACAAAAAAGAATGAAAAAAGAAGGATATGAAAGCTCATGCTCTAGGGCTTAAGAGAGTTTCTGAATATGAGGGATCTGGATGAGCCTCAAAGCACAGAGCTGATTATTCGCATTTTCCAATTGTGATATCTCCTACTTGGATCCCACTGCTCAGCTTCCAAAGAACGGGCTGGGCATTCGTTGCTGTCAGGCTAAGTGAAATTTCTCACCCCTAAGTCATGGTGTCCTTCTGTCCAGAGGTATTCTTCCTTATCAATTTGAGGTGCCAAAGTACATATCCATACTCTTTACTGAATCTCCTTGAGTAGCTTTATACTACTTTTACCAGTCCAAGCTATGAAACAGAACATAAATTATAGATGTTATTTCCTTATATATCCCATCCTGATACTATAATTTCTAGATTCTCTTTAAAACTTATCACCATATTACTTTTCTATGAGCTTGCTACTGGCTTGGTAAAAAAAACTATTTGTATGGTTTATCAAGGGGACATGACAACATGCAGAAAAGGGTAATGAGTAGGACGCAAGAAATTAAAGTGGGGGCACTATCTTGCATGAGATCAGTTCACTGAAACTCCAGAGATGATATCCATCCCACATCTGTCTTTGACCTGGTGATGCTAACTTAAATGTACTCATTTATAACCTCAGTTAAGTGCTGGAGCTAATGACATTAACATTTAAATCAATAGTCCTTTTAGTCAGAAAAAAATTGTAAGAAAGATAATATAGTACAACCCAGAGGAGTCAGCTTGTTACAGCAGGAGCACTGCATAGCTGACTTTGGTCATGCAGGTTTTTCAGTATGGTCCAACCCTACTCTAGCAAGACAGCTSTGAACACTGGCAGAATAAACCCCCTCCGTCTCCAGTGTGTCTACCGAGGATGCCAGTTAGCAAAGGTTGATGAGGAGTTTGGTACAATGAAAGGTGAAACAGAATGACTCATTTCCTTGTAGGAGACAAAAATCATGCTGCTAAAGTACTCAAAAAAAAAAAAAAAAAAGCTACAAATGCATGCAAAGTGTACAAATGTGAACACAGGTAGCTTTACTTCTTAAATTTGAAATGCAACCTCTCACAGTTACTTTTAGAGGATGATCCTGGATAGCRGTGCATTTTGGGGGTCAGGTTGGTTCACTTTTTCAGATTTTTGGTTGTCTTCTGTTGGCCCAGTAGGTTTGAGTCCACAGTAGAAGCAAAGGGGATCAGGATCATACATCATAGCAGTAGAAAGCGGTGGCTTTGACCCTTTTCGTAAGGACGCTATCATATCACTCTTCTTCTCTCTCTTTCTTTTATAATAATTAAAAAGGATTCACCCACAATAAATTAGATGGCATCCATGTTGGCATGTGCTTTGCAGGAGGCTCAGAGGTCATCCATCTGATTCTTTCTTTCCAAAGAAAGAAATGCTTTACTCCTAAGGCAGTCCAGCACACCTCCATGTATTACACAGCTGTGCTTTTTGGCACACTGAGACAAGCAGGCCCTTCACATCCACTGATGGCTTTGTGAATCTGGGCTAGAGACCTTAAAAGCTTTGTGTGCTTATTTATTGTTATTTTTTAAATATCTTTAGAATATTGGATTGAACTGAATGACCCAGGTGTTGTCTTCCAACTGCATATACGATCTTGTTGGGAGAAAGACAGATTTGATTCCTATTGGTGCCCAGCTTTTTGCTGGATACCAATATCTAGATATATTTCTTGTTTTCAGGGTAGCTTAAGGTGGGAACAGATCCATGACAGAGAAATTAATCTTCCAGTGCTACCAAARCGAGTTGCTGAGGAGAGGATAAGAGAAAAATATAAGCACTTTACAACTATAACTTCTTTCTGTAAACTTTCAGAACTCCTAGAGTAGTCACAACTTTGCCTTTCTTTTAGAAACTCAATGAACAGACTGTTCATAATCACATGATAGTCACCCAAGATTCAGTTTCCATGCCCTGCCAGGGTTGATCTTATCATTATTTCCTACTATTTACCCAAAGGGATTTGTTTCATGACATGCTAAAAGCTATTATGGAAGGAGAGCATATGTCAGATTGAAATTGGAATAATCAGGAATTCCCARAGTATAATAAATAAATACAGAAAGTAGGTAAACCTAATGACCACACAGAGAATTGATTTATTTTTCTCTTAAGTGAGCATTTCATTATTTTATGTCTCTTCTTTTATATTTTAATCATTCAGTAGAGCAAAGATTGAACCAAAGTACTTACCTCCAGAAACTCAGTGCCCGCAGACCTTGGTGCCTGCAGAATTAAGAAACCAGAGCATGGATATACTGAACACTCACACCAAATCTAGTGTCTCGCATGACTGAGTTACGAGCCTCCTTGTCCCTTTGCATTCCTGGTCTTTGACAGTTTGTAAAGAGTACTCCTCTGATTTACTTCAAAACAGCCACATCACATTATTAAAACAAACAAACAAACAAAAACTATTAAATAACTATTTTGTCATTATCATTTGCTCTAAGTAGGAAGAGCTTATGCTGTTCCCCTTCTGACTATTTACTGGCTAGCTAATTATTTCRTGTGACTGTTTTGTGAAAGTGGGAATAAAAGTAATTTCTCAGCTGTGCAATAAAAAGTTGCATAAGGTGTACAGAAACATGCCTTATCTATATTTTAACTAATAGAGTTGAACTTACATTCATGTTTTAGAGTTATCCCAACTGGAATCAAGATTTTGTATTCCTCAGGCGAGTCTCTCCATCTTTTCTTAGCCCCAGAACTTCCCTGTTTTCTCAGCTGGTAGCTATCAAGGGTTGTTGCGTTCTGATTTTAAGCAAGTTAGAAATTTCTCCCTTCAATATGTTCTAAGCCTTTTAACAACACCTTCTCAAATGGTATTTCCTCTACTTTGGGAGGTTTAATTTACTATAAGAATGTTGTGCTAGAAATACTCTTTTCTTGACAGGAGAAAATTATTTGTTTTTACTGCAGTAATGTTTATCTGCAAGTTTTGGGAAGATTCACTGAGCTGATTCTAATTGATAACAGCCAAAATCTTTCCTGGCACTTCCTTCACTTGGAGGTACTGCAAGGTCATGGCTCAGTTTGTCTCATCCTTTTCTGTCTGTACAGATAAAACCCTGTGCTCAGTCCTTCCCCTTTCTGCAGCTTTTCTTCTGTTCCCTCACTAGGCTGCTGCTACCCAGCGCACATCTCTTGGCAAACCCTCTTTAAACATCTCATCTTGCTATACACACCAGAAACAAGTTCCTTTCAGCTTTGTAATTCATCACCCACCCCATCTCACTGACTCATTAGCACCTCAAAATAATGCCAGTTTTTGCTGTTCTTCTACCAGCCTTACCATTAAGTGATAAAATTAAGTATTTATTATCATTCTCAGCTTTCCTTCCAGGGATGACATCCAGCTCTTGTTCTGACATGATGGATGACATGTAAGGATGCTGACAGAGTATGTACCCAGCTCTACAAAGCGCTCCCTGGAAGATTCAGCTGGGCCCTGCTGCCCCTCACTGGTGCTATCTCCAAGTCCCATCATGCATGGCCAGGCACTGACCTCCTATGTCCCATTCAAAACCTGCCTGCAGACCACTGGTTCTTGACCTCTGCAGTCATCTGCAGACTTGCAGCAATCTGTTACAGAGGGGCACAATCATCACTTGTCTATCCCACCTCCTATTACACAATAAATCATGCATCAAGCCCAATAGATGAACTAAAGCACATTATTTGAAAAGGAGCCAATCTCATTACCAAAATTACTTTTGTAGCCATCATAAGTTTCTCCATTCTCATGAGAAAATATATTTGGTTTTAGAGCTTGACAATACAAACATATTTTTTGAGCTGCAKGTATGCCAAGACTTGAAAGGAAGAAACTTTACCTTCTACACAAGATKATTATTTTTTGGTCTTCATATCTGGGATCACTGTGTGATCTCTTAAAAAACAATATGCAAAGAAATCCTGAGCAGCAGACTCAGTCTCCCTGTGCAGGTATTTATATGAGGAAGGCAATCTCTCCTAGGTAACTGTGCAACAAGCAAAGAAGACAAGACTATTCTGGATAAATATTCAGACCTTAGGATGGGACAATACACTCTCTCTTTCTATACAAGAAGCTTTACCSAAATAAACACATGCCTACACAGCCATTTCCTTACCTCTTTTTTATTTCTTTAGTGCATTTCTCATTTGGGTTTCATGAGAAAACTCTGAATTAATGAATTTTTCCATATTTCAAAATTTATTTACTGTGCATGTTGTTTAAAGTGTGCCTAAGGGATAACTTCTGTAGTGTACCTGTCTTGCCTTTTTGTTTTGTTTTTATAATGTATAATAAKACAGTAAGGATTTTTTTTTAATTATTCTTTTAATGCTAAACTCCCTGCATGACTATTGCTGAAAGGGAGAGAAATGTTCCAATATGAAATCAAGAACAATGGCCCCCAAAGGCTCATATTTACAACTGAGGGTTCCAGGTCAAGTAATTTTACTGTGTAAGGTGGTACATTTTGCAGAAAAAAAACATGACAGATGTAAACAAGTGATGGAAATAAAAAGTACACAGATCATTTTCCTCACTCCAGTGCACCCTATTGAGACAGAAATTAATGAAAGAATGAGGTCATGTTCTAAATATGGTTCAGATTAGTCATGAACTAAATCCAGTTCTAATAAAAGCTTCCCAGTAACCTGTATGAAAGATGTGTGGTGCTCACCCAGAATTACTCAAATAGGCCTAATTGTCTTTTTTTTCTTTTTTCTCAGAAAGGATAAGTAGAGAAAAGACCTCTCACTCTTCAGCACTAAGTCCCTTAAAGTCCATGTGTGTGTATGTGTGTGAGAGATGACAGCTGATGCTTTAACTGCTCTATAAAAGTGCAGCTCATCATTTCTCAGGAATATAAATTCATTTAAAACAGCGAAGCAAAATGACACAAAACAAGTTGTTAGCTTCAACGTAAAATTGAAATAACACTGCCTTTTCCTGTTGTTGTTGGAGGTATTCTTGGAGGATTTCACTAAATCCTTGAAGGATTAAAGTCTGTAACAGCCTTAGTGGCAACACAACATCCACCTTTCGCTAAGTCATCTGGATGCAAGTAGCTGTATTACTGACACAACTCATATCTCAGCTATTCCAGTTTTGGCTTAGAAATCTGTGTTAAATTCAGTGGAATAATTGGATTGTATTCAATGCAATATATAGCCAGCGAGGCCCACCTGAAATGCCCCTCTCCTGCTCGGAGCTAATGTGTGAGCACAGTACATCTTCATTTCAATTCTGCTCACAGCTGACACCAGCATCCCCAGGCTCATCCAAGCATACATATCCTCCAAGTCTCTGCTTGTGAATCTAATGATATGCTAATAAATACTGGTGTCTTGAGCATGCCTGGTGGGGGCACACATCTGAAAAAGCAACATTTTATATAAAGAAAGCCATTTTAGGTAATCTTCTCTTACAATGTTCAAGTGGAATGTATGTTGCAGAATGTAGGGTGCTGAATATTACTGTCCACAACATTTCATGAGCAGATAGTTTTGATCTCCTCTTGCTAATGATATCTACCATCCCAGAATTTTGCTCAGCCTCATAGAAATTGGAGGAGCAAACAGCAGCACAGCACAGGTGGTAAAAAGCCTGTAAGCGATGAAATGAGAAAGGAGCTTAAAAAGACATAGCTCACCTAGTTTAAATGAAGGGAAGGAAAACTGAGGAGAAAATGAAAATCTGTGTCTACTTTTCAAGTGAAAATTAGATAAAGGTTGGAAGAAGTTTTCCAGGCTGCCCTGAAATATATTCCCCTAAAAGCTAAAGCCTTATATTTAAGATGATGAAAAACTAGATAGAAGGAGTGATTTTTCCTCTGAAAGCAATATAACCAGAAAAAAGGCATCCAAAGAAGTTCCACAGCTACTCTTAGCACTGAGTATTCAAAAAGACTTTGGTGATAGTGGTCAACAGAACTGTACAGGATAAAAATTGTCCTCAAGGAAATGAACTCTCATAGAGTGACAGAGAAAAATAGGGTGATTCCCTTCCTCTTAGATAATACCATGGACTTAACTCTATAGCCAAAAAGGTGGAAATCTTATCAGTTTGAATTGAGTATAAAGGTTTGGGAAAACCAATGGACTCATATCTTCCAATATAAAAACCAAGGCAATACATAAAACACAGGAAGGAGAGATCTTGCTGTTCTGAGGCAGGGAACAGTACATGCTTCCTCCATAAATTGTTCTAATTACACCCTAATTACTGTACCTGGAGCGAATCCTTCAAATGTTCTATGCTGAAGTCTCACCTTTACATTTTGACGAACAGCTGCAAATTGCTAGGAAAGCCATTAAGCTACTGGTGAGAAGGTCACCAGCTCACTTGCTACCATGGCTTTAACACTCTCTCAGCTTCCTTCATTACTTTTCTTTGTTCTGCAGCCCAGGCAAAGGATTAGACTGTCATCGCACTCAGAGATTGTGAAAGACTGACACAGTCCCTACAGTGGCGTGTGAATCAGACACACACAAAAAAGCAAGAAACAGTTTTATAGCATGATCTTGTATATTACTGTCTATAAAGATCAGAAATTTGAGCTCTCAGCTTTCACATTTGGTATGTTGGGGAAAAAACTTACATGGATGGCAGCTTAATTTAACAAGCTAGGCTGTTTTCTCTTCTATAGAGTGGGTTATTTGGGTTAAGACGAGGAACAGACAAGCAGAACCTGCAAAGAAAAACTGCCCAGTGTGAATCCTGGATACGCTGGGACTCTACAGAGCAAACCTTATTTCATTATTTCATTTGTATTCACATCAACATGACTGCAAGATATGCACTGCATATGTGAAGAGTTTTTCAGTTCTAGGTAGGGCACCCTCTTAACAAGCCAAAACCACAGTCTGAGTCAAACAGTTTCTCACCCATTTTGCTGCCATGAATGCCTAAGTCACAAAGTCCCAGCAGACTTTATTGTACCAATGAGGTATATGATTCTCTTCTACCGTCATCTAGGTAAAAGAGGAATCAGAATGAAACCATATTCTCATGGWCATGCTGTTATGCTAATGATACTTGGGACTAGGTCTAAAACAGGCTTCCATACCTTAGTCTAAACATTGGGTGATATTTGATAAAATCACTTTGTTGTGGAAAAAAAAGTGAATATATTTCCCTAAGTGTTACAGGCTAGATCCCATGTTGGTATGAGTCCGCAGTTTGCAATTTGCATGGTAAAGAGACTTGGCACATGTGTAGGTGGAATATTCATCAGTGTTCTGGCTTTTCAGGAAAAATGTTTTTGCTCTTCTTTCTAGAAGACCTCATATGGTTCATGTTAAACTACAAGGATTCATGAATGTTAAAATATTCCATTCAACTATACCGTGATATGTCTGGAACCGCTAGAAAACAGGTACATTAGACAGTAACACCTTGATCTTCCCAGCTAAATGCACCTACAGTCATGACAGTTTTTGGTGAAGATCTCAAAATACTGGACTTGAGAAGCGCTGGAAAACACATCAATACACTCTACTTTAGCTATAGGTTGTGTAATTGTGTCGTTATGGGATAGAGACCTACAAGGTATGAGGATATACTGGAATATTGACACATGGCAGTTAGACTGTTGCACAGTGCAAAAATGTTCATAGGTTCTGCAGGAAAAAACACACACACATCTGAATATAGTGAAAAGGGAAGGGAAGAGAAGGGAAGGSAAGGCAAGGCAAGGCAAAGCAAGGCAAGGCAAGGGAAGAGGCCATTCATTAAACTTTATAACAATAAAATAATCTGTTTGGATCTAACATTCTGTGTATAATAAAACAAACAAACAAACAAAAATAACATCAGCAACACTCCATCATGGCATAACAGGAAAAGAATATAATAATTGCTAAAAACAGGAGTCCAAAGAGTCATGCAATCCCAAAAGCAAAGATGAAAACAAAGGTGCATTTATTGATTTACTGCCTGACTTCTGTACATCACTCTACAAAAGGTAGGGCAGGCCATGACTGCACATCAAAAAATAATAAATAAAATAAAATAAAATAAAATAAAATAAAATAAAATAAAATAAAATAAAATAAAATAAAATAAAAAGGTAAAATAAAATAAAGTAAAATACAATAAAATAAAATAAACAGAAATGACCATTAAAATAAAAATAGAACATGACCAGAGACAAAAAGCAAGGTTAGGCCTGGCAAAGAGGAGGCACCTTTTTTTGGGCACAATCTGTGTCATAGCTGCTTGTGATCCTTCTGGAGGTCTCTGAGTACAGCATGGTACATAAAGATGAACAGAAATTTGCCCTTCACAACAATAATTTAATAACATTAATATAATAGTAATAAATATTTCCAAAGTGTTGAAGAAAAAAAAATCTATGCCCAAATTTKCAGGGTTTGGGTTTCTAGGTTTTCAATTTCACAGCAAACTAATCCATTTTTTTAAAAAAAGCTAATCATGGGCATATGCGAAATGCTGCTGCGCCCAGTAGTACTTATTTGAGAGCAGTGGGATGGACAGGGTAGATCAGCCTTATATTGATGAAGACCAAGCCTTTCTGTGCTGTGAGGAGTCCCTATAGCCCAATCTATAGAGGAGGTTAACGCAGCTACCTCAGATTTGTGGTCAGGTATGGAGAGAGCTCAATACCCAGATTAATGTCACAAGGAAGATTTGTTTTTGTACAATGTACAATGATGTGAACGTAGGATAGGGGGGACCAGTGTGATGCCCATACCATGGCAGATTACATCACCACATGACCCTCCTTGAGCTTTGCAATGGAACTACCCCTTTTCCAGGCCGCGGATAGAAAGAAGAGCTGCAACCATGTCAGATGTCAACATCTTCCTAAGCCTCACACATGCAGTACCACCATCGGCCCAACTCTGGGAGCATCCAGAGCTGGATCCTCAAAAGAAATTGATTGCTGGCTTATCTCCTGAGCCCACTAAGCTCCCTGTTGGGTGCAATATTATGCTGGGATATCTCAGCACGCACAATCCCACTCTTCGGAGACAGGCAATGACCTAACATCACAGTCAAGGTTTGAGAAGATGAAAGGAGGCATACAGAACATCCTCCAAGTGCTCTGAAGTGCCCCAGGACCTCTAGCCACTCTTCATAAATACAAACAGCCTTAAGCAGAATGCCCTCAGCACTTCAAACAAGGCTCTCTACACAGAGACTACACAGCTCCATCACATTCAGAAAAAAACCACAGGCACTGTCCTGTGACTTTTCCAGGGATGGGAAGGCAGAGCAGAGCCCAAAGCAGAAAGGGAGAGAGCAGCATTAATTGGTTTAATCCACACAAGCAACTGGCTGCCAGTTGGCTCTGCTGGCTTTTAGTGTATTAACTGTCAGYGCCTGACAGATTAAACGGCAGCACTCAGTGATATGTTTCTGCTGTAGCAGACAATCCTATGCTCATGAAGGGCATTCAGTCTAAAGAAAACCTTGTTTTGTGCTCTTCAGCTCTCGGTTCATGCTGAAGTAACAACAAAGTTGCTTTAGATATACACATGGGTAAGTGAACACAGAATTAGACCTGACTTCAAGAAAACTGTATTTTATTAGTTGGGAAGGGATGCAATTTGAAAGGATCATGAGCTCATTGTTCTTATGTTTGTACAGCTGCTAATGCAATAGGGTTCTTGATCCATGACCACAGCTTCCAGGCATTACAAAGTACTAATTATAAAATCCATCTAAGTGACAAGACTAAAAGTACAAACTTAAGCACTTCCTGGTGGCTTTCTTACACTTAGAGCAGACAAGCTGAAACACTGAAATGCAAGGATCCTGCAAAAATACCCAGAGTTAAAGTTCTGGTAAGTGCATCAAGACTTGCTGAAATTCTCAATGTGACGTATGGCTGTAATTCAGCAAAATACTTAGACCCTTACTTGCATCCTACTGCGTTGGAACAGCTAGCTAATAATGTGATTACTACCTTATCACATTAGTTGGTTTCTTTCCAAAAAGATATAGAAAGAAATGTAGATGGACCAAAGATTTAGTTTATGTTATCAACATGACAGMAGGTAAGTGGCCAAGTTGCTCAGTGCCATGTGTTTTTTTTCCACCTTTGTGCAAAGTTGTTGCCAGTTGTGAGCCTCAGGAGGAAAACATATCAAGTGATACGGAGAATGTGCCATTTGTTCAAGAATTTTTTTTTTTTTTTTGGATGGGGAAAGTATTGTTTAATTTTTTAACTAAAACCCACAAAAGTGATATTCTTTTGCCTTCCTTGGTCATATTCTGAAGAAAGGAGGTTATGACATAGATACTCCAAATCCTGGAAATATGTTTCTGCTGCATTTTATACAAGGGCAGGCTTTAGGTCTTATTTTGCTTTTCTCATGGACGCAAAAAAAAATGCTCATATCCTCCCATCTAGGAAATACTTTCATGCAATCAAGCAAAATCCCCTCCCACAGCCKCTTCAAACTGCTTTGCTCCTTTCTCATTCTTATCTGCCTGTTTTACCAGCCTCGCTACCTCCTCTACYCGATCCAGCCCCAGGCTCCTCTGTACCTGTGCTCCTCGGGCTGTTCTTTGCTTCCAGGTTTGTTGGCCTTTCAGACACTCTCTATTTTAGCCAGGACCTTTTCTCCTCCATCATGTTGCTTAGGTGCCTGAGCAAGAAACAACCAAGCCCAAACGAGTGTTTTTCTGCTATCAACACCCATTCCCTGTCAACACCTTCTGCTGTCAACAGCTTTTATCTTCAGCATGCCAGAGGTGGGAGGGATGGGATTGAGATCCAAATTCAAGTACCTATATCTAGACATCTACATGGAGGTGTCTAAGTCAACAGAGAACTGTCCAACAGAGAACGATTCATCTCTTCTCACAACTGAACAGCTCAACTGTTGTCCAGGCTCCATCACCTACTACCACAGAACACCAGATACCACAGGACTACCACAGAACACCAGATACAAACTGTCCTTGTCAACATTTACCTATAAACAACTAAAGTCTTATGTGAATCTGAAGTCAACATGCAAAAGACACATACATACAGAGATGTTGTGAAGGGCCTGGACATGCTCAATGGAGACAAAGCCTTGTTTGCTTGTTTCTTTGGTTCTACTCTGTTTTCCAGAAGAATTACAAATTTGGCTATCTATGAACCATCAGAAAAAGACACTTCTGATGCTAAGATTACCAACAACTGGCCTTACAGCTACTGTGTGCGTTGCAATCTCTTAAAAATTGCTGGTATCTTTCCTTTCATGAAGTGAAAAAAAAATCTTTCAACTCTTTTTTGCAGTCTTTAAAATGACTGAAATGGTTCAACACATACAGACATGCACATACCCTTCAGTCCCAGGCACACACGTCCAATAAGAAAAATCTCAGCCAGGATAATTAAGGTTTGGCAAAGCTACAAGTAACTGAAATGAGGGCAAATCTTGCATAATCTTAACCCTACCTGGCTGTACTAGCTCCGCTCATGATAATAATACCTTGTCTSCAACCAGCACCATACAGATCCTCCTTCTCCTCCTTTTTGTTTTCACTAATTTCTCTAGGAGAGAAAGTCTTATTCTCAGCTCTTAAGCATATTACAATTACTCTGCTTGCTTAAATAAAATAAAAAGTCACAATCTTCTTCTCAGTTCTGACAGGAAAAGTCCATCCGTTTCAGCTGACCTCATCTTAGGCTAATTTGTGTGACCTAAATGACTATATTACAAATATCTCATATTTTCAGAGCTTTTTCATGCCATATCTATACTTTTTTTTTTTTTTTTTTCTTTACTGATGGCACATTCTTAGGGCAGAAACCAGTTTTCTGTGTCTCCATAGCTCCTAACATAATGCAATCCTGGCACAAGACAAAGACAAGACATGGAAGACCTGCTTGGCTAATGGCTACACACGTACCTAAGTAAATGCTTCAGCTAAGACCTTCCACTCAACAAAAGTGTGTTATTTTCCTTATTATCCAGTAGGTCAAAACACAGTGTTTTAACCTTTTCAATTAAAATGCAGCAAAGCCTGATAATGAATCACTGAGTGTCTCTACAGAAAGTAATCACCTCTCACAATGCATCTCTTCTTATTGACATTCACCTAGGTTGAGGAGTGACTCACCAGCTGCTGAGCTCCAGAAACCTTCTCTTTCACAGATGCAGTTTGGCCTGCATCTCTAATGAAGAGTTAGGATAAATCAGGAAGTCCTACTGCCAGAAATGTCTCACCCTCAAGCATCATAACAATCTGTCAGTTAAAGAATCCTAAATGTTTGCATGAGGCATTGAAAAACATTATTAATTAATCATTTTCCAGACTCTTATAAAYGGAAATAACAAATGAAGGACATGTCAGTGCCCTGCCTACAGGAACTTACAGTCAAAGTCAAAAGTGGCAAAGATTTTGCCCCAATTCCTTGGGCCTGGGGGTCCCAGAGGGGAAAAAGAAAAATGTGTATTAAAACTAGAGACCTCAGCTCTTTATCTGAAAATGCAGTAAGAATAAAAATTCAGCTATGCTGAACAAAACAGCATCTGAAAGAAATGTTTTCCCCAACAGCTAAAATAAGAAAATAGAAAGAACTGCTATAAGTAAAACAGAGTAAGGGCTCTTTGGTTTTGAGTGAGTTCTGATGGACTCATGTAAGTATTAAATGTTATTAGTTATCTAGCTAAAAGAATGGAAGTGAAAAAATATAATTACTAAGTAATAGTGAATAATTTCAGAAATTGTATCACCTGACTCTAGGGAGGCCATTTGGAGACAACTACATCTTACAGAGCTCATGAAAATGAGAACATTCTTTTTATGGTTGCTAAATATCCTGAATGACAAAACTTCACATCTAGTGACCATACTTTTTTTTTTTTTTTTTTTTTTTTCCCCAAATTGTAACTCTCTCATACAGAGGCAGGCAAAAAAAAAAAAAATTAAATTGTGAAAGCTGCCAAAAGCAGATGTATATGTGCATAGGAAATGTCCAAAACTGTACTTGAACTTCAATGCAGAAGCCTGACAGTTGTTAGTTGCAACTGGTGCAGACTGGCTATAAATTTTGATGACTTCTGGACTAAAGGGATTTGACATATCTTATTAATAAAGAGACATGAGAAAGAACTAGCAATTAAGAGTCTGATGATATTTGATACTTGCACATGGACTATTTAGACTGGGAAAAYGGGGCTTAAGGTCTTGAAGGAAAAGGTGGTGCCAAAAAAAAGGTTTCTGAAAAGAAGTAATCTTAGGGAAAAAAAAGGAGCTGAAAAGATGTGGCTTGAGGAAACATCCTGGAAGTGGAGAAATTTGTGAACAAATGTGTGAGACACTCAAGGAGAAGAATGGCTCTAATACAGATGGTTCGTAAATAAAACCCAGCATCAACTATGGGCTGTCACTTACCAAAACCTGCCTATGAAAAACACCCACAAACTTTACATATTTATTAATAAAAAAAACTAATTCTTAAAATACCTATATAATTCAGTTTTATTTCAACATGAATACATAGCACATTTCCTACAGAAATGGGTCTGTTATATATAGTGTGAAGCATGTGGAAAATATGCATATTTCAAGCACTCTTGTGATTCTCCTTATTTTCCCTTATCATACCAACCATGAAATGATCCTGAACTCCATCATCTGTCCTATCTTTAGTGTTCACTCTTACATCTCTGTCACCCTTGAATATCCAATCACCAATACAGCAAAAAAGTACCCAGTTATTATTTGCAAGATATGGATCGCCTTGGGATTTTAGAGAAACAATGTCTGGATGTTCAAATTCCCTGCAGCAGGTAGGGGAGTACATCCAGGAAGTACTCCATGAGGTACAAGACAATGAATTGCAAGGACCACCTCCAGGATCTTACCTGACATGTGATAAATGTTGAACTGATCTGGATGACAGAAGACAGCTTTAAYCCAAGCTAATAACAACATTCACTTCTCTAAGGACAACATGCAAATTCCTGCAGTTTTGGGGAGACAGCCTCTGATAAATCACATTCTTGTTCTTATCTCATCTTTGAGAAAGATAATCAGTGCTTCTGTCTTTTTTTTTTTTCTTGCCTGCTAACACACTTAAAATGTTTGACTGACATATAAATGTATCATTGGTTTTCATCCAAGAAAGCATGCTAATGTAATATTACATCTTCCTTTCTAGAAATTTATCCTGTACACTACAGGGCAGATCAAAGAGAGAGATGCATCTCCAAGAGTGATGATAGTCAATGAGAACTCATAGTTTAAGGTACAGACCTTCTACCTTCTGTTAGAGATTTGAGGTCTGTTTCCTCATCATTATCACTGAATAGCTTAAGGCAAAGGGACTTGGAGTTTTACCTTACCTCTGTATTTTTCTATTCCTTGACAAAGGAAGTGATTAAGCTTGACTTTTTAAGGGATTACACAATCTTCTCTTCATTATTGGACCTTGCAGCTGGCAGCTCTGCTCTCGAGATGGATGTTACTGTTGGACCCTTCCAGCAGAAAAGACTCGGGTACAGCCTGCTGCATGGCTATAAGCGGCTTAAGCTTGAGCGATGATGCTAAACCCTACAAAGCTCTCATAAACCTTCTTCGTGGAAATATTTGCCAACTATAAATAGAAGACTGTCAACAGAATAAAAGCAATCTTTTCTGAAAACATTTTGGTGCTCCCAGGCAACTTCCACAGCTGTTACATGAAAAATAGATATAAACTACTATTGCTAACTGTAAAGATTGAAGTCTGATCAATAACTTGTTTACAGCCTTAAGGGCCATGTTCTTTTTTCTTTTTTGTTATTGTTTTGTTTTGTTTTTTTCCTAGGGATGTTGATAGAAACAACCGCTAGCCAGAAAAATCTAGACACAATGAGATATTGCTGAAGACCAGCACCCTGAATCTATTCTAGCCTGAGATATCTTTGATAAGTAAGTGAGCAGCAGCTGAATCAAATCCTTCTTTGCTCAGTYGATGTAATTTCACCCTTGTCTTCCTCTGTCTAATTCAGCATGTCACTGTTTTGCCTTTTCACAAGACAAGCGTGCAATAGTTTTGTCCAGGACTTGTTTTTCATGGAATTACTTGATGACTTTTCAGGCSTTGGCTGAGAAAACAGAGATTGAATAGCATTTCCACATGTATAACCCAATGCTGCTTCTCCATTTATTGTGTCCTGACCCYGTCAAGCATCACCCCAAGCAGACAAGTGTTCACGGGAACACTCCTCAGCCATAGTCATGGTCTAAGCTGATCCTAATTCCTGGAGGCAAGGGGCTGTACATATCCCTTCAGCTATTGCATGAATTATACAATGTCCAGACTATTTAATGTTCAAATAATTCCAAACTAGTGCTTAACAATTTCACCCACAGAAGCAGCATAATATATTTTGGTAGGCAATTAGTTTTCCACATGTAAGTGAATGAATGAAGTGTGACCAAGGCAATCGCTACATTTTAAGTCTTCCTTCTGCTTTGTTAAAACGACATGGAGAAAGCACATGACTGAAGCAATTAGTTTTACTGAGTCCTTGCACAATTCTGGAAGCTGAGGAGGTCATGATGTATTCAAACCTTGCATTTTCATGGCACTTTTCAYTTATAAAATATCTTCACACAAAAAAAAATACTCTTGATCTTGGCTCCTTTCAGATTTATCTCTAGTGCTGTGGCAACTTTATGCATCAATAATAACACATTTTGTACTGAAAACTGCACAAAATTCACTTGGGTCATGAAAAGAAAGAAAAATACAGAGACCCAAACATATACATCTGATCTTGTCAAATCTCATTGCCATTCTGGACACCATTTRGAAAACCTAATCATATATAAAAGTTAGCATGCTCAAATAGGTGGTTCAAAAGCAGACAAAAAAGATCTGTCTGAAATTATCTTACCTATGCTATACTAGTTTCACTTTGACTCATGGACTAACTTAGGCAGGGAATGAAAGATCAAGCCAAAAGTAATTATCAACAAAAAATATCCATTGTCGAATTACTCAGTAAATATCACTCAACAGCAAGCGAGTGGGAGGACCGAAAAGAAACCCTGAAAACTTCATTAATGATGAGAGATGTGATTGTGTAGGAAAGATTAGTATTGGTCATACAAACAAGATTTGAATGCTTAACAGTATGCTTAACAGTATAAATGCAGTTTATTGTCTCAAAAACCTGGCTCCTAACCTTAACAGGCTGTATTGTGAAAAATGATCCTTATCATTCTTATGCTTATCATTCTGCTCTATCAGGGCATCTCCTATTTCCAGTCCACTGCTTGAAACATTGGGCAGCTTTGTAACCCTTGTTAGGTTACCTTCCAGTATGGGACGTTCTTCAGATGATATATTGAAAAATAGAGGGATGGCCTTGCATGGATATTTTATAGTAGTCTACTACATTAATTCTACTGCAAATTTCTTAGGGTTTAAAACTTTCAGAAGTAAAATTCCTATTCCATCCTTTAGCAAGGCCTAGATTGTAAGGTTATTTGCAGATACCTAAAATTCCAAACTGAAGGTCTAGAGTGTAATAAAATTGACAATCATAGAATCAATGTTCTTGCCATCCATTACTGAAATAATTCAGGATTCCAAAACAGGCAGTAGAAAATACTCTGCAATGAATTCACATAGAGACAGCACTGGTTGCCACATAGCATAGATACTGCAGATAAGATACAGGTCTTTGCTATTGACTGTGTATTTCTAATAGAATTCCTATGGAATCCATTTCATGTGAAATTTAGAACGAATTCCCTAGTCATGTAAAGTGCCAGAAGAAGCCAAGCAGGAGTGCTAACCTCCAGGATAGGCAGTTTTCCACCTATCTTAATGTGTTTAGGCCTTTCCTTGAAGAATAAGTTTGTATTGCTTCTCAGTAGAATTCTTGAAGGGCCTTAAAGAAGAGTTTGAAGAACAAAAGTGTATGGGCTTGTGATGGCCAGATTTAACGTGCAGAACAACCTGCCTTCTCTTAAGAGAACTTTGAGCAAGGAATCCAGATCTCTGAATTAAAACTGTCCATCAAAGAAATTATTCAAGGAACAATCTGGAAAAAGAGGCAATATTGCTTCTCTGCCTCACAGCTTTTCTGCAAATAGAGCAGAATATCAAACATTTCCTTTCTAAATCTCATGCTAAAGGTCAAGTGCAGTAAATTGCTACAGCTTTACAGAAGAGAGCGGAACTAAGGCAGTCTTTCCTACAGMTCTAACTTCCATTTTCATACAAGATGACTTTGCATCTTTGCTTATTAGCAATACTGAAATGCTCTAATTACCATAGAGATCTTTCAATTAAGGCCCAAACATGCTTAGTTTTAATCAAGATATTGGCTCAAAATTGCTTCTTGTTCTATTTTAATTGCACAGTAAGTGCCATTTTTGAGCAAAGGAAAAATATGGCTGTATATGGGGCAGAGGAAGGCAGAAGAATGAAGGAGGGAGCCAGGAAAGGAAAAGGATTCCCAAAACAAGCTAAAATAAAAAGACTGGCTGGTCAGTGTTGATCTGTGGAGCAGAATCAGACACCTTGAATTGAGGCAGTGGGGCTCAGGTTTACAACAAGCAAAAGTAGTTGATTCTTCCTGAAATGGGCCATAGGCCTGAGAATCCTCGTGACAAAGCTGGCATGGATGGAAGAAGCTTGCACAAGCCCAAGGAAAACACAAGTTTCCCTTGAAGTGGGATCTGTTGGTATTAGCAACTACAACAAGCTAAAACCTTCCTGGGACTCAAAATACTCAAAAGCTAGGAAAGTATTAAAGAAGAAGATTTAATATTTTTCCTTATTTTCCATTAGGCTACTTCTTATGGCCCTAATTGGAGTGAGAATACTGGACAGATGGGCCAGGATAACCCCTTGATCTGAACAGCATGGCTGTTGTTATGGGACAGGCAGCCAGCACTAATAAGGAACGAAAAGCCACTCTGCTCCAGACAGTACCATGTGCAGGATGTCGCAATCCAGGAAGCTACTGAAAAATTAATGGACAGAGAACAAACCTCAGACAAAGACCCGTTGCAATTGCCAGTGCAGAGCTGTTTACTGACCTCTTCCCATTCCCTCTCTCTCACTCCGATCTTTCTCTGTTTTAAACTTATTATTGCCCTAGTTTCTGTTGTAACATGACCTGTCTTTCGAGGCTCCAGAGTGGTGATGGGACTCAGTGTGTGAGCTTCTACTTTTCATACCACTCCATAAACTCTATACCTTGTTTGACAGTGTTTGAAGTCTGTGTATAGATTAAAATGAAAGGCAGAGATCTTTCGAGTGAGATAGCTGATTTCTTTGTGGCATACATAACTTTGAGCGTCTACTACAGCTTATCATATCACCTAAGCAGGTCCTCAGCTGTGGGACCAAGTCAGGAGCAGATGCCTGCAGAATCCTGCTGACAACAGCAATCCCACGCAGAGGAATTATACTTCTGTTCATACTTCATTTATGGCCTCTTCTTCTTCCCAGTGCTAATTATACTGGAGCATCATGATAAAGTCTGGTAAGGTCATGGTAGCTCTTGTAGCATAGTTGTTCTTGGGTCGGAGATTGCCTGAGCCTCATTGCCTGAGCCAGAYTGCCTGTGTTACCTCTGCCCAAGAGTTCTTGGGATGACCAATGCCCTCCGCAGGGACAGCCACGAGGACACACTGTGACCACAGAGCAAGGTCATAGCATAGGCCAAGTACTATGTGTTTTCCAGAGACCTCCTTTTCCACTTTCCATGCCACCTTCTCAGTCCCATCTGCAAATAAGATGCGGCTTGGGAGAGGATTTCAGTGTCCAGAGCATCTCATCCAAAGAAATGAACCTCACTCCAGCAAGCTAGACCTGCAGGGAATCCCTGCTGGGGAAGTATCAGTTTGGACTTTTTTTTTTTGTTTGTTTGTTTTTTTTGTTTTGTTTTGTTTTTGTTTTTGTTTTTCTGGAGATTAGATCAAAAATATTCAAATTGTGCCTGTAACACTACTACCTTAGTTTTTATAGTATACAATACATGGAATATTCACATAAGGAAAAAAGGAAATAAAAATGCAGAATTGTTACTGTGTATTGTCTGCAAGTGTATTAACTGCAGTGTGCCAAATTTAGGTTTACAAGTGTTCTAGGAACAAATGATAGTTG
Source organism: Nothoprocta perdicaria (assembly GCF_003342845.1). NCBI lineage: Eukaryota > Metazoa > Chordata > Aves > Tinamiformes > Tinamidae > Nothoprocta > Nothoprocta perdicaria. Next base: position 580,345 of record NW_020455732.1, read on the forward strand.
GATTCCACACTCAGTCTGGATAAGAGCTGGAAGGAAGCTTTGCAAATTGTAACCCGCAACAGCATTAGGATGGTTTTGCAACATGGATGTTGAGAAAAAGCTGATGTGCAACAGTATTTTATATAGGAAAACTATGCAGAAGCCACCAGCCCTTCACTGATAGATATTTAGCCTGCRTGAGTTAGCTTTTCTCCTCCCCTCTTCTTTCTGTGAATACACACATCCATTGCAAAGGGCAAACCTCCTAACATCAAGTGGTAGTCCTGAGAAAAACAAACAAAAAAATCTTCTTTTCATGTAGATACAAAGCAGATACCTGGGTTGATCTGGCTTTTGTACAAGTCAGAGGGCACAGATATGCTGCAGCAGACATAGCTGCCCAGAGAATACACACAGATGCACACTGTGAGCTACTGAAGACAGTTTTTGCAGGAAGGAAACTGACAGTTTCCTGCTGCATACCTAGCAATAACATGTTACTGAACCAGGTTTTGAGTCTAAGTGATAGGCAAAAGATCATCTGTTTGGCAAGGGGATGGTTTTGGTTCTGATGCACAGCACTAAAAGACAGGAAAAGCTCCCAGCTGAGGAGACCAGACAGAAAGTGGATGAGTACTTCCAAACTCATTGCTTCCTCCTCCCAGTGACTGCCCTTCCCATGGACCATGACCAGGCTCAAGGTCCTCTGAAGGGAGAGGGCATGACAGGAGGAGGAGATGACATCTGAAAGACCCTGCAGTGCAACCAARCAGGGAAATGGAAATGTTTTCCACATTTTTTTTTTTTTTGGGGGGGGGAGGGGGCTGCATTACCCATGTTGCTAGAGGAGCTGTAGCCCTCCAATAGCACCATGGGACTCTGCATGTACCCCAAGTACACAGTGTCTGTGACCATGTATGTACCCACATCTTGTTGTACGCACTTTGGTGGTGTTTGAGACCATAAGGCCATGGTAGCTGTGAGGAATACATCCATTCTGAGCTAAAATGCAGTAGTATGGAGGGGGAAGGGTGTGTGGGAAATTGTCTTGGCCCAGCTTCAAGCCTTGCCAAAATTCTAGAACAGACACACATTTCATAAGCACCTGGAAGATAACAAGGTACGTCAGTAGGTGCTTCATGTGGCGGCAAGGATAGGCAGCCCATGCAGATTTGTCAGGAACAAATTGTGTTGAATTGATCTAATTTCACTTTTAGCAGTGTAATGGGCTTTAGGAAAAATAAGAAGAAGAAGTAACTACCACAAATCTTGCCATTAGAAATGTTTTCAAAGTGGTTGCATATGACATTCTCATAAAGAAGTTGCAGTCGCACGGTGTAGATGAGAAGATGACAGAGTGGTGCCGAGCTGGCTAGATAACGTATCAGTGAGGTTATTGGTGGTACACTGCAAGGATGGAAGGATGTAGAAAGTGGAGTTCAGCCAGGCCTGTTCTGGATCCAGCTCCAGCATGTGTTTTCACTAATGAATTAGATGATGGATAAGAGAGTATGGTTATTAAATTTTCAGATGGCATAAAGCTCAGAGGCATTGTACACACAGAAGGACAGGATTAAAATTCAGAGTGATTTTGAAAAACTGCAYGACCCATCTGGGAGGGAAAGCAAAAAAGAAAAAAAATTCAAAATGAACAGGGGCAAGTTTAAGGTTACAAAATTAGTGATAACCAAATATACCACTATCAGCATTTTCCAATAGTGGCCGTGTAACAGGGTGTGGTATCATAATGGATGACAAGCTGATCTGTGTTCTGCTCTTGTGAAAAAAAAWAATAAAATGAATAACAAAAAGAAACCAAATCACCACCATACCACGGTGAATAAAAAGCAGTATAACCTTCACAGCATACAGTAGTCCTTCAGTTTGGCCTTGGAAAGACCTTGGATTGCAGCAGTGTGACCAGTATTAAATGCTGGTCAGTGAAGCTGAAGCAATGGTCCACAGCAGAATCCTGTGCGGAAAACATGGCCAGAGAAGAACAACTGACAGACCTGGTGGGTCTCTTAGCAAAAGACTGTGTGAAGCCCTTTAACAAATTTCTTGCATATAATAAGATTGTTGCAAGCAAGAATAAAATGTTTTCTAATTTTGTAGGTAATTGAACAAAATAATACACTTAAATTACAAGAAGTAATTTTACTGTGAACTTTGGTTTGAATTTTAATTCTAACAGTGAGACTAGAGAAGTATTGAAAAGATATCTCCCAGCAACTTCCAGCTCTGTCTTCATGGATATTGTGATTACAATTTAGGCATTCCCACCTTATAATGGAGTTCTGCTAAAATACTGCATGTAGCACTACTTCAGATCTGCTTTTGCAGATGACCTTCCCTAGTAGTTTTTCACAAGTGTCCCCTCATACTGTCATGCTGAAAAATACTACAGACCACTGGAGTTCATKACAGGTCACACACTGGTGTGGTCAGTGTGGATGTGCAGAGATTGGTCATACTGGGACCAGTCATCACACAGTCAACCTCAAGAGAGCTGGGGCTTCCTGAACCTCTCCTGGCCATCCCTATGAATGTTTTCAGTGCAAGCTGTGGCCCATTTAAGATCCATGATAGGGACAGAAATTTTGCTGTAGCTGTTGATGTGAGTAAGCCTTAATTTTAAAACCACTTTTAGACATAGTTCTGTGCTAGTGGCCTGATATCTCAACTGCATATGAACCAGCTCCTTTGATATGACAGTGATTTCACCCTATTGAATGCAAGCCTTAATAATGTTCATACAACAAATGATGGTACACAGGATCACTTTTGGAGTCTGAACAGCAGTGCACTCCAGGCTGGCTCTATCAGGCTTGTAAGCCTGGCAAAACTCGGTGAGTTTCAGTACAGAGACATTCAGTGTGGGCTGCTCCATCTGGGCTTTGATTTTTGCTTCAGCTACTTTCTCTCTATTTTCTAAATGCCTGAACTATCAAGAAAAGTTTGTTTGCATGACAGTGAGAATGGYAACACATTTTGCAGCTTCCCTAAGGTGGCAGAAAAATAAAAAGCTCTTGGCAGCCACTGAGATCTTTAACATACACAAGACATCTTTGGCTGGGATGGGGTATTTATTTAAGCACTATTTATTCTTTGTCACCTGGACTTATGAAACTGCCAGTAAAACACTGTGGAGTTTTCCACCTTTCTTTGCATGTCTTAGAGTGATATTCATTASAGATGCTATTTAGGCTCCCACTCTAATTTGATGTGACAAATGATATGGTTCTTGCTCATGACCTCTTGTTTCTCATATGCTGCCATGTCCAAGCGTAGCAAACCTTCTTCAGCTGAATCCGGTGCCCCTGACAGTGACTGATCTTCTGCAAGCAATGATAATCACACCCATTGCCCCCCATGGGTTCATGTGAGACCTGAACCTCTTGCTCTGACTCAGTGACAAAAGACCAGAAAATCAGCATTTCTGAACCTAAACTGCCAAACTCAGAGATAAGGTTATAGAATGCAGAGGAAGGAAAAAAAAAAAAAAAAAAACGCAGCCCACACTGAGGTAGACACGGTGAGCAGAAAAACAACTTCTCTTTWTGAGAAGAGCTGTTAGAGGGATATCCCCAGGCACCAGAGAACTCCAGCAGAAGATCTGGTCTTGGGACTGGATTCCCATGCACATTCAGAAAACGGTGCTCTCCTTTTCAGACATCAGACACATTTGTATTATGTATAGRACACGAGATGCATCTTTTGTCTTCTGAGGTCTGCCAAGTGGTCTTTCTGCTGAAGTCCGTGAATACATATTTCCTCCATCAAAGAAGAATTCAAAAAAAATATGGAAAACTGGTGGCTGCTCAACCTCACTTCAGGACTTCTGTATGTGCTTCTCAAAATCTATTGACCCTAAAGGTACAGGTAGGATAGTAATTGCCTTTTCTTTTCGTTTTGCCACCTTAAAGACTCCAGCAATGAATGCCAGAGAAAGCTCTGATCAGTTCTACAAGCCTGATGGCCTTCTGTTCTTCTAACATTGATCTTAGTTACTGAAAACTAAAAAGCTTAAGAAAATGTAAAGGCAAGTTGAGGGAGCAATAAGCAAATGCTGGTATATGGACTTTTAGATTTATGGTAGCCATAGATTTTTAAGCTTGTATTGTAGCTATAGAATTTTAAAGCCAAGAGGAGACTTCATAATCTTTACTGTGCATAAAAYAAGGTGGAATGCTACAGTCATCTGTTTGGGTTGAGCTAGACTGTAGGCTTTACAGATTCCAGGCAGCGGAGAATGTGCCATAACCTCAGGGGAACTCTCCAGCATTAAAAATATGCAGCTTATCTGTAGTCTGAACTTGTCTGGCTTGAGCTACAAGCCTTTGAAGTGTTATGCATTTGTATGTTAAATTAAAGAGCCCTCTGCCCTTATATATATTTTTCTCCTGAATTCTCATTTGCAGCTTTAGCTTTTTTTTTTTTTTAGAGGTTTTTTTTTTTTAAACATTTTTTTTACTCTTCTGGGGCATGTAGTTCAGAGTTTTCAAATAGAAGTCCTATTCAATTCAAGGGGACAACACACACTTGTATAGGAGACCCTATACAAGTCTGTTTACAGTCTGTTTACGGTACAGTGTGAGATGAAGGGAAATGGATGCAGAAGTCCCATTAATGCTGAATGTCAGCTTTAATGTTTTCTCTCCAGAGAATGGATTATTCCTAGGTCTTTGCACTGGAGGCCTATATCCTAGCAGTTTGCCATTCTCTGGTATCAATGCTTGAAGTTTTAATAAGCACAGGCTAAGGAAGGTGCTAGGCAACAATACATATTGCAAAACAAATACAGGATAAGCAGTATAAGATTAGATTTTAATACCATCTTAACAACAACACCAGGATCTAGTGGTTACTCTGTGTACTGTGCCACTTTTATAGAGGATGGCATGCTACGCAACAGACACACTACTATGGTTTCCACTTTGAGAAGGGAGATTTTGCAAGCAACCAGAGCAACGTGAGGAGAAAAGATACCAGACAGCAAGATGTCAAGGAAGAAATTCTTTTTGCTGAAAAACACTTCAGTAATCCAAGAAGCTTAGTGGCATGGTCAAAGTGCCCTCTCTTGGATTAATTCTTCATGCTTTCTCTTGAATCCCAGCAGATTGGAGAATTACAGCAGAGATATTGGCACAGCTTGTTGAAGATTACATTTCCTTTCAGGTCTCAATGCCTTCAGCTTCACTTGCTCCCAGGGAATCACAAACATGTGATTAACAGATCTAATTAGRCTTCAGAATTGTTGTCTGTGTGTATTGAGAGGCTAAAATGAGCCCTGAATGTCTTTGAAAAGAGTCATCTTCTCAATGAGAAATTTGTGTGGAACCTCCCATGTGTGGAGGTTCCAAATCAACCAAAAAAAGAAAGCAAAAAATGTGAAATAATTAAAAAAAAAAAACTCCCCAAAGATGCAAAGTCAGCCTGCCATTTGGGAATCACAAGCTAAGCAGCAGAAGAGAAAAGCTGCCCAAATTAGAATCGGACCATCAAACCCAAATGTTTTGCAGTGGGGAATAGAAAAGGAGAGGCAAAAGTTGAAGAGTTTGACTTTAGAATTTTTCCTCCCTTGTAGGTGGCTATGATGATGGCATGGAAGGATTCAGTTTGTAAGACAGGCTGTAAGAAAGTTGCTACAGCCTAAGTCCCATGGAAAGGAAAAATGTCCCAAAGCAAAGGAAAATGCTTGAGTATATGTGTATCCCACCGCTAACATTGCTGTTAGACCACACTGTATTAGGCAAGCCTCACATGGGCAGGATGGTAGTACATATCAAACAGGGAAGGAGAGATGGGGAAATTAGACCTTGAACAGACATGCTTAAGCACAGACCATGCATATGAACAGGAACAAATCCCCAGTCCTCCCAATGGCTCTGATATTGTCAACTTTGCTACACCCTCTGTCTGACCTACCACTAGCTTCAGAAGCTATTTCTGAGTCTCCTACAATGCTGCAAACTTTCTCCAAAAGACAAAAAAGGAAGCAGGTGCAAAGTGCACCGTGCATGTCCTGCTCCCTCATCTCTGATTCATAAAGGTCAGAGAGAGACTTAGAGAAGTGCAAAAATCAATACAGGCTGGGAACATCTGGAGTTGTGTCCTTGTCACCCAAGTATCCTTGTCACTTCAAGCATTAATTCAAGATCTCTTACATTTCTCCTAGTGTTGATCCATCTTATGAAGAGAAAGAGACATAATGACCCATGTATCAGATTTTCAAACTCTTTTTCTCTTTTTCTCTTCCTCCAAACCTTAGAAGCAAATGTTCACTTCCCAGCAGGGATGACTCAGTCCTTCATTTCCAAAAGTACTTTTTTTTCTTTGTCTAAACACTTCTATGAATCTCAGTCTACACCTACTTCAASTTCAGGCTCAAGCATCGACCAATAACACAAATAGTACATATTATTGCTCTATTCCATGATGCATTCACCTCACTCTGACTTCTCAGATTAGATACTGTCCCCTTCCTCAGACTTAATTTCCTGGCTTTAACATTTCCTATGCAACTATAAATAAGATTTAGAGTTGCCTCAAATATTTTTTGAAACCTAAACACCACCATTCAACATTAGTGTCATAAAGATAGCCAGAGGAATCACCTTGCATCAGAAAGGAATCTTTAGAAGTCTACAGAATGAGCAGACCAAACTTTTCCACCTGAAACAAATTTTGCTCATGCAGTTGATTGATATGGAGTAAAGCCATCTCAGCTGCTTCAAGAGGACTGACACCTGGAATAGGTAATTACCTATTCTTTCTGTGCATCATGAAACGATGAAAAATAGTCTCTGATCTCTTCAGGGCCTCCGCAGCAGACTTCAGGGGGAGGATTTTCTAGTGGATTGCCCTCAAAGTTGCACGAGCAGTAATTGTACGCCCAGTCCAGGTTCACCAGGTCACCAAAATTTGCTGGCAGAGACCGGAGATGGTTGTTTCCCAGCCAAAGTGTGTGCAGATTCCTTAACATGCAGACATYCTCCGGCAGTTTTTCCAGCGAGTTGAACAGCAATAGCAACGTTTCCAGTTTCTCTAGATGCCGAATATCGGAGGGGATTGTGTCTATTTTGTTGTCACTGAGATCCAGAAAGGTGAGGCTCCTCAGATGACAGACTGAAGCAGGCAGCTCAGTGAGACTGTTGTTGGCCAAGTGGAGGCTGTGCAGCCTTTGCAACGCCCCCATTTCTAGGGGCAGGGAGGTCAGGCTGTTATTGCTGAGAGTGAGCCTCTCCAAGTGAGTCAGTGTGCCAATTTCAGCAGGGATTTTCTTCAAGTTGTTGGAGTCCATGTAAAGGAGGGTTAGGTTCCTCAGGCGGCTGATCTCACAGGGCAGCAGCTCCATGCGGTACCTCAGGCAGCTCTCCCGTTCAGGACTCATATCCAGCACTTGCAGTTGGTCCATGCCGAAGAGCTGTGTGGGGACCAACATCAGCTCTCTGCCTGAAATCTTGAGTTTCTTCTTCCCTTCATACTTTGGGTCATGCTCTATGAGGCACCTCCACAGTGGATCAGGGCCTATAGAGGCACATCTTAAGGAGGCAGCTGCATTCATTCTTCCTCCAGAAATGTGGCCTGTTGAACAGAGCTCTCAGCAGTCACTTGCAAAGCGCTGCACTCCTCTGTGTGCAATCCTCCAAGGTTCTTCACCTTCTGTGAGCTTTTCTTGGCCAGGCACATYAACAGCACACATACACAGTGTGTAGGTTGCTCAGATACATACCATTGAGCAAACATTTGCCATTCTCACCTGATCAGGCGTTCCCCTCTTGGCACTGCAGCATACACAAACTCAGTTCCCTGCTTCTTTGGGCTGCACTCCTTGCTTACTTCAGTGGGCTGTTGGTATATCTATCTATGCTTTGAAAGTGAAACAGCACTTTTCTGCCTATGCTTTCCAGCAGTGTGCTCAAATCTTCTTTGTGTATAGCTCAGAGTACAACTACCAGTGCACGCTGGTAGTTGTGCCCAGAGTGCACCTGTTTGAGAAACTTGGTGGTCTCTGCATGTTGAACCACCCCAGGAGACTGCATTGGAAGCAGCCGGGTTACGTAGATGAAGCACATGGTAGGTGGCTCAAGAAAGAGAAAGAAATCTAGAAAGGGGCTTGGAATCTGAGAACCAGGAACAAGTCCAGCTTTTAAGCCATTTTATGCTTTTAACATTAAGCAAACACAATAAAGAATCAGTTTTGAAATCTGGAAGTTCTTCTTCCTCTGGCTAAGTTTATGAACCTCTGCACCATGCAATTATGGTCTTTCTTGTGGTAGTCTGGCTCTGGTATGTAAAAAAGCACATTTTTATTCCTCACTGGAATAGGTTTAGGAGGAGACATGAAAAGTGCCATACCTATCCCAAGCTATCCAGCATAGTGTGCTATGCAGACAGCAGTACATTTTCCTGCAGGGAGAAAACTGTAGATTGTAGGTGTAGCTTCAGACTAAGAAACTCACCTCTTTTACTTCACACTCTAATACTTACGGCATTCAAATAAAAGACATTTAGGACAATCATTTAAAATTATTTTCAAAGAAAGGGACCTTCCTGCACACTGCTSGAGGCAAAAGACAGCATATGGCAGGTACAATCTAAGCAGATTTATCAGGTCAGATTTCTCAAAGGGGAGGACACTTCTGCCTTCCTAGCCAGTTTAACTCTCCTTTCCCCAGCCCACGGCTGTGCTGAGTTTGCAGGGGAGCCTAAGTCTCAGCACCAAGGAATACAAATACACAGCTGGGCAGTAAATGTTAGGAGCACTCAGTCCAGAAAAAGCTGATCGGAGGATTTCAGGATCATAGTTCAACTGTCTGGGCTTGTGCTTTATTTACTCCTGATCTTTATTGGCTTTAGTCCTGAAAAACAGACTTTCAGAGCTGCTGCACACTGGCTTCCACTCTTCATTTGGATTGGGAGCACAAAACCTCTAACCCTTTTGAAATCATTCCCAGAATTTCTCTCAGATTCATCCTCACCATCTGTAAGAGAAAACAGCAACACTTGCCTGTTGCCCAGCAGTATCGTGAGGCTCTTGGATGCTGCTGTGCTTCCTGCCAGGACCTGGCACGAGGGACCAAGTTGACATTATCAAACCTGAGTAAGCAATGGTGTGCATGGATCCTGGAAACACTGACAGTTTTCTCTGTTCCTCAGGATCATTTATGTCACCACCAACACACCAAAGTGTTCTGAAGGCAGCGCTGGCTTCATCAAGAAAAGGTAGAGATTTTACATGAAAATTCACAGGATTTAAGAATGTCTATTTATTGTTCTCAAGAATGGGCATAATGACTTGGGAGGGAAAAAAAAAAAAAAAAAACCCATACCTGAGATCAATAGAACAGCCAAGGAAAAGTGAGATTTTCAATCACAAGGATCAGTTTCTGACCAGAAATGACAGATGTCACAATTCACTATAAAAATAGCTCAAACTCAGCTCCCGTTCAGAAAGCTCTGAAAAGTAATTGCAATAAGAGCCACTTCAGATTTCCATGACAGCCAACCCCCAAGTACTTAAGGGGAAAAACATATTTCTTAAAATTTACATGTCCAATGAAGTAAATTGAATTCTTGTGTCTACCCTCTGCTTACAAGCTTCTCTCTATAATCAGAACCCGAGCCTTTCAGACAGGACATCACACTGAGCCAAAGCCATGATTGGTAACAGCTTACTCTGATGTTGGGCACTAYTATCCCTGTGCACTTTTTCACATCTGGTGTTTGATCCTGAACTTTCCTTTGCCAAAGTAGCAGGTTCTTTTCTCCTCTGACTTGCAGGGCATTTTTTGCCCTGAGGCTGAGTGCTTCCTCCTAAGGAGATTTAGAACATGATTAATATCCCATTGTCATTTTTTTCCCTTGTGCATTCTCTATAACCTCCATGATCCAAAATGAAAAAATAACAACACAGGGCCCATATTTTCAGTGCACAATATCGCTAAAGACCCAGCAACATGTTCTTATTCTCAGTTCAGGCTAACTCCAACTCAAAGATTGCCAGAGCAAGGCTGAATCAAGCTATTCAAGTGATTCARTGTTTTATCTCTTACAATGAAAATCTGCTTTGTAAAGCAACTCTGCAACTATGGTGCACAAAATTAGCTTTTTTCTAATCAATTGTTCCTATTTCACAGGTCAGGCATCAAAAATCCATGTTTGTAACTTCTAGGTTTCAATCAGACCTGTCAAACTAAGTAGGCTCCCTTTTCTTAGTTCACTTCACCTGCAAAAAGGGGCATTGAAAGTAAAATCCAAGCTCTTACAGATCCTGTGTAGCTCCCTGGAGGCTTCAGGCAGTTACCAAACTGGCAACATGCATTTGGACATGGTAATATGGTCAAGGTTCATGTCATAACCTTGTCCTTCTTCTGAGCTGTGTGGCTGCCATTCCCACTACACTAAACATCTCTTCATCTTTAGCGTGTTTATCCCCACACCAGCATAGCGGGAAGCTAAATGAGCTATGATGAGACAAATACACCTACCAGTAGGTTCCCATCCTGCTCAGTGAAGCTCCAGTTAATTCAAGAAAGGCAGTTCAGAGATTCAGCTGACTCCTTTAGGACTACCTCAACCATCTCCCAGCTCCACAACTTACATGGTAGCCACAACCTGACAGTGACTCCTACTATAGGATGGAATATAGGATTGATGACCTGGACACAGACATCTCATGGCATTCAAGATGCTATTTCATCTTCCTTGGAACATTTGCTGCCATTCCAGCCCTAGATCCTAACACTGTAGGTTCCCATCCCGTCAGTGTTTCTGGCACTCAGCACACTCTCAAAGAGTTACCCAGTCACGACTAGACAGCAAGTCCTGGCCCTTTCTACCTTAAAAGACTGAGCCATCCGTAAATTCTCTCTGCAGAGATTTTTGTGCCCAGCATCTCAGAGCAGTGCTCATCTCCCAGCCAATTTGGTGATAAGAACACAGAGCCTGGGGTTAGCTGCTGCTGCAACATTTTTTACTGCAGCTGCAACACACATTTGTTTTACTTCTGAACAGAGCAGTCTTGCTGTGACTGCACATCTCCAAATAAACAGGCAGAACAGAGTTCAACCTGACAGAGTTTAGTTCTCCCATATTAATAACAAGAAAAGCTAASAGATCAGTAAAACAGCATCCAAAGCTGTAATGAAAAGAGCTATTCACAAATGGCAAAGAAGAAAAATAATCCATTCCCAGCTGCATCTTCCATGAGGCTAATTCAGTTTAAAACACAAATGTTTATCTTTAAATAATTTAACACAAAAAATATTTTCCTCAAATGATTCTTTTGCATTTTTATTGATAGGAGAAAAAAAATAAGGAATAATGGTCTGTTTGCTACAACTGCAATAATTTCCGCACTTAATTAAAAAAGAGAACTGTGACACCATAAAACTCATACATCATTAGCACCTTTGTAATTTGTAAATAATATTTTGTCTCATTCCTTAAGGCAATTTTAACATCATCTCTTCTCTTATCACAGGGACAGCCAGGAAAATCCAGCAACAAACAGCAATGGATTCRTGGGGTTAACTTAAGAGTCAACTAATAAATTCTTCATTGCAGTGAACTCTTCTGCACTAGATGCATCACTCTGGTAGACCTCAAGGTACTTTACAAAAAAAAGCAAGAGGAAGCATGAGCCCCGTATTGCAAAGGCAGGAGTAATGAGATGCAAAAGCCACATTCTCTTTATAAAAGGGTTGTTATAGGGGAAAGCTGTGAACCAAATCTCTGCCCTGATCCATCACCTCCTGTGGCAGATTGCAAGGTGTTGGACAGGTAATACATGGCTATCTGCCACATAAGCCTCCTTCTACCATATCTAATCACCTGCACAGGCACAAAAGCATTTTCTGGAGAGCAGCTTCTGGCAATGCCCAGGACTCTACTGGTAGGTTTAGTCTCTGTCCAGACGGCAGATCTAATTTAGAAAGCAGTCTTGGGCTCCCTTTCCAAAGACTACAAATACCTGCACACAGACTAAAGCAGAAAGCACTGCAGCCTGTGGTGCCTTGGTTCATAGGGCAGTAGGCCTACAAATACACATTCCTTTCTTACCTTTTTAAGCCTTGCCACATAAGGTTCACTTCTATAAGATGTGATGGCAATACAAAAGTCCCTTTGATGGCTATAATGCTATTGAAAGAGCAGCTTTTAGTACCAGTCCTGATCTGGGTTTGCAGCATGTTAAAAAAAAAAAAAAAAAAAAAGTTAAAAAAAAAAAAAGGTTAAAAATCAGTTTTAAGGAAAAGCAGGGAAATTGTATCTACTGAAATCAGAGCACAGAGACAATCAAGGGTGCCCTCCAGAAGAGACTGGATGAGTCCTCTGATATACTTGGGTATATGTCACAGCAAAGGCAATTAAGCAGTGCTGGGTTTTTGGGGGGAGGCGGAAAAGTTGCAGATTTCTAGTCTGCATTTTGCTCGCTGAGATCTTTTAATTACTATTAAAATTTTAATTAAAAAAAATTAAATATTACTTTCATTCCTCATTAAAATGATGGCTTGTGCTACCACATGTCTTGTTGTTGGAAGGGGTAGGAAATACGGTCTACATTACCACTAGAAGGATGAAATCTCTTTAGATGTCACTTGGAAGTTAAATATAATAAGATAATCATTTTTGCCCAATACTAGCAAATTTGACCATGAAACAGTACAGTAGCAGTACAGAAGCAGATATAGCATTGAGAGTTACTTGCAAGCAGTAGGCTTTTCACTTTATATCTTCAGTTTGATTGGTCTTTCCACAGCAAGATGCACAGGAAAAATCAAAGCAGACAGTTTATTTGCATAGGAAATAGCACCATTGAGATCTGCATAGGAAACACCTTCCTTAACCTTGACACGAGAATATCTGTTTAATTTTATTTTTCAGTAAAGTGGAGGACCCTGTTATCTGCTGCAGGGTGTGAGGAAACTCCAAGGCAGGCAAATGGTTAGCTTGGGCTTTAGCCAGCAGGTCTAGTTCTGGGATGTTATAGACAGCTGTGACTTCTGCTCAGTTTAGCCAGCTTGCGGGCACTGTGCCATGTGCTGAATCTGCCAACAAGGCAGTGTGTCTCACTTCTGTGACCTGATGAGATTTCTAAACACAGCCAGCACTTGGTTTCTTTATCAATTTCACTATTTCAGTCTCCCAATACAAACTACTTAGCGCAGAACAGCCTCAAAAATGCAGGCAACTTGCTGGTACATATGTCCCAGGCCGGGTCACCTCTAAGATCTATCCCTTGCTGGGCATGTCTCAGCCAGATGTTTAGACTAACAAATGACCTACTGTGAAGTTCTTCTCAGGYTTCATCTCCTTTTAATTTCCTATTGCACTTCTTTGTTGATTTTAGCTGGGGAAAGGACCCATTTCTGACTTTTTGCTTCCAGTCTCCAGCATAATTTCTCTTGACCCACTGGGTTTCTAAATGGCTCTTTGCTACAAATCATTTCATGGGCAATCAACACTCTCCTAGACCAACCTACAACATCTCACGTAACCTCTAAAATACAGCATTGCCAAGTTATGGTCCTGGCGGATTCTCCTGTATAGTGAAGTTGGGTCTTACTTGTGTTCCTGTGGTTTTTAAGGCCAGTAGACTTTCTATGCTTTACTGGTTGGTCTCCTTGGGTGAAGCCAAGTCAGATGAAAATGGAGCTGTCTTTGTACTGATAATGAAAAGGGGATTCAGTATCCTTGAGCCAACAGGGGCAACCTGTGGCTTTTTGCAGAGGTATCTCCTTGAGAGCAAGGCGATAAACCCAGGCACTTAGGAACAAACCTTCTGTCTTCTGAAGTTCTTGCAAGGGGAAGAGTGAGAAGATTTAAATTGTCTCTGTGGTCTCCTCAGGCCTTACTGTCAGATCCATCATAGTCCCATAAAAAGTGGCTGCTATATGGTTCAACCTTATGTGCTTTATAAGCAGAAGAACATTAACAGGGCTGCTGTGGGAAACATGCATTGCCTGTCCATATGACTGTCCATTCAGAGCTGAATGCCTTGRAGACCTCTTCCTCAATGTGGCCTTGCCTGCCATACCTCCACTGCAACAAACTGCCGTTAGCATCAACAATCCTTCAGTCAGCCTGTGTCATACAGCTAATAATGCCCTGCGTTGCATATGGCTGGACTGAAGTTTTAATAAAAGCATTAACCAGATAAAAGGAAAAAAAAAAAAAAAAAAAAAAAAGAAAAAAAAAAGGCACCACAATGATTCTGCATAAGCAGCTCTAGGATGCATTGACATCTCATGCTCTTCAAAAGAAAAACATTTTTTTTTTATGCTTTAATATGCCCTGATGTTAGAGAAAACAAAAACAAAGCTACATGTCACATCAAAGATAATAATAATAATAATAAAAATAATTTGACCGACCGGCAGCATTTGTTGGCTTTAATTGCCTAAAAGACCTCCCGAGGAAGACGAAGATATCTGACAGCTCTTAGCAGGCTTGTTGAATTCAAGTTTTAAAAACAAGTCTGGGGAGACAGCCCACACTAGGGCCCTTTGACATTGCCAGGCCTGGCAGCAAGACTTGCATAGTAGGCACACTGAGAAGGGTCACACTGTCCATTGGCTCCTGGAGGTCCCTGTGGGCCCATGAGACCAGGCAACCCAGCTTCGCCTTGAGGGCCAGGTRGTCCTGGCATCCCATCTTTGGCATAGCCAGGCTCCCCTGGGAGGCCTAGAACAAAAGCAAAACACCCTTGGTTAGTGGCATCCTATGAGGCTGAGTCCTACAGTGACATAGGAGCTAGGGCTGCAGCCACACTAGGACATCAGCTTCCACATGTTTGGGTCTGGCCTGCATCTATCTACAAGCATGTGGCAAGCATAGCTCCTCTGAAAGAAAGTCCTCCACCCCATAGGGAACCCTTGGGTTGCACAACTCCCCTACAGGCACTGATCCCCTGGCATTCTGTTCTTGGAGCTGTGCCAACTACTGATGCCAACTGGTCAACTACTGATGTGTAGTTTTAGCARAGAGGATGGGGGCATGGTGAAGGTTGAGGCAAAAGCCAACTGTGGGAGACAAGTGGTGGGACCAACATTGTTTTAAGGTATTGCAGGGCCTGTATGCCAAATGCAGCCCATGGAGTTATTGTTTTCCTGTACAATCCTCTCATATAGTCTGGGGAAACAAAAGTGGCCAGATGAGATATGCATGATACACATCTTCCTTTTGGGCTGGTAGCTAGAGCAATTATGTATATTATATTTTATTTACATTATCCTGACAGTCTATCTAACATACCTTTGTCCCTGTAACTGTTCTGAGTGATAAGWGATTTGTGGAGCTTTCTAAATAAACACACCTGGAATTCCCGGAGGACCTATTTCACCTCGTTGACCAACACCAGTATCTCCCTTCTCACCCTTCGCTCCTCTTTCTCCTGTAGAAAGGGGGAGAAGAAAAAACAATGAATTGACAACCATGATCTACATAACTAAATGATATTACAACAGATCTTCTATCCACACAGAAGTTAATATTACTGAATGGGGGGGGAGGGGGAAGAGTTCTTAATAGTGCTCACACCTCTGCGATTGGTGCGATAGGTGCGATAGGACAAAAGCAGGGATGAAGATATGCACCAATTGTGGCTGAAGGATGAACACACTCTACAATTACTGGTCACATTCACAATCTCTCTGATTGAAACAAACTGCTACTTACAACACACAGGTTTTGAGCACCACTCAAACATTACAAACAGACAGCAAAGCTGCTAGTCCAGCTCATTGTTTACACCACTGAAATATCTGAGTAAAGTCTACCCACAGCAAAATGAAATGGTGACAATGACTTACACCTTAGATATTCCAGTATCTAGGAAACTATGAGGTCATTGTGTTCAAAAAAAAAAAAAAAAAAAAAAAARATTTTTCAAAAACAATGATTTTTAGATACAAAAGTGGAAAAAAAACAAAAGCAATTAAAAGTATGATTTTTTTCCTTTAAAAATACGCAGAACTATATCCTTTTCAGTCTCTTCCATTTCTCAGAGTTTCCAGCAGAACTGCTGTAGCTCAACATGCTATTTCTGCCACTCAGTGTCAGCACTGAAGTATAGGAGGTAGACACATCGCATCAGATTTTCTAAATAACTACAGTTCACTCACCTTTGGGACCAATCGGTCCAGGTGGCCCTTCAGACCCAGTCTGTCCAGGTCGGCCAGGCTCTCCTGGAGGACCAGCTCTTCCTGGGAGTCCTTCCTTTCCAGGAGGACCTGGAGGTCCTGGTCTACCATGGGATGCTTTTACATGTGCAGGCTGCATTTCAGCCAAGAGATAGGCTAACTTTGCTGTGAAGAAAGAGAAATTGCTTTTTTGATAGTTTGGATTAGAAAGGCAGTGCACAGAGAGCCAAAACTACTAGCCCAGTAAATCCTATGTATTTTCAAAGACCAGATTTTCAGGGCCACCTATTCTGTTATCCAGACACGGTCCTTCACCGTAACTCATCAATACATCAACTTTCTCTTTTCTACTTCAATCTGTATGTCCCAGTAGTTTAAAACATCTTCTGAATATCATCCTTAGCCCTACACATTTCTCTCATCCTGTTGTCCATGACATCAGAAGTTTTTGTTTATTTTGTTTTTTTTTTTTTTCCTTTTATTTGTATAGGCAGTGGCTGGATGTCTGTAGAACTCAATCCACTCTGCTTTGAAAGGAGACATTTATTTTCAGCACTTCTGCTACACACAACAAATTCTATGGGAAGAGAAATTTTTTTTCTTTTCTCTTCTGGGTTGTTGCACACGTGAAGTCAAACCCAATGTACTCATCTCTGACTGTAAATTGAGAACCAGTAATTGAAGCAGCTCCATGTCAGCATATTCTCTCACTTCCATTCAGGCACACTATTTGCTGCTTCCAGATTCAAACAGAGAGGAGTACAGAGAGCTTTAAAACACACAGAGAACCACAAAAAATATCCTACAAAAGGGAGGGAAAAGAGTTTCCTATGTCCTATTCACTGATCCAATATCTTGGTAAATTTCAGGAATTGTTCCATTTCACCAYGATTTTAGCATGTAGGCAAGTGTCCATGGACATATTTCAACTGCCCCAAGAGCTACGTGAAGAGATGGCAGCATACAACTGTTCATTGTAGATATGGTCAACAGTGGTCCTCAGTTCACATACTTTGAGTGAAATAGCAGCTTACATCCCTTCTCCCTGGTACAGATGTGTATGGATATTGCAGAACTATTTCTCCCCCAGCCAGGACCAAACAAGCACATTTACCAGAGTCCACAGTTCTTCTGTGGGTTTTTAATCTGTTTTCTCTTTCAGAGCTCCCTCTGTTTTAACTTGCAGCTTCTCTTCTCCTACTATCCCTACCCAGGCACCTTCACTAACGATTCTGCAAATAAGCTATTTCAGTGTAGTTRGCACAGGCAACATCTTTGGCCTGATGAAGAGGCAAAGTGCCTGTGCTATTGCTAACAACTTTAAGCATGGGGAAGGCTAAAACTTGCAAAATAYGTTTTATTTTACCCATCTCCTCTTTCCAAGCAGACCTATCTCTACGTTGCTTTCCACAAGCAGGAGAAGTTGAAGTGCTAATTACACAACCAGAACTACAGTAATATTTGTTACAGTCTCAGATTGATCTATCAGATTCTCAGAGCAAATTGCTTACCATCTAGCTGCTTTGCTAACTCCTCTTGGATTAGCCTCCTCAAAGTCTCCAGAGATGGCGGTTCCCCCTGGAGAGTAATAATCACAGTAATAACAAAACACAGTAATCACAGTCCTTGGAGCAAATGAAGCTTACAATGAAGGGCTTAGTGGGTGGCATTCCTTCACCTACTTGTACCCAGGGCTGCACGGACTGCCTGAAAGAAGGGAGAAGTGTAAAGGAACTCAAAATATGCAAAACTGCTACCCTTCCAGCACGCAGGGTCAACAAAATCCAGCTTGCTCACACAATACYCAATCCTCCAACTAAATAAAAGTTCCAGCCTGCTTTCAGGATACTGAAGGGAGTCAGGGAGCTTGAGGATTCATCTTTTACATGGCTCAATGATATACATGAATGAGTCAATACTCCGTCAGATATATGATATATGTGAGTGAATCAATACTCTGCCTGTCGTAGACCCCCTACCCAACCGCCCCAGGAAAAACATCCTTCATGTCCCTTTCTCAGCTCTTCTGTGCAATAATGCTGTTGAACTGCTGTAATATTCCATCAACATTCAATGCTATGTGAGCAACAGCTCTGGATGTTCCAACTGAAAAACTGATGAAAATAAACTTGACAGTCTGGGATATTTTGGTTTGGGACTTTCTGGGAAAACAAAAAATGGATTTAGAGCAAGCAAACTCCTTTGGATAACTTAAAGAAAAAAGTAGCTGTATTTTAAAATGCATCCATTTTGAGATAACAAGCTCAAACATTTTCCTTCAGAAATTGTGAAGATGTTTCATATAAAATATACTTTCCTTTTTTTGGCTAAAATTAATCTTTGAATTTGCAACAATTTTGAAAATACTTTCAATATTCTTCTCAGATCAAATCATCCATATGAAAATGTTTAGTTTCCTTCACTCCTTTTAATGCACAAAGATGCAGCACGAGTACTGTCTACAGAAAGCCTGTGAGGTCTTCAGAATCAGAAATTATTCTTCATTAAGAACAGGAAATTTTACTAAATAGCTAAAAGACATTCCACTTTTAACATATTTTATATAATACTGCTGCTAAATACAGAGATTGTCCCTTTCCTGCCTTTTTCCAAACAGACATTTTGCAGGATAAAATGATGTTTACTGGTAACAAAGAAATTGTCACTGCTACTAGCCATTTGTGAGAGCTCTTAATGAATATTCTAAAAAATAAATATGATCGGAGCAGTCTCTGAAGGCTTAAAAAAGGTATCATTTGAAGCTTTAACCCTWTTAGTTGCATTATGTCTCCATATTCATCAAGGATTTCATCAAATCTGGTGTTTGGAAATACAGAAAATGTCTAAAATATATCCAACTTTACATCAGAGATTATTCTACTGTTTTGTATATCCCCCTAGGGTAATCTCAAAAGACAAAAATCATCTTCAAAATGGTTATATTGGTTTCACTGATCTAAGTAGTAATTCTCATTCTTTTACATACATAGCCCTCAGTCACTCTCAATGGCTACATTGTTTCCTGTAAGAAAAAAAAAATGAAAAAAAAAAAAAAAGAATATTGAACTAAAATAGCTTTTCATGAATTCTGATGATCTGACTCCAGGATTTCCAGGAATAAACTGGTGACCTTTCCACAGCTCAGCACTCTGTCTCTCATAACAACTAGAATGAGAGGTAGAGGAAAGAAATGTGGAGATACAAACGGCTATGCATTAACACACATATAGAGAGAAGCTATTTCAGGAGTAAGGGACTGGAAGCCTTTGCTACTGGTCTGAATTGCTCAGCCCTACTGAAGTTCAATCCAACGCTGCACACAGAASTCATTAACCAGACTACTACAGGGAATGCTACCTGTGCAGCAGCAGTTTTATGCTGGAAGAATTCTTCCTTTTATAACTCTAATTAAAATTTATAAATAACATTCATCTTGCAAAACACTACAGAAACTGCAATAAGTCAGTCATTTGAGATCCTAGTCATGTGCTGCAGCAGAAAGCTGCTGCAGTAGCTACATACATTCAAATAAAGTTCCTGTAGCAAGACCTGCCCCACACTGTTCTTTCTCCAATAGCACATCCCCTAAAACATGCTGTAGTTCTTCTTTTTAAAATATAAACAGATAAATAGCAGACAAAAACACTTCCACCCTGCAGAGACCATTGCAAGGGCACGTTACAATCAGTCCACAGTCTTTTCTTAGGTATTTTACTGATCACACACCGTGACAGCAATATTACTGGCAAGAACTCTTATCTGCCAGTCTTACCCGGGGTCCAGGAAATCCTGGCTGTCCTGGGGGACCTGGAGGTCCCACTTGTCCATTGTCTCCTGGAGGTCCATGAGGACCCATCAGTCCCGGATGGCCTTTGTGACCAGGTATTCCTGGATCACCTGGAGGGCCCTTTTCTCCTGGAGAGCCTTTTTCACCCTTAATGCCAGGCTGTCCCTAAGACAAAAAGGCCAGCGTTACCGCCACAAAACAAAAGAGAAACTTCAGATTTCCAAGCACAGCAAAACACAAATAGCTGAGTTGACAAAGTTATGGAATACAACATCTGGTGCATTACAAATGATCTACAAATTATTACTGACGCAGGACAATTAAAGAGATGACTGGGAGGATGGGGAAGCATGGCAGATCCCTACAGGCCACACTTGACTCTTGAATGACCCCTTCCCCTCATCTTTGATCCAAAATACCTCTCTCAATTTCAGAGTAACAAAGAAGGCTAATGATGCTCTCCTACCTACCCTCTCTCCTCTGGAGCCAGTTTCGCCTGGTTTCCCTGGTACGCCCTGCAACAAAACAAGGGTGAGCATACAAGTACTATCCACAGTTTTGCAATGATTCCTGTGACCTGGGAAAAATAATTTCCTTTTTATCCTCCAGATGTCTGAGAGCTCTCTGACTTCGCTCAAGTATCAGCTATTTAAGAAAAAAACAGTTTGCTGTAACCCAGGTAGAATACACGACGTTTTTCCTGAGACCGCAGTCCTGCTTTGAAACAAGTGGAAGTTATCTTACCTCTTTTCCTGGAGGACCCTTCTCTCCTGGTTCTCCCTGAGAGATATAAAGAGTGAATTTAGCATAACATTGCAAGGAGTGAGACGTTAGACACTACCTAATAAGCCTGAATTTCAAATTCTGTCTGGGGCAAAAGTGTTCTGTTCCATGGCAGTGGGTTTAGGCTATTTATTCTTAGACTATTGATATAGGTTATCTTCTGGAAAGGCAGCTACTACTATTTAAAACGCATTTTCAGTAAAACTGCATATATCATGTAAATGTTTCTAAATGAAAGGAAGCAGTTAGTCATCTCTACAGAACCAGCTGAGATCAGGATATACGTTTCATTGAAAATGTGTTTCTATTTTAAGTACAAATTGTTCCTTTTTCTTAAAGGTGTCTCACAAAGTTGCCTAAACTTTACTTTGGCTGATTTACTAAATGCTGTCAGTCTTTTTTTCACCTCAATCAGTGCCAAGATTATAGACATAGCAGTTTAAAAATGTAACAGGAGGGTATTACAGCCAAGATAATGGATGTAGCCCCTGTTACAAAACAACTTTCAGCCTGACAGATTGCATGTTTTCCAAGTACCTCAAATTTCCTAAATTTAAGCAAGCACGCTATTATTTTTTTCTATAACCTGCCCTTATAAATGGACAATAACTACAATCTTTGTATTTTGGCATTTCAAGAGAAAAAATCTATGACTGTAATCCTGAAGCACTGCACTGGAAAAGCAAAGCAAGTATTAAATTAGAAATTGCTAAAAYTCTCATGACTTTCCTAAAAATGAATGAAAATATTTATTTTTAGAATCCATATACAGCTCCCCACACGTGATCATGTCTCGAATGTGGAGGTGATATTTTTCCTGTATATAACAAATTTCACAGGGGTATCCTACATCCACCTGTGCCCTATGAAAGATACRCATCCACCTACGTTCTGGCCATGGGATCAGACAGCAGCAGACTTACTCAAGTATTCCATAGGGCTATGTCATGTTTAAATGGCTACCATCTTTGCTGCTTTAATTTAATTTCAAAAAAAATATATTTCTTTCTGCTGTTTCCACTACGAAACTCCCTAATTTCTAATTTCTCTCTCTCTCTCACACACACACATAAAGAATAAGCTTTTCTAAATTCACATGAAAATGTTTATATCTGATCATCTTAAATCACAACAGGACCAGAAAGAAAAACATTTACCTAGTATTCACCTTTTCCTGCTTCCTTGTTAAATGCAACATATTCTGCTAATCCTAAAATGGTCCAAGATACTGGATTTCAAGGCTGTGATATTTTCAGGTGTACTTTTTCTGGATTAATTTGGGTGATATATGAGTATTTTAATTGCAATGTACTTATTGCTGGCCTTTGAAAAGTTGAACTTATAGCAAGAAAAGAATTTTTCTCAGACATAAAATATCATATGTATCTTGTATTATTATAGCTGTTCTAGGGTTCATGCAGAGAGATATTCTGAGGAAGCAATCAGCTCATACCTCTATTAAGACTACTGCATCAGCTCAATAAATTCACACATTACAAGGACTGAYTGATGGGTACTCTTTCAGTAAATGGAATTACAGATGCTTGCACTCAAAAATGCTGTTCTTTGCAGTCCAGCTTCCTTTGAAACTAAAATGTATTGCCTGTGGATCTGGCACATCTACTGACTCTACCTTTTAACACAATTAAAGATGACTGTGTCCCATCACCATCAGTTAAACATCYTAAAGTAGGCAATTAGTGGCTCTAATGCGTCCTCACAAATACTTACAGGTGGTCCTCG
Source organism: Nothoprocta perdicaria (assembly GCF_003342845.1). NCBI lineage: Eukaryota > Metazoa > Chordata > Aves > Tinamiformes > Tinamidae > Nothoprocta > Nothoprocta perdicaria. The sequence continues at coordinate 602,782 of NW_020455732.1, forward strand.
GGGTCCTACAAAACCAGGGAGTCCTGGGCTGCCATTTTCTCCTTTATTTCCTTTTGGACCCTTAGAAMAAAAATGAAGAACATACTAGCAGCTCTTTCTCCAAAATCTCTTTYCCAGCACATGCATATACCAGGACTGCAAAATTTCACCGTAGCAGGAGGACTCCCCAAAATGACAAAGAACAGAAAAACAAAGTCATTTAGAAAAGCAGATTGCAGACATGTCTGCATTATTAATAAGCTGTGAGTCCCTGTGAAAAGATGAAAATGAAATGACAATTATGGAAGTGATTGGAGGTATGTTTGGTGGATAGTTCTTGTGCTGCACAGTTTATAAGGTGTCATCACAGCTAAGGAAAAACTGTAATGCACAAAGGGAAAACAGCCCGGACAGTCATAGTGTGTGAATCTGAGAATACAATTAACAGAGAAATAACTTTAGAATCGTTCTCTTGCCACTATTTAAACACACAATTTAAAAAAACATTCTCTGTACCTATCTTTTGTAAAATGCACACAATTTTTTTCTTTATTACAAATCCAGGCAGCTTAAATGGCAGCATAGGAAATAGATCCCTCTTCTGTTCATATTCTTGAAAACCTTTATTTTAAGCTTTTTTTTCCCACAATATTGTCCTCCATCTTGTAATTCAGCATGCAACACTTTCACATCTTCAAGTAAAACTTGTTTTCATTTCCAACTTGCCTGCTGTAAAGTGAGCCCCAGCAAATCTGATGAACACAAAGACTTGCAGGCACACAAGGACTCCAAGTCCCATGACGTTGCACAACCCAGAAAAGTTTGGATATATCAGGAGATGAGTTGCACTTCCATATGCAGATTTAAGTAGTATTATGAAGTGGCACTTTCACTGACAATGAGTTGAGTAAAAAAGAAGCTTTCTGGCAGTTAATACCAAGTGTCCTTGTGATTAAAATTCATCAGTAGTGAGGCAGTCCGTAAGATGGAAAAGAAATCTCTATTGCCACAACTGTCTCCTCTTTTTTTCAAAAGGAAATGTTATATATTGGTTGGTCACGCCATGGAATGCTGCCAGGAAAATTAGTGTATTTCCAGACAAGACTGCAAATAAACAGACTACTGTACAGAATAAAGAAGTACTCTTCATAATAACCTCTAAGAAGAGGAGAGAATTCATTTTAATGCCAGAGAAAAGTACCAATGTGCCACTGTCTGCTCTGCTGACCAGCATTGTCATTGTTTACTTTTCTTTCATCCATCTGACTTTATCCATTTCTCAATGTCTTATGCTATTTTTGGACTGTAAATCCTCTAAAGGAAAGGCTACCTTGGTTTTGAGTTGGTGCAGAGAGCTGCCTGATGAGTCTCCAAGCAACTAGATGACTGCCTAGGTAATGTGATAACACAGTGATTATTTTAAAAATTGCCTTCAGAGCCAAAGAAGCCCAGCAAAGAAGAGACATCAACCCCAGGAAGCCAATAAGTAGCAACAGAAGTTGAGAACAGAGCTGGGCATGGTAAGAAAAAAAAACAGGCTGAAAAGACAACAGCAGTGGCAGAAGGGCAGAAGCCACAACAGTGATCCCAGAAAGGTAGGCTGAAGCTGTCACCAAGAGTAGAAAGCAGCAGTATTGTTTCTTGGCTACAGAAAGGTCAGGAGACTCCATACAACCTACATGTTATCACCAACCCATGCAGAAAGGTGTTGCTTGCTTCTCTGCAACAGCTWAGGAGGACAGGTATGTGTAGCAAGGCAAAATGTTGCCTATGGTACAAGCCCACCATTAGGCTRAGTTTGCTTCATGGTGATGCAAGTGTGATGCAAAGAATGAGCCCCACTGCAGTTTTTCATACTCTTCCTCCTTTGCTTTTGTCTCTGTTTGAATATAATACTCCAGTGAGCTGTAATATCTGGGTAAGCAAAGAGAGGGCAAAAGGGTAAAGCTCAGGGATTTGATAGGTACTACTGAACACTGAGGTTCATGACCTTCTTGACTGTCCTCCTTACAGATTTTCATTACTATGCTGCTCTTCTACACAGGATGGACCCTGGGGGATTTGTTCTGCTCAGTGATCTTGGTTTACTGCCCATTGCCTGCTCTCTACCAAAACACCTGGGAAGGATTTCTCTACTGCTGCTATTCCTCAGTGGCAGTCTGCCAACACCCCAAGGCCCTCTCCTTCCTTCTGACAGCTCTCTGCTGGTTGCAACAGTCTCTGCTTCACAAAATTAAATCCACTCATAAAGAAGAGGCATGCCAATCTTTCCTTCACATGAGGTAATCAATCATTTCCTCTCTGTGAACACTTAGTGTTTGCTGGTAAAAATGATGAGCCAACTAGCATATGAACTCCAGAAACATACCCCGCGGCTCCCTCATTTTGTGGCCAGGAAATATCTTGCAAGTCACTAGCCCCTATCTTCAGACGGCAACTTGAGGTACTGCGAACACCTACAAAATCCTCTCCTCCTATACTTCATCAGTCACCTCTCCTTGACACAACTGCTTGCTGCATGAGTGTCCTTCTGTGGTACTTACTGGGTTACCAGCAGGGCCAGGCTCTCCCACAGGGCCAGGCAATCCATTCTTGCCCTAGGTCAAAAGAAAACAAGATAAGTAGTGAAGCAGAATACACTATAATGAAAGATACCCACTTGCTCTACAATAGAGGGGATTTCTTCAGCACTGTTCAGCCTCCTCTCCTCTTGGTAGACTATAGAGCTAAGATCTCTTATTCTACACTTACCCCGTAACTTTTGCATCCCTGATTGCATGGCTGACCCCACCTTTGGACAAAAGCCGAGAGATCTAGATCCCTTAATCTGATGAGGATGTGAAAACTGAGCATGCCTTCTCCTCAGCCCTATCATATAAAAGATTCTCCTGCATAGGTGGAGGTACCTGCTATGCAGCCACAGATCCTGAGTGTTCAGACAATTATCTCGCCCATTTTGAAGCCTCTTTTGGCAACTCTTAGATCAGTGTAAAAGTGCGCTGCACTCACTGACAGATATCTCAAGATCTCTCCACTTCTTCTTCCTCCTCCTTGAGTCAGTATTTTGTTCTGAGTTTGCAAAACATTCTGGACTCTTTTGCTAGCTTTTCTTCCCAAGAAGAAATCATTCTTACTACAACATATTAAAGATGCACTCATGCTCAGYAATTGAGACTTGCATTCAAATTTGGAAAAGTGTTCACTTTTTGAGAGAGAATTAAAAAGCCAGAAAACAGTGATTTCTCARTCATCCCAAATAGCAATTCCTGAAATGTAAAATAAATAGCCATTTCTCCACTTGAGATGTAATAAAACTCTACAGGTGTTCAATTAAAAAAAAAAAGTGAAAAAAAACTTCTCCTAAAATTAAGCTTTTCTGTAGAATAAAAATYGGAAAGCATGATAAAAACGATTGTTCGCTTTTAAATATTATAATTGGACCCTAAATATCTCAAACTGGGCATCTGCAATTAGCGCCTACTTTTGAAAACCACATCCAGAGGCCATATGAGAAGTAAACAAAATGTCAGAGGTAGGACTGGAATATGAGCACTTCTGACACTCTAGGTCTGGTAGAACCCATTGCACATCTTCCCCATTCCCAAATCAGTAGTCATCACTATTTGGCACACCTATTTGTTCACACTAATACTTATCAATATCCTGCTATTTTTCCCAAATTAAATGGGAAAAAAATAAAAAATAAAAATAAATATCAAACACCATCAGAATCTTGTATACTTTTTTTTTTTTCCAAATACAGGCAGATTATAGGATATTTTCACTATAGACAACATATTCTTCAAAACCTTCTTGTTGAAAGAAAAAACTCACCGGCGGCCCTCTGAGTCCTCGAGGACCCTGTGGTCCTACAGGACCAGTATCACCCTGAAAGGAAGAAAAGTATTGAGTGAAGAAGATTTGACAAAACRGCAATTGTTCTGTTAAATTATTCTGCTCATATATTAAAGAAAATAGCATTAAAGAAAAGTCTCACTCCTCCTAGTTATGCAAGATGAAGACCAGCCTCTCTTTGAGTTTGCTCTCTCTTGAACCAGGCTTCAGATTCGCTTCTACCTTTTATGGGTGGTTCTCTAGGTCTATCCTCAACGTTACCATTTGCAGCATAACATTCTTCCAGTGACACAAATAAGATACCCCTCCCTAGGTCCGATGGCCATGGCATGGCAGCCACTTGGTGTATTGCTCAGCAGTTACTGCAGGATCCTGTCCAGTTCATGGTCTCTAGGGACTTTGCTTCATGACTGCATATAAAATGAATAATGTCAAAGGATCTGTTTATACTGTCTTTCTTTCCTCCGAGCAGCAGCGTCTTATTCCACAGGTATTTCTCAGGTTTCAGTGGAGTGATTTGTGCGGTAAGGCACAGCTCTTGTAGAGGAAGTGTGACAGAATGAGACCCGTTGAGACTCTGCTGAATGAAGCATGGCTCAGAGAGGTGTGTGGCAGAGAGCAGGTCCACCACCATGCAGCACAGACTGCGATTCAAACAATACAGTTTTCCCCCTTTTCCAAAGATATAGCTGACATTTACRTGCCAGCTGCTGAGCAGTGAAAAAAGCCCTCTAATTCCTTGTTACCATAATGAATTATGCACAAATAATTCCCTGTGCATTCTTGCAACAATTACCCTTTATTACAGTTTCTGCATTTTTGGGGGCATTTTGTGAATGAAACATTGGGGAACATTGCAAATGAAAATTTTCATTGTCAGAGAGCAGGGGATTAATTTCTGCTCAAAGTGGTATACTTACATCTTTCCCTGGTGGCCCTTCACGCCCAGCAGGACCTGTCGCACCTGGTTCCCCCTGCAATTCAGCAAGAAGAAAGGAGAAATCAACTCAAGGTCAATGACAGACCAGTAACATCACTGCAAATAGTCTGGGGCTTCAGCTCATAATTCTGTGGAGGTGTGAAGCCTTTTTAAAGCCAACGGGAGCCTCGTACATCAGACAGGATACATGGCTTATAAAAATAACTCAGAAACATCTTCTGCAAGTGATGCACAAGGTACTGCACTGCTTTACAGCAGTATATTAGCTACTGCTATAGCAGTGATTGAAAATCACCAGTGTACTCATGATGCAGAAGCTATTTGAATGAGAAAGAGATGAGCAAATCCAGCACTGGATTTCTCAGCTAAGCTCCTGCAAATGGAACATTTTCTTTCCCTGTGGAAAAACAGAATTAGGCAGAAAGACATTCAATTCTGTATTCTACTTCTTATATCAAGGAGTCTTTTGTGCTGCATTGCAGACACAGGACTACAAGAAGCCCAGCATTTCATGCAGAACTTGAGTTTTRTGATTTATGACTCACAGGCAACTCAGCCATGGTCTTAGATGCATTTCCATCTCTTTTCTGTATGTCTTGTTTCTGAACACTCTCTGTATTACCCAAGACTTTTTCTGGAGATCTGATCACTGGCGCTACAAGTGCAGAAGGGTTCCTCACCTTGCCCTTCAGCAGCTGTACCAGTGGGAGGTTGTACACACATGTTTTTACAAAGGACTATCTCAAAGTGTGCATCAAAGAAATCAGATGTACCAGTTGCCTCGCCTTACCTGGAAGCAGAACTTTAGGAGAGTGAAGGAAGATGGCTGCTGTGATTTTACGCAGCGCATGGAGTTGTGGTTGAAAACAGCAGTGTCAAACACAGGTCTGTCATTTTTTTTCTACATCTTCGAAAAGACTTTAGCATCAGCTGTTTAATCAACATAGTATTTCTCTAAAATACCATCCTGTGTGCATAAAGGGCATGGTACTTACCTGGGGACCTGGGGGACCTGTATCTCCTCTTTGTCCTTTGAAACCCTATAAAAGAGAATGAAATCAATGATCCCCCATTATCCCAATCCATGAAGCATTCAGAAAGCTTCAGCTTTAATGTGCAGTTAATAACTTTCTAATTTTGCCTAAAATTACTAGGAAYTGGTCACCATGGAGCTGTCATGTCCCAGGGAGTGATAAGGAAGGGCTATGTTACAGGCACATGATGGACTGTTCCATAACTCCATAGGCTACAAGACCATAGTGTGTATACGTTCCTGCTGTGAACAGCCCATAGATCACTTGGCCCTAGATTTCACTGCCTCTGATCTTTCTGAGAATACATAACAAAATACATGAATTACAGCTCTGACCTTCTGGTAAAAGAGGGTGTCACATGTTTTGTGCTTTAACATAAGGTAAATGCCTTACTCTGCTCCAGGTCAGCCTTATTGCGAAGAACCTGAAAATCCCTCTGTGTTTTTACATGTTATTTATGTATACACTCACAATAGCATCGCTATTTTCAGTCAAGACAATTCTTTGGTTATACATAAAAATCAGTAAAGGAATCCATCTGCCCAACAGAAGTTTCCAGGCCAAWGATACAAAAGAGTTTCTGCATTGATTCTGTTAGAACAGTAGAACAGCTCCTACCGGTAAACCTCTGGCACCCTCCTGGCCAGGAAGTCCTGGTTCTCCAGGCTTTCCCTACAAGAAAAGGAAAACAAAATAAACGTATAAACAGGAAACAGGAGTTTGATGCATAAAATTCTTTTCACTCTTCCTCCTTATATATAGTATATTTATACTGAGAACTATAATTGCCAAAAGTTTCTTCAGCAATGCCTGTGTCTGAGCATGCAATACAGACATACTCATGGGTACCTCTACTAATACTACTAGGAACACAGTCTTTGAAGTTCAAAGAGCGCTTGTGTCTTTGGACTCGCAGCTCCACATACTGGTTTCCCTAATGATTGGGGACCTGACTTTTACAAACCCACCAACTCTTATGCTATGGTTTGACAAATCACATAAAAAGTTGGCAAAGCAAGATTCCTGAAGTGCATTCTTACTGTAATAAATACAGTTGCAAGGAATTCTATTTCATGCCCATTTATTAGCACTTCTCTTCAACTAGGCAACTTCATGATTCAGGCTTTTCATTCCACAAATGTGAGTATAGACTAAATAGAGAAAATCAAATATAAAACACTTGATCCTGGATAACAAAACAGTTATAGAGCATCCCAGGAATGGCTTCTTTGAAGACACTCGCCCTACATTTTTTTTTTAATCTCACAGTCCCATAGTCTTTTGTCAAAAAATGGATTAAGGGTTTAGTAGTACAAAACAACCTTCTGTCTCTGCAATATTTACGGTAGCTGTAAAATGGAATCACTAGCTTTTAGAGTATTTACGGTAGCTGTAAAAATTGAATCACTAGGGTTTAGAATATTTATGGTAGCTGTAAAAGCAAATAACAGTTTTCTCTCAAGATTGCTAGTGTGCGAATCTTATAAAATGCTGAAGACAATACAGTCCTTCTGATGCTAAAAAAAAAAAAAAAAAAGACATGCAAACAGACTTCTGGACCCCTAAGGAGTCCATAGATAGGCAGCTCCAAAAGCAATAACTGCATGCAAGCTCTGAATGCCTGAGTGAAACAGCTTTAAATTTCATTACCGGTTCCCCAAGAGATCCCGGCTTGCCATCTTTGCCGTCATTTCCAGCAATGCCCTGTAAATGAAACGCAAAACAAGGTATAAGGATGGAGGCTATAAGAAGGATCAGAATGTTTTGTCAATGTGAAATCYTACAATCTTACAATGACACCTCTGCTTCATCATGAGATACTTGAGTTTGAGTAGACCTCAGAAAACTCCATTATTTCTACAGCTCAGCCATAAACCTCTCCTTGGCACACTATTGCACTAGCACAAACTGCCTCCTATATGATACGTCTAAGGGGTACCTTCTTTTCAGCAAGGCAAGTACTCCAAAAGACTATAAAGATAGGATCCTTAAAAACATATTCTTAGTTGACATAATTCATTCTAATACCATTGAGCTAGACTGCTTTACAGCAGAAATAGCTCTGGCCTTTTCCCCTTAAGTTAAAAAAAAAATGTAGTAACAAGAAAAATCAGATTCTATGGCCAAGACACACTTCATCTTGACTCAACGCAAAGGAACTATTTCAACAGTGGTTTCTTCTTCAGACAAACAATATTTCCACCTAAGAGTTCCTGTGCCCTTACACTGGGAGCTATTATATCAGGGTACCTTGGCAGGTTGGAGAAATGGGCAGAAAAGAATTACATTAAGTTCTCCAAAAGAAAGTGCAGAGCTCTGCAGCTGGGGAGGAATAGCCTCATGCGCCAGTATAGCCTAAGGGCTAAGCAGTTGGAAAGCTGCTTTCCAGAGAAGGATTTGGGGCTACTGGTGGACACCATATTGAACAGGAGCCCCTGTGGCAAAGAAGGCCAACAATAGCCTCAGTTGCATTCAAAGAACATTTCTGCCAGTTCAAGGGTGGTGATCCTTTCCCTCTATTCAGCATTGAGGAGACATCTTCAAAAGAGGATGTACAAAGAGACATGGACACTGTGAACTAAGTCTCATGAGGAAAAGCTATGATTGTTCATCCTGAGGGAAAAAAAAAAAAGGCTCATGAGAATCTTATCAATGTATATAAATCTAATGGGACGTTGKGAAGAGTGCAGGGGCCTGGCTCCTCACAGGATGAGAGGGAACAGGAACAAACTGAAACACAGGAAATTTTCTTTGAACATAGAAAACACTTAATCATTGTGAAGGTGGTTGAATATTGGAGTATGGTTCCCAAAGAGATTGCAAAATCTCTGTCTTTGGAGATATTCAAAATCTGTCTAGATACGGTCCTGGACAAAATGCTAATGGTGACTTTCCTTAAGCAGGTGGTTTGGACCAGAGGATCTCCAGAGGTTCTTTGCCAAACCAAACAATTTCATGTTATTTGAYGTATTATTTGACTTCTGTGCTGTACATGAAAGCTTCTCTGCCAAAGAATGAGGAAACAGATGAGGAACAGAACATATTTAATATTGATAGTTAATACTTAGCTTTCAAGTGGTCAAACACAGCATTTATGCAGATCTAGACAACACAGCAGTGTGAACATTACAGATACTATCAYACACATCTTTCAAAGCACCTTCAAATTTCACCTCCTTGATTGCCTACATGTTCATAAAATGTTTACTATATTTAATGAAAAGAAGTTGACTTGCACTCACTGGAAGTCCAGGCACACCTGGTGGTCCCTGTGGACCTGGAGGGCCATCTTTACCCTGAAAAGAAATCAGAAACATGAGTCAGACAAGTTCTTCATATACTTCTATCAGATGACATTTTAGCAAATTTAGTATTCAGCAAGAGAGAAAACTGTGAGAATCATATCTTGCACCACACATCACACAGTGCACAAGACTTCCCTGAATTCATGCATATTTGAACTGGAGATCTTTCTTTTTACATGAACCATCCAATATTAGTTATAAGCTCTCTTAAATGCAGAARCTACTAAAATCACTGTGAAGCTTTCTCTAAAGTTTAATTATCTTTAATACAGGGTGCTTAATTTCTTCCATTAAGATGTCTAGCCAGGAAATAGAAATTCTGTATTTTATAAATATTGAATCAAAGATTATGAGAAATACATAGCTGACACTGCTAAGGAAGAAATCCACTCTTATTCTCCAGAATACAACAATAGTATCCACGGTCTATCACACTATTCCAATCTTGATCACTTTTTCAAACGTTCACCTGATCATTTGAAAAGGAAGTTCACTCAGACTGCAGCATCTCTGCTGAAAATGCTCATTGATTTCACAGGAGCCACCAGAAGGACCATTGCTGGYCATTGTTACTGAAGCTTAGATTTAAATGAATGAGCGAAAGATGCCTACTCATTAAGCACCTTTTGCTAGAGGTGTAGTAGAAATTAATCACACAATTAAACAGCTCCAAACCATTCCATCTCCACAGCATGCATTACTCTATGATTGTTCATCTTTTCCCCTTCAAATTATCAATCAGATTCTGACCATATTACCTGTCCCTTTCAGGGTTTTCTGATGCATTACCATAAAATAACATCCAAACAACTTTCAAATAAAATAGCTGTATAAAATTCTTCATAGATTTCTTCAGGGTTACATCTATACTGATATTTTCCATGGTGCCAGGCAATGTTTTCAGATGGTGGAATTTGGTCAGTTTGTGCTATGACATCCTTCAAAAGGTCTCAAGTAGGGCTTTGACAATCCCTATGCACAGTTCATGTGTCAGCCTGGATCATGAAGCATCCTAACAGACCTTTCAGATGCAACCATCTTGCTCTAGAAACTAAGAACTTTGTTATTAAAGGCCATGAACTTGTCCTTACTGCCAAGAGAAAAATCTGAGGCATCTTTAATGCACTAATACAYATGCAGGCAGCCTCTTCTCCCAGTTACAGACTGTCAATCTGCAATGATCTAACAAATGGTGAGCATGTGTTCTGATTTGTTGCTGCAGGCAATTTACCGGATGGAAAAGAAGTACAAAAGGCTCTTTAGAGAGCAGGCCTAGGATGTTCAGAAGAGGTCTCACAAACTTGATTTAGTTCTGGCTAATTTGGAGTTCCTTTGTGTGAGTAAATGCAGCTGTAAGAACAGAGTAACCTGCAGTTATTTGTGAGTGTGCAGGTGTGGAATTGCTTCAGGATGAATAATGTTGGAAGCCTTCACACAATATGACAATGGTTCCAGTTCATCTCTGCAGAAGTAAAGCTAGTTAAAGGTAGTGGTTGAACACATAACCTATAGCTTACTATATCTCCTGGATTTCCTGCTGGTCCAATTGATCCAGGAGCCCCATCTGGTCCCTAAATAAAATAAAGCAGAAACAATGCAAGTGATTGATATATTTTGTACATTTGTCAATGCTCTCACTGCCACAGATGGCAGCACTAAAGTTTTCCCTCATTTACTCATTTTAGCATTCATTTCTTCATTCATCACAGAAAAGCAGTGACAATCTCTGCATACAATCAGTCTCCAAAGCCAGAAAACGGCAAATATTGGAGTGTGGCCCTGGCCCTCCCTTCTGAAAATAGATGATTAGGGAAAAAACAATCTTGTCACAAAAATAACTCTGAAGAACTGACAGAAAGAAAGAAATGACTGAAGAAATGWCAGGAGCAGTTTGAACCATATTCTGTGGAAGGCAAAATTCTGGAATCATGAGTCAATGCAGATAGAGGGAAAAGCCACAGCAAAAGCTGCAGAGARAAAAAATATCTAAAGGAATATGGCATTTTGCTCTCTTTTGTCAGGATCCATTTTGAGCATTTCCTTTCAACATGAAGACATTCAGAGGTTCTCACAGGATATTTTTAAGGGTGTTTAATCCTCCTGGAATAACAGTATGACTGTGATAATAGACCTGTTTGTATTGCCATTTTCTCCTAAAACAACAACTCTCAAGAAAAGATTAGAGGAAAGCAAATGACCCACAAAGCAGGTCTGAGTGTCGTCCTAGTAGCAAAACATTCAACAGTCTTTAGACTCTGCTACCATCTGAAAACATAATTTTTTATTCAAACCTCTTTTTTGATACCTCCTATTGCTTAGTCAGTGTAATGCAAATTCTGTTCTGAAGAGATTGTGCTGATCCCCAGAAGAGATGAAGGGTGTGAACCCACAGAAGAACAGAGCCAAACTGCACTGGAAGCTGGAGTTTAAATAGTGATGGCTGTGGACAAAGGAGACTTGAAAAGCCTTTCATTAAGAAAAAGTCACAGCTCTTGGAGGGTGTAAGTGGTGATACCRCGGGCAGGAAAGCCACTTATTTTAACCTTGCTTCTACAATATCTCATACTACTGTATATTAACCGAGAACTAAGAAACACAGTTATATCTGCCAGTTCCACACTGATTACTTATTTTGGATAACGAAACACCTATATACATGCTACAAAGAAGTCTCTGTGGAAGGGGTTTCATAATCATTGTCTTTTATACAGAGATACACTGAAACAGCATCAATTTACAGAGTGAGATGAAGCATTAAATGCAAAGTGGCTGATGTATTAAATATCAATTACTATGAGTGGAAAATTCTATGACACTCACAGGACCATTAGGAACTCACTGAAAAATGCAAAGGCAAGAAGATACAGACAGGTGGGAATGACCCTTCCTACCATGTGGGCTTTGCAATAACCTTTATTAGTAAGGAAAATACAGGAGCGCCTGCTTTGTAACAGAGGAACTTACAGGTGGACCAGGATTTCCAGGAAGTCCTGCAAAGCCTGGCATTCCAGGATGACCCTGAAAAACGAACCCATATWTTTTTTATGCATTATTCACCTCTTTACTAGAGCTAAGATTGTGTGGTAACATCAAAATAAGACAATAGACAGATAGCTTATTATAAAGCAATAAGATACTATAGATTTTTAAAGCAAAGACTTGATTTTGAAAGCATGCATTTTACAACATTTTCTACTGTGTATCCTGTATGCTAACAGGAGCTGAGAACATTGTGAATTATATAAGGTAGGAGATTAGGGAGGAAAACAGAAGCTGTTTAAAATATCTTAAAAATCTCATTGCAGATACTGACTTGCACTCCAAATTATTGGCTTTGCCCTTGACACAATTAAGTGCAAAATTTTACTCCGATTTAGACAGTCCTTCTCCTTTTGGGATCTCGGTTCCTCCTAAARCAGACCCTCCTTGCACCCATCTTCCAGGATTAATAAAAACAATAGCCTTTCCCATTAAAGATTCATCTCCTGGTTCTCATCTACACATTAACTGGGGAAATGAGTCCAGACTGGGTAAGGTAGAGAACTGAATGCATTCAATCCAGAAATAAGGAAGCATCATCTGGAACTCCCCCAACACAACACAGAGATGGGTCTTGCAGGAAATGGAGAGCCTGAGGAGCAGTGTTATATTCCCATCTAGATGGGTATCTGAGGTCCAGAAACAGTGAAGAGCTCCCACTTTCCTGCTCTGTCTCTGGAAATGGGACTCCTACTAACACCATGGCAGTTTCTCATGAGGAACTGCAGTTGCTGCACTGTTGGAACATGCAATCTTCACCTGCTCTCCTTTTTCTCCCACATCTCCAGTTGCACCACGGTCTCCTTTAACACCCTGGTAAGAACAACAACAAMAAAAAAATCCATTGAATGTCACATATATTCAGTATTGTATCACACTTTTAACCATCTTGTAAGTGCTCGSACACTTGAGTGTCTAATACAAAAGTCAAGGACTGAATTCTGCTTGCCCTTCTCAAATTCTTCCCTAGACTTTCACTGATGAATTTAGAGCCCAGATACATGGAAAAAATGGTCTTTGATCATATCCAGGATACAATTTTGGGGGAGGGAGAGGTGCGTATTTTTGCTTGTTTGTTTCTTTTAATATTGTAGTCTTCTGAACATGAAGGGGACCTACAAATCCTTAAAAATGGATAAAAAAGACTCTTAGGCATTGAACTAAATGGGTCTCCTTATTAAGGAATTATCCAGACTAGAGCAGATAYACATTATATTATAGAGGGAGCTAGTAATACCCTCTCCCCTTGAGGGACAACAAAGGCATTTCAAGGTTTGGTCATGAAATTCATACCAAGAAAGTGTCCTTCTCTCCCTCTCTCTACTAGCAGCAATAGAGATAGAGACAACTAACCAGTATGTAGATGTTCGTATTCAATTTAGGAAA
>NW_020455732.1:616366-637651 GCF_003342845.1 Nothoprocta perdicaria
AAAAAAAAAAAAAAAAAAAAAAAAAAAAAAGAGCGAGATGATGGGGAACAAATTATGGCCTGAACAAGGCACAGGACACTAATGCATAACACTGACTATGGAAATGATACTCTGGTTCATTACAGGAGAGCTCGGAGACAAGCGAGGAAAGAAGAGATGCTATTTACCAAATAAAAGAGGCACAATTCATTTTACCAGAAGGAAAGAAATTGTTCATGCRGCTAGAGCAAGGATCTACAGTTCCACCAACACATTTCAGAATGGCCCCTAACACCAGTTTTTATGGTAGTGCTCTGGACCACACACCATTTTCAAAATGGTCTTTCACCCTTAGAATCCTACATATATAATCAAAGAGGAGTACTGTCGTTGTGTCTGCAGCTCTTGACAGGTTTTAGAATAAGGGCTTTTAATATTTGAAATTGTGATTTCATCTGTTTACTCAATAGAGTTTACTCAGTACAACTAACCTATTATTTAATACTATTCACACGTACACTTTAAAAGTGACGCTATTTAAGTTAAATATTCATTCTTGCTATGCAACTCTCCATCTTCTCCATAGCATATAAGAATGCATCACAAGACAAGGTATATCTCAGAAATCCTGCCTGAAATTTCTACCTGGTATTGGAGCTATGGGTTACTAGTTATTTTGCAAATTTTATCCCAGAGCACACACTGATTTTATATTCACTTTTGAGTGAATATTTTGTGAATATTTGAAAATATTCACAACTTATATTCAATTTTGAGACTCTGCTTCTCCCCTGACTCCCATACTTTTAATTGCAAGGTGTAAAATTAATTTCTAAATCCGAAATACTTTGTTAAACACGCTAGTAAGTGCGAATACAAGGATATTGAAATAGCAGATGCTGTTTTAGACAGTAAGTCAGAATGAATGCAAGTCTGGAGGAAAACTATCTGTACTCCTGGATGAACACACCTTATATCTCTCCCTCCATTGATCTGTTTTGATTTATTTCACATTAGGCAGTTGTAAAAGTTTTCACTGTGAAAAACTGCCATTTTGAACAGACTGATGACAGAGTTACTCATGGGAAAAGCTTGAAATGTTATGTTATTAAAATCCCTCAGACATAGCAAACTTGATGTTTGTGAGGTAGGAGCATGCAGTTGAAATGAGCTGTTCTTCCTATAGCATGTTTCAATGAACATTTGGAGCCTGTGGATAAAGAAACTGTGGCAGGTGTTTGGAACCCAGTAGCCCACGGCATCACCTTTAATTTAAAGTGATTCAAGCATGCAGGATCCAAAAAGGAGGGAGGCATAAAGAGCTGCTACTGCTGAGGCTTTAATTTCTTCCTCATCTGATTTGAATTGAAACTTACCCTAAAGTCTTTAGCTTTCAAAAAACTAACAAAACAAAAACAAAGGAATCATTTTCAACAGCAAGAATCAAGCTCATCAAGGTTTTTGTGAATAGCAAGATGGTATGAGAAAAGACTATATTTAAGTGAAACATCGTCCATATGGGAAGCTGTGCAGTTCTAAGCACCTGTGACAAAATTTCACTCCAGTAAATTACAAGTGCAGGGTCTAGCTAACAGGCAAGTCCTATTCCTTTATACAAGGATGGATGCCACCAAGATCCTGCTTCTTCAATGTGCTAATTAATCACAAGAACATCTTGGTTAGGCAATACGGGAAAAGAACAACCAACCTTTGCACCATCCAGTCCAGGTGGGCCTGCAGGACCTCTGGGACCAGCAATCCCCTGTAATATAGAGAGGTAGAGGTAAATTCTAGTTTCCTGTTCATCAGAAATGGAGAGCAAGTCAGCAATGATCCCTCACAACTAGAACCATAGAGTCAAAAGGGCTCGATATCACAGACTGCTTCATGCTCCAACACACACTGTGTTAGTAGGATATGAGCCTGTCTGATCCCTCTTCTTATATGGGATCAGACAGGCTCATCAGCACAACATTATGTATCCTTAAATATGCAGCGGGTTTTTCCCAAACAGGCTATCCCTTAGGACAAATCTTTGTTTTTGTATTTCATCAGCCCTGGTTATTTGGAAACAAAAGATTTAGAGAAGAACCATATGTAGCGTGTCATGGAAGGATTCAGTCTARAAGACTGCCCCCTTCTGAATGCACCTTGAACTGAACATACTGAAGCATCACAGTACAATAAAATCAAGATCCTGATTAGCTGGAGTAGTAATATTCTCTTCATGTATTTTTACAGAAGTGATGGCTTTCCTGGAACAACAGCAGTTGCTGTATTTCCTTTCCCAAATTCCACCCTGCAGTTCAAGTGGGATGTGGCATCCCTCACTTCCTATCTTACCTTCTGTTTTCTCTTCCCAAAATATGGTATTTTTATAACAGAGTTGTCAACCTAGATTGTCAACCTAGTACCAAAGTACTAAGGTACCTAAAAATCCACTAAAGCCCAAATCTAAGTATTCTAGGATAAAGGAGAAAAAAATGAGGATATTTCTCACAATAACTACAATTCATGGAAAATGTGTGAGTAAGAATGCACAGAACACATCATGGATAGACTGGCCAAACTCAGTTACATCACAGGCTTCTTCATTCACTTTTATCCACTTGAGAAATGAATTTAGAAAGGAAAAGATATCCACACGGATCAAGGACAGGAAGAGAAAAGGGAAAAAAAAAAAAAAAAAGAGACTGTTAAGAATGTGAATAATAAAGGATCATAAAGGATCTCTGGATAGTAGAAACTCAGCACTTTTCCTCTCCCTCAGTCCTTACACCCCACAAAAAAAGTTTAAGAGACTCATTTCACTGGGCGTCACTTATTAAGAACCCTTACCCCCTTCCCGCTTTTCAAGTCCTCTGAAAAAATTGTGCCATTAAAACAGCAGTCATTCCTAACTCTTCCCCTCAGGCACACCTGTAGCCAACAGAAAATCCATACAGTGATCACTAAGCTTTCAGGACTGCACTCCACTTGCTCTTCAGTCACCATCCTCTCTTCTTCCTCRAACACTTCTGGTGTTCCTTCTGAACGAGAAGTATGATTGAAAAACTTCTGGTACAGAAAAAGTGTGCCAGGATATTTACACTATCAAAAGCTACTCTACCAAAAGCTGATATTTAGCCCACTGACCCACAGTCATCTGTGAAGTATTCAGCACTAGGCTGTTACAAAAGAAAGCAACTATGTAGAAATATAAGAAAAAACAAGTAAGAATGCATAAATACTTTCTGTCTCTCTTACCATTTTGCCATCCTGGCCATCTCTACCCGGTGGTCCTCGGAGACCTTTATCACCTTTGAAACCTGGAATTCCGGGTAGTCCTGGCGGGCCAGGGGGACAGTCACTGCACACATCCTAGGAGGGAAAAGTAACGTTGAGAACTAAATGAACAACAGACGAAGTGCCTCTTACAAATCCTGCAGACCCCACAATGAATATAGTATAGAAGCACAGCCTATAGGCCTCTGCATTTCAACCACGCTGAGGGGCATGTGGGTTACTTCGCCTTGCAGAAGTGCAGCATGGAACATAGCAAGGGTGACCTCTAAGTTCAAAGACTCCCAGGGAATTTCTTACCAGACACATTAGACAACTCCTGTGTCATCATGCAGGATCAAGAAACAAAGGAAAAGTTCTTCCTAATGGGAAGATCACACAGCCAAGAAAAGATGTGTTTCAAAGATGCAYGGCTACTGTAGCTTCAAGTCTGCTTGAAGTTTCAGAAAACTGTTGCAACTGTGTGAAAAACTTTAGTTATAGCAGACAGGGCAAATTGTTAGGGAATACTTGGGTACGGCATAATGTCCAACAGGGTATTTGGGAAAGGAAACTTATTTCATCAACTAGCATGGCCAACGGGAGCTTGGAGACTATGAAAAGCAAATGTTTTAACGTCCTAACCATATTCTGTCATGGAGAATTACAACCTCCCTTTTTAAAACACTCGTTGAAGTATTGCCTTGCTTTACTAATTTTTGTATTTCTGTTGATCTCAAAATAAATAAATAAATAACATTTCTATTTCAAAGACAGACTCTCTTCAGCAATGGGAGTGAACCCTGCCTACAAAGGACAGAATAGCCCAATCTCCAGATGACTAGACTCGCACCTGGATTACTGTGTGCAGTTCTGGGCTACCCAGTATAAGAGGGACGTGGAACTCCTAGAAAGGGTCTGGTGGAGGGCAATCAAGATGATCAAGGAAATGGAACATCTCTCGTATGAAGAGAGATGAGTTGGGCCTGTTTTCTCTGGAGAAGAGAATACTGAGAGGGGATCTGACTAATATGTCTAAGTATATGTAGGGGGAATGTAGGGAGGAAGGGGCCAAACTGTTCTCAGTGGTGGCCAGTGACAGAACAAGGGGTAATGGGTATAACACAGGCAGTTCCATCTCCATATGTGGAAGAACTTCTTTCCTGTGAGGGTGACAGAGCCCTGGAACAGGCTGCCCAGGGAGGTTGTGGAGTCTCCTTCTCTGGAGGTCTTCAAAACCCGCTTGGATGTCACGCTGTGACACATGCTCTGGGTGTCCCTGCTTGAGCAGGAAGKTTAGACTAGATGRTCKSTAGAGGTCCCTTCCAAMCTTAACTATTCTGTCATTCTGTTGTTCAGAGATCTTGATTGAASTTCCAGCTCTGCAATATTCCATTTTAAAACAGAGAGAACTATCTTTCTGAGCATCTTTATATATTTACAATATATATTCTTCAGGGTAGAGTTGCTGCTTTATAACATGCTTATAAGACATCCAGAGCAACAGAACCCTAGCTTCACTTAGACTCAAAGTGTGGACAGAGCGGTGTRGAATAGTGTGGAATAAAAAATAATTAAAAAAATAAGAGTATATGAATGTAATTTTATAAACAAAGGAAGATTGGACATCAAACCAACACCCTCACTCAAAAACTGGTGTTTTAATACAGTGCAAATCAGAAATCACAAACAATACAATAATCGTTGGAATAATACTTGACTCCTTGAGAAAGGCATCTCTGCATGATGTAGCAACTGTAGCAACCCTAAAATGCTTCCTTTGTCAATGGGATTGATTAAAAAAAGCAATTATGTAGTTTCTTTTAATCAATAAGAAGGAAGTTCTTGCCACGTCCCAAGACTGCTTAAAAATCTCCCAATTCAGCCTTTGAAATATCTGTAGATTTATAGTCAGCAGCCATCAAAAATTGACTCAGAATGAGCTCAAAAAGTCTCAGGGCTTTTTTATCAAACACCATGCTATAAAGRTCCGTGTAGGATGTGCCACCCTTGGGGACTGTCAGAGGGCTCTACAATTTCATCTCCAGTACATGCTCCAATGTGCCAAGTGTAGTGCAAATAGGAGATCTGCAAGCTTCATCCTCTGGCAGACTGTTTAGAGGTATCTTTGCACTTGTATCTTAGACACTTTCACACCACAGACTTAAGTCTTGGTCAGGTTTGAATACATTAGTCAGGTTTGAATCAACCATACAAGTAAAATCCACAGCCGTTCTCTAAAGTTGATTACCTTCACTAAGAGATTGATGTCCTCTGGAGAGAGCAGGGGAGAGGAACCCTGTAGAATGAGAATATTGTTATACAAGGCAATATTAAAAGGCATCAAAGTATCAGAAAATATCCTATGGATTGCTGATTTTTTTTCCACTGCCCAAGACTTTTTGAACCCTCTTGCATCATAAATACTCAATGTCATATCTGAGATCAATTGAACTTTTCACATACAGGAAACACAGTTCTTGCAGAGAGTACTGCAGAGTGGTGCTAAGAAGCTGCTGTTAAAGCGTTAGGTTTTATGAAGGGTATTCAATTATTTTCATACTGATCTGAAAGTATCACAGGCATTTTTACCATAACCCCTTAYAGGTATTATTGTTTTTCCAGCTGCTCTGTCATGAAGAACAGTGGGGGAAGTTCACTGAACTGCTATTCGGAGGTGAGATGTGCAGATAGGAACTGAGATAAGAGGAATAATGGAAACACAGCTGAAAAATAGCATTTGAAGATGTAATAGAGAAATGAAACCACAACCACATACTGGTTTTCCAGGAGGTCCTCTTTCTCCCGGATTTCCAGGAAGACCCTACAGAACAATAGAAAGAAAAATCTGTGAGATCATTATACAATACTATCCTGACTGCTCTCACACATACTGTTGTCTGCTCTGGACTACCACACATTCCTGTTTTCTGCCACTGAGCATCATTTCCATAGTCTTTGCATGCAGCAATCAACTTCTTCAAATACTGTTATCATTAAAAGGGACCGCCTCATTACTTTGCTATTTCTTAATTGTTCCCTTTTGAATCTTCCTTATCTACAGAAAGAGTCACACAACAACTCTCTGCTGAATCCTTATATCCAGCTGGTTCTACATGATCATTTTTATATCTGTGGAAAGATTTTATTNTATTTTATTTTATTTTATTTTATTTTATTTTATTTTATTTTATTTTATTTTATTTTATTTTATTTTATTTTATTTTATTTTATTTTATTTTATTTCTATCATCTTGTCTGTGTTTAGTCCGATGGATAATAGAGCAGGAACCCGCTGGGGATGCCTCCAGATTGCTCTGCTCAGGATGCTAGTCAATACTCTGAACCATACAAACAGCATCTCTAAATTAGACTAAGTTCAGCAAGGTCTCCTCGGGGGAAACTCTGAGACTGTCCAAAATTTCGACCTGTAAGAATTAGTCAGATACTCTGTTGGGAAGTAGGCTAAGAGTTCTGTCAATCACCTTGTCTGAAGTTGATACCCACTCTCCCATGAGGCCCATGTTATCTATTCAGACAACCAGATGGGGAGTTTCTAGGCCACACAGAGAATTAATGACTTAAGCACACTGAGTGTGTCTGTAGGCACAGTTCTGAAAACCTGTCATATCACAATTAGAAATACAGRACAAATGTGAAATTCTTCTTCGCGTCTCACTTCAAACTTGCATTCCACACCTCCTGCCACATGAGAGAAAATCTGAAAAAAACTTTGATTGTTTTCTTGCTATGCCCACTTTGAATACTTCTAAGTGAACAATAAGCCTTCAACTTAACGGACAGGAATTGGAGACAACAATATCAACGAAAACTGAAATCCTGGGAAAGATTTAAGTATAACTCAGACATCTGTGTGGCAACAGAATTGCTTGAGACAAGAGGAGATGGAGCTATTTGCATGAATGCTGTACGCTGTGGAGCTGGAGGCGTCTTTAACACAGGCAAATAAGCCAGGCTGAGAAATCAAGCTAAGTACCATGTCTGATGAATCAGAGAATCATTGGGTATCCTGGAAAAGTCAAATAGTTGAAAGGTACAAGACTGCAGGAGGAAAACATCCTTTGAGGAATTCTTGTCTGATACAAGTTTAATAAATCAGGTATGGAATGATAATACTTTGGCATGTTGCATTATCAGAGAGAAGGCAGCAATTGGAAATAGAGTGCAAAGTAGATGAGAGATTGCTGGAATATAGAGGCCCAGAATTAAAAATAATAATAAAAGAGAAGCTCTCAGCTATTGCCAGGTTGCAAACATCGCTCAGAGCACAACGAAAATGCTAGAAGGAAGGCAAGGTATAAGTGCATCTGGCAGGCTGAATAGCATGAGAGGGAAATGGAGAAAGCCAGAGAAAGAAAAAAATAAATAAATAAAGCCTGTGCACTAAAAACTGCATGGCATTGGAGAGAAGAGCTGTTGATTCACAGACCAAACTAATGATCATCATTTGGAAACCTCATAAACTCCTGAAACGCATTTGAGTTTTATAGCCAACAGGAGCTGAGATAAAGCAGAACATCAAAAAGGAAGACTGTTGCAGTGTATCAGTGTGGGGAAAAGCAGTTAGAGATGAAGAGGTAGGATGCACTGTATCCAGAATATGCAATGTGCCTGCAAAATCTGACACACAGGAATGGCCTCAGCCTGGACACTGATGGAAATCACATGGCAGTGCTCAGATAAATGACGGATTTGAAAATAAAAGAAAATGCTTATAAAGAAACCAGTAACATAGGGCAATAAAACCGAAGACTTACAAAAGCGAGGTACTATTAAAAGACTGGCAATTAAAGAAAAAATGCAATAGCTTAAGCGGCTTATAGTTTGTAGGAATAAAAAGCCAGCAGGAGGTTTGATAAGTGTGCTTTGATTTGTGGTGTATGGACTTTAAAGCAAACACAAAGGATCACCGGTTCTGACTTTTTAACTAGATGAATAAACTCACAATGGAACAGAAAACTCTACCTTTCAGATCCAAAGGTACTAATGCATGTAGCCACTAAGGTTTCACAATTATAAAAATAAATGCAGGAGGAGATTACCTTTCCAGGAATACTAAAACTTAATTACCAGAAATAATTAGCTTAATTTTTAAAATAATTAAGTCAATGTTTATATTAATTATGTTTAGCATAATCAAAAAACAGAAAGATCCTATTACATAATAGTAGGACAAGAGAATATCTTAGCCAGACTGTATTTTAATTTAAGGAAACTAGGTAGGCATTTGGAAGCATTTTATCCTCCTGCARACAAGGAGAGGAGTGTGGATGCTTCCAGAGAAATACATTGAATTATTTTTTGCAGCTCTCAGGGCATGACACAGATCTGGGCAATTTCTCCAAAGAAAGCACTAAAGGCTACACTTTTTTAATACTCAATACAAGAAATATTGCCATCTTAAAATGAGTTTTGATTTTTTTCCCCCCACAGGAAAGTTCAATAAATAGTTGAAGGAACTGAGGGCATGGAAGTAGAAATGATATATAATAGTCCAGTTGTGGAGCAAAGTAGACTTGCTACGAAGAAAAACAGCAGAAAGACCATACAAAAGCCCAYTGAAGGCATCTGTTAAGCTTTAGAAAGTGGGACTTCAGCTAATTAGACAATATGCAAATTTACAGACATATTGCAAATGGGAGAAGAACAATAAAGAAAAAAGCAGTAACAAGTCCAGTTCTTGTTTTGCCCCAGAAGAAGACAGTCTCTAGCAAGTGACAGATATAATGAACTTTGTGGGGCAGTTCAAACAAATAAATAAAAAAACACCTCTTGCTAGAACAAAGCCAAACATGCACAACTGTACTGCGAACCTGAGAAAAGAATTTCAAAATCTRAAGTTTAATAAAACAAGGTTCTATCCTGAGTCTTTGACATTTGATCAAACTACGAATAGATGTTTCAAAAGGTGACCTCACACTACTGGAAAAAAAAAAATCATGGCACATGCTGCTTCCAGGGCAACAGAAAGAGGTTGGGATGCATGCATGTAAAAGCTAG
Source organism: Nothoprocta perdicaria (assembly GCF_003342845.1). Taxonomy (NCBI): domain Eukaryota; kingdom Metazoa; phylum Chordata; class Aves; order Tinamiformes; family Tinamidae; genus Nothoprocta; species Nothoprocta perdicaria. The sequence continues at coordinate 625,628 of NW_020455732.1, forward strand.
CCTGTTCACTAATGGGAAATTACTTTGGTCAAATTCAAGTATTTAATATCTCATCTCTGTAAATGTAGCTACAACTCTGATTTGACACCATCAGGGAAAATGACAGCTTATGCTACACACACTTTCAAGAGCATCTGATGAATGTGCAATTGGGAAAAATAATGTAGTGACCCGTTGTATGTAAATATGACTTAAAAAAATATGTAGTCTGAGAAAAAAACATGGAATGCAGTAGCAAAGGCCACAGCAAAAGACAAGACATTAAGGAAAATCACTAAGGCTACTGTTACTGAGTGGTTTGGGAATTACATTGCAAGGTGATATTACCATTTCAAATCAGCTTTCTCTAACTGATGAAACACACTRTTTAAACACAACAGGGTGCAAAAGTGGGTATGATTCAAAGAGCACTCGATTGCTACACAGACATAGAAGACTGCAAAAGAAAAACCCAAAATACTTTGTACTCATCATAAACAAAAGTGGAGATCAAAAAACTGAAAATGCATGATCTTGTCAAAATAGATATCTCTGCTGAGATCAAGAAACATTAAAATATGCCCTGAAGTATATGTAGTTATATTTACATAACCTGAAACACAGGTAGAATCACTTCTCAGATAACTGCCCAGAATAAAGAGAGCTTTTAAAAGACATATGTAGTACAGTCAAAACAGTTTGTGTAATAGGATGTGTTTTGTAAGTATCATAATACGGTAGAGTAACTTTCTGTGTGGGAAAGTAAAGATTTAAGGACAATGATACCACCTTTCCAAAAGCTGACCAGTGAATGTTGATCTGAGCAGAGACAGGAAAATCAGAAAAGTCAGATTCTTCACACAACACACTTTTAATAAACCCCTCTATTCTATCTCCTGWTTATGACCTCTTGGCTAGAAGAACTCAAATATCTGAGTTAAGGCAGAAAACTGCACGAGAAGTCAGGAAAGGTTGCTCAGGGACAAGGGGTAATGGAGAAAACAGATATTTTCTTCCACGATGGGGTGTGCAGGAATACCARTGCCATAAGGATTGTGTCTTAGGAGAAGAGCAGGAACATAGAAAAGATCCTCTCCATATGCTAAGGGAAGTCCATACTAAACTAAGGATCATCCTTTAGGCCAACTGATGTACTTCAGTGAAGCTGCACTAGAGATGAAAAACCTTTGGACTTCATAAGTGGTACCCATTTTGGGCATCAAAACATCACAAAGCAGCACCAAGAAGGCACTGTAATATCCCTTCATGTCACAGCACTCACAAGCACAAACACCAAGATCCAGCCTTTCAAAATCTTCTGAGTCGCTCCTGGGGAGTCTTCTCCCACAACTGGTTTGTGGGAATAGCTCATCATTGAGCTTATGATCAGCAGAGGAGAAATCTCCTCTTCCCGTCCTAACTGAACACTGTGCCAAAGTTGGGCAGTGATAGGGGTCAGCTTTCCAACTGGGTGCTTGTCACGTTTTCCTCTGTTCCTCAGCACCATGACTCACCCGCTGAGATGGCAGGAGTTAGAGGAACATGCTGAGACAAGGTTAAAACGTGATCTCCCATGTACAGCATCGTCAGCAAAATTAGCTCACACATAAAAAAAAAAAGCTTTTTAATGGCTCCAGATCTATTTCATAGAATTATTACAGATTACTTATTTCAGCTGTTTGTTAGAATTTCCTGAACAGCTTAATGATCATACATTCGCTGTGCGGGATCACTCCCCAGTGTTAACTGCCAAGTTCCCTCTCTAGTGTCACTTTTAAATGGCTCACTGATAAAGCTTCCAACACATGCCTTAAGGTTATTCTTCACTCTAATTACTTTTTTCTTTCCCCTGATGTCCTGCTCAACGTGTTCTCACGTGTTCTCAGCTCCATTTCTGTGAGCCATCTCTCTTGGATCATCCCATTAACACTCAATGACAGTACAAGCATGATTTTTACAAAAGTCAGATTTGAGCACTCTTAAGCTTTTATTTTACTCACATCATGACCAGGAGGCCCCTGTGGCCCAGGGATACCAGGTACACCTCGCAGACCCTGGTAGGGAAAGAAACAGATCCAGAAAAAATGAACAGCAGGTATCAAATGACTGTTAGCAACAACTACAGTCACAGCAAGTTTAAGGAAAAAATAAATAAAAGATCCCATACTGTGCTACTACAATTATCAGCCACTTCTGTACCTCAAAGGACTTTATATGAATCACTAAAATGAAGCTTTACATTCTTTCCTTGGAAAAACAATAATGAATTTTCATTATAGGCAGGTAGGTTTATGAACAAGGAGAAAATATGATTGACCACAGGGCAAGAGAGGAGAAAAAAAAGGTCACTCCTTCAGTACTGAGCTAGTACGTACCGAAATGGGCTACAGTGCCTGAATTTCATGCTAGGGGTTAGGAAGATCATAGTATCCAGTTACTTCTTCCATACTCAYGGACTGAATCCTTTTTAAAGTTACAGATTTGTGAACTAGGTGTGTTCTATCAATACTCAAAAACAGGGTTTCTGTAAGACTTAAGCATGCAAAATGCTTAAAAACACATGGCTTTAAATCTTTGAGCAGCCTCCATCAATTACAAGACATAACAGCATAATTATATGCCTCAAAATACATTTTATGAAGGAATGTTTAAATCAGTAATACATTGTTTCCAGCTTTGAGCTTGCATTGACAGATAAAGAAAACCTGTCACTTCACCAAGAGCCTGMATCAATCCTATCTTACAAACCACTAGAGCAGAATGGTAGTTGACAATATAAAAGTGATAAGATCAGGGACATCTTTGGATGGTCATCCTATACTCTGTGACAATGCCATTCTTAGGCAAAAAGAAACAAATTAAACATGCATTTACAAAATCATGGACAGGAAATAAAAACAAACCAACAAAAATAATTAGCTTGCCCCCTCCCCATAAAATCTGTGTGTAGTTAGAAAGACATACTGTACCAATGACCCTTTGTCTCCTGGGGGTCCTACAGGGCCCTGTGAAGGAACAGAAGACACAGCAATCAAAACAGCAGCAGAAATCAACATTAATATCCCACATGGCTGGGACCAGAGCTCATTCCAAAGCACAGAGATATGAAAAAGTAGAGAGGGAAAGGTCATGAAAAGGAGCAAATTTCACAGGACGCTCACCTGAGATTGATGGATGAAAACACTAGACAGATTAAATGGAAAAACAAAACAAAATAAACAAACAAAAAAAAAGAACGAAAAAGATAAAGGAAATGTCGAAGCTCAGACTATAACAAGAAAAGAAAGCGCAGTGAGCGACTGCTCCAGTCAACTGCTTCACTGCTCATCAGTCAGAGGAAAAGAGTGGCATCAAGCCATTCTCACTCATGTTTCCATCACTGGTTAGTTTTGTATGGGTGTTGATAAAGGCACTCATCCTGCTCTTCTCCTCCAGCTCAGGTCTAACGTGCGTGGCTGCATGTGCATGTCTGTGTGCACCAAGTGTGTGTCCCTGTTGGGAATACGTGCTTAGCCTCACTCCAAGATGGACCTGGGGATGTAGAACTGCAGCCCTTGGGCTGGGATGTGACAACCCTTCTGGGTTCTGAAGCAAACTGTTTYCATCCACCTCTAACACAAGGAAAAACATCCCACAGGATCTGAAAATTCTTCAAATAAGGTCAAAGCATAGAGTTCAGTGGGCTTGTGCCTGCTATTCATTTGGGGATGCAACTTAAAAAGGTACAACTGAGTACACTGAACTGACAAGAAGGCATGCAAGTTCTGTAGCAATACCATAAAAGTCACGTGTTACTCATATCAGGCACGGATGAATCAAAGTGGTATCCAAACATACCAAAACAAGTCGGACCTCACACCTCTGTGGTGGTGTTTAAATAGTTTTGAAAAAGCCAGTATTAAGTTCAGGGGCAGAATGAAGTTAGAACTTACCAACCYGTATCGTACAGCACTCTGATGCACCATTTCAAGCTAACTGGGAAACTATTGTATATAGATAACCATTGCACAGAAACGTTGTCTGGGAGACTGCCTTTACTGTTCTGACATAAGTATAACACCAGGGGGTGTACAAAGTATTGCAAAAGACTCTGGTGTCCTCCAGCAATTACAGCTAGGACTGAAGTTTGCTTCCTCCTGAACATGTTTGCTTGCACATACAATGCACATTTGGAAGCACACCTAAATCTCCATAATGCCAAGAGGCATCATTATGACAGTAGAAGAGTCTCATCTTGATGACATGAACATCCAAACATTCAATCAACCTAGTTTTGTTTTTAACAGAGCACTGACTGGGTCACTGATGTGGACATGTATGTCACATCCATCCCTTCTAAAGGAGTGAGAGCAAGGTTAAATGTCCCCATTAGCTCAACCCTTGTGGCTCAGCATAGATCTCAGATCACATCCACAGCCAACCTGCCAAGATGCTGCAGAAAATCAGAAGAACCACTGAATGATATCAGTCACTCTGATAGCACTTGCCTTTCTCTTCCAACTGAAAAAAAAACGCATCAGGAACCCTCACAAAATGTGTAGACATCTGAGCCATGAATGGCCACCTCTGGGACAGTTTGTAATTTGTACCTTCAGTGCAAATGGGTAAAATGTCCCTTAGGTTCTCGACATAGCTGAGCACAAGGAGCCAGTTGGCAACAGCCAGTTTTTTGTCTCGTCACAGGCTGCTACTTACAGGGGGTCCAGCCAACCCGATTCCTGGTACACCTCTATCTCCTGGCTGCCCAGGGAGGCCAGGAGCTCCTCTTTCACCCTGAAATAAAAGGAAGAAATTAAACAGCAGACATGTTTTGTGCATGGTTGARGGAAAAAAAAATGATATTGCAAGGCAATAAGGATTTACGGTGAAGTGTAACACAGACACATCTGGCACAAACCCGCTCCTCTAAGCTGTATCAGGTTCAGACAATGCAGAGATGTGGGACCATGCCACAAAATCTGCCTCCCTCCTACACCTGGAGCCTCAGCATTTACACAGTTACGATGTACACCACATCATACAGCACTGTGGGAACGCAGCCTCGACAGTTAGGTCAAGCACAGCATCCAGCAGTGCACCTTTTGCTGAGCTCAKAACATCAAACTTACGAATTGCCTGCAGGCTACTTGGCCTTGCTCATGGTTTGAGAAAATATTAACGGTTACAGCTTTCCTCTCTCTACATTTCTGTGGTTGGTAGCAAATAGAGCCAAATACAGAATATTTATCAGAAGAAGATAGGATTGGAAATGTTAGGTTACATCTTGCCCTTCTTCCCTTTACCAGGATAGGTCTGCGCACAGCAGGGTATTAATCCTTCTATTATTATTATTTACAAATAACCCAGGAATAACAGACTATACCACAAACGGAGAGACCTCACTTTTAGAAGACTGAGTTATTAGTAGCAAAAATTGCAAGGTACAAACAACTATTTGACACCATTAAATGGCAATTACAGACAGAAGGATAGGAAGGAAAAAGAATGTGTTGAGCTACAGTACTTAAATTTAATGTCTGTTCTCTTGTTGTAGGGAGAAATATCAAATAAGATTTTATTGATTGTATTGCAGTTGTGAGATTCAGTCTCATGTTGGCAGCAGTCTTGGACCTTATTTATGTTATTTATTATTATACTATTTCCAGCTGTTACTCTAGGAATTGTTACCCATGGATTCTGCCTGCMCAAAAGTCTGTGTACAATATGTCCTACTCTTTTTCCCTTCTCATTCCTTCTTTTTTTACTTTGTTTCTTCTTACACTAAGTTCTGTTTATAAATAAATAACACTTCAGTTACAGCAAATATCTTTTGATTAGTTAAAAGACTCTGGCCTRTTCCTTATTTATTATTTTGTTCTTGAACATAATTTCAGTACCAAAAGCTCAATAATATTTTTCCATGCGTAGCTAAAATTCCTAGAATCTCACCTTGATATTGAATAGCATATTTCATTATGTTACTTTCATTGCTTTTTTTAAAATTTTTGTATTAGTGCTTACATTATTATTATACCTGTGTTCTGAGCTGTAAAAGATATATGCAGAGTAAAATGCATTTATATAGAATGCAGCAAAACAAACGGAAACATTTCAGAGCAGCTTGACTATTTCAAAATCATGAGACTTAGACGGAACTCTTTTTAGACTGCTATAACCCCACTTACATCATTTTACATAGTCTGTTTGAACACCCCACTTATCCAAACAGTCATTTTAATTAAAGATTTTTTGTCATATCTGTTTAAAGACTCAAACAAAACCCAGATGCTCCCGGAACAAGCATTTTTGTTTTTTTCTTTTTATTTCCTTCTCTACTTGCTATGCACTTTTAAAGGAATAAATATTAATTTCAATTGAACAAATTAGTGCTGTTATCTTTAATCAACTAGCCAGTCTTTTCCTTAGCTACAATATAGGAGAGCACATCAGTCCTATGAGAAATAATAGATTTTCTTCTTGAGACAAGTGAAGGAAACAAATGGTACAGAGAAGTGCTCTTAAAAGTACTGACAGGTGGTCTCAAGTGTTGTTCATCCTTTAAGCTATGTCAATGTCTCTCTTGTTGCACAGATTAAAGGTCATGAGGGACTGTTTGCTTTAAAAAATCATGCATCATTTTGCTGTTAGTCTTAGTGATGAATTCACATAAAGCTGGAAAAGAAAATAATGTGAGAAGCAAGCACGGTTAACTCATATCCTGATATGTGCATGTACAGGGGTACTSGAAAAGCAAAAAAATGAACCTCCTCCCCTTCTCTAAAAGACAAGGATATTTTTTGAGTAAAAGTGAAAAATAGACCAATCTTTTGTCATAACTTTTCCTCTCATTCCAATAATGCAGGGAAGCATTTCACAATAAATTCAGTGCTCACCTTATGTCCAAAGGGTCCTGGCAAGCCTGGTGGCCCTCTTTCTCCCTAGAATGACAAAGTCAAAACCAGAAAAGAGCCAAAACACAGCCAAATAGGAGCCTACCTTTTGAGAGAGTCAAAGGAGTTTGTATCACTTGACTCTGTCCTGACAATATTTTACTGACGACTTGTAAGGAAATTAAATAAATAACCTCTTAGTAAGACTAGAATTAAATGTTTTTAGGGATTTTTTTGCATGCTACGCATTTTTATATTGGTCACAAGGACCTACATATCAGTGATGGTTAGCCCCTGAGGAATGTCTCCTTTCTTGATGGCCAACATGGTTTAACATTCAGAAATGCAGCACCAGCTCTTTCTCCCTTTAGATGAAACAGTAGGGTCCGCAGCATTTTGAAGCAAGTTAGACTTTGATGTCTTCAGTTTACAAGAACTTGCAACAATTCAACATAAATCTACATCAAAAATTTATTATTCCCTTGCAGAAGTCATGTGTGTCCAGCTAGCATCAAACCTGTTCCCTCTCAAGTACAGAACTTGCCAGCAATTTACCTGTTGTCCATCTTTACCCTTGCCAGGTAAACCAGGTTCTCCAGCAGGCCCTGGCTGACCAGCTGGGCCAGGTACACCTGGTTTTCCTTCTGTTCCTGGATCACCCTAGAGAAGACAATCCACTAGACCTGTTATTAACACTAAAAACACCATTACATATATACATTACATATATAGAACATCCATAGAAAGTAAAAACTATGTTTTTTTTTTTTTTTTTCCCCTCCAGCCTGCTTATCTGATTTTTTACTGGTATCATAGGAAGTTCTCTGTTAAGGGAAAACTTTTCCTTAAGTAATCTAAAGGCAGTTTTGTTTTGTTTTTTTTTTTTTTTTTAAAAAAAAAGGGGGGGAAATACTGCAACAAAATACACCGAGAAACAATTGTATGAGAAAAACTTTGATTCAGACATGACCCTAAAGTATTTATATTCAGATGAGGATTTTAAGTCAAAAGGCTAAGATGTCAGAAGAAGGAAGAACAAAGYGAATGCTGGAACATTATCAGAAAGGTGTCCTTAACAGTACTTTCTGCTCCAACACATTCTTGCCGGTTCAAGCTCAGGGACTCGTAAGAGGTTTTGGGAGAGTATATAGTTTATAACGGGGTCAAGGACTCAAGTGGATCTTGGTAATAGATAACACTATTTGACAGRAGGGGCTGGGAAGCATTCCCATCCTGAACATGTATCTGTCATATATGGTGCTGTGTTTCTCATTAATCATTTATACTTATACTCCAGCAACCAAAGATCAGTGCTCCAGAGTGCTGGGTACTGTGTAAAGTAATAACAAATTGCAAATCCCTGACTGCAGAAAGCTCACTGTCTAGCTATGAGATGGTACGTAACAGTTTGGCAAATCAGATAAAGGAAAACAAGAAAGCTGAGCTAAGGGTACAATTACAATTGCTTATCAGGAGAACAGAAATCTGTTTTATAACCAATGAAAGCCAGTTTTCCTTACTGTTTTTGATTTACAGTGATAAAGTGGCATCTCAGAAGGTCCACAAATCACAAAATCCTCACTCTGATCAGGTGGTGACAGCAGATCATCATCATTGCGTAAAGGTGTTACACTGTCTTCACTGCATCCAGTAAAATCACTATCTAAGTGATTTTACTAGGAAAATTAGAAAGGTATAACAAGGAGAAATCCTTATAACATGTGTAATGAAGAAGGCCAGACAAGGTGATCTAATGAGCCGTTGTCTTCTAGAGGTCTATGAACCTACTAAATCACAGAATCACAGAATATTCAAGGTTGAAAGGGACCTCTGGAGACCATCTAGTCCAACCTCCCCGCTCCAGCAGGCACACCTACAGCATGTGGCACAGGGTGGCATCCAGGTGGGTTTTGAAGACCTCCAGAGAAGGAGACTCCACAACCTCCCTGAGCAGCCTNAAAGAAGAAGGCCAGACAAGGTGATCTAATGAGCCGTTGTCTTCTAGAGGTCTATGAACCTACTAAATCACAGAATCACAGAATATTCAAGGTTGGAAGGGACCTCTGGAGATCATCTAGTCCAACCTCCCCGCTCCAGCAGGCACACCTACAGCATGTGGCACAGGGTGGCATCCAGGCGGGTTTGGAAGACCTCCAGAGAAGGAGACTCCACAACCTTCCTGGGCAGCCTGTTCCAGGGCTCTGTCACCCTAACAGTAAAGAAGTTGCTCCTCACACGGAGATGGAACTTCACATTCAGACTGCTTCTGTTACAGATTATTTAAATGACACTTTTATATGGCCAAATTAAGAAAAAAAAAAAAAAACCAAAAAAAAAAAAAAAAAAAAAAAAAAAAAAAAAAAAGAAAAACCCTCACCTTTTCCCCCTTTTCTCCATCCTTTCCTGGAAGTCCAGGGTCTCCAGGTGCTCCCTGGAGAGAAAAGTGCTTTGAAGTTTAAAATTTTCTTTTTAGCAGTAGTTATGGATTGATCAATGTGGTTAGTAGAGTATATCTCACGGATTAGTATCAGTTTTACCTTTCCCAGTTCAGATAACCTGTAATCCAGAAAAGAGCACTGACGAACTGTGCACCAAGTACGTAAAGGAGTTACTTTTTTCAAAGTAGAAAAAAAATGAGTAGCTAAAGCAAAAAGTGAGTTAATCCCCGATTTGTTCATTCTCMTTTTATCAACTATTTTTTTCTTCTGTGAAATACTCAGCAGTTCCTGTTACATTACAAGAAAACCCTAAATCATTGCTTCTGTATCAGGAAAGCCAAATGTCTCACAWGACTTATTTTTTCTATGTCTAATGTTCTCCAAATCCATACAATGGAAAACTTAGCTATATTTATTTTACCATCTATTTTAATTTTCAATCGTCTTCATGCTGAGGCAGATCTGAAAGGATTGCTTGTCAAAACAGAGGTGATTTAGCTCCAAATACCATAACTTCATAAATCACTAGAAGGGAGCATAGTTTTACTGAATGGTTCTCCATATTAAAATGATGCAAAATCATAACTTCACATTGACTTGAGTTCWGCAAGACTGGATTGATCTCCTCACAGAATTGATGCAGTAATTACTTTATTTTATGAGCCCATAAAAATTATACCCAAATATGCTAGTTTTCATAGACACAAATATACCAAGGGCAGACTCAGATGTTAGAATAAAGGAGCRTAAAATGGAAAAAGGTCTTCGCTTTACATATCAATCTCCAGTTTGAAAATAAATCAATGCATTMACACAGTCAAATCAAATGCAGAAGATCAATTAGTAGAAAGCTAATTCAAGAGTTCTTGAATTGCCCAGCTGACAAGCTCTGTCCTAGAGAGCACTGAGCTACACCAGTGTATCTGTAAACATTGCAACACTGCATCTAGTTGCTGCTTTCCACTTATTCCAGTGTAAATCCAGAAGARCCCCAAGCACTACAGCAAAAATTGCACTGATGGAGCATGGAGCTGGATTTGGAGAAAGATTTCTATGCAGCCCAGCTCCATCATGTACAATTTAATGATGTTGAYAAACCTCTACCTATTCAAGAGGGTCACTATATTGATTTCCAGGTTCTCATCATAGGATCAAGTATTTACATGCTCTCATTATAGAAATRGGAGTCAAGTGTCCAATTTTTTCATTAAGAAGTCATGTTTACAAAAGGAAGGACAAATGGAAATGAGGCTCGGGAAAACAAAACAGAGACACAATAAACACTGCTTTTTTTCTATTATTATTTTTTTTTCCCCTGGAAGAACTGGCAGCAAACAATGTTCTGCAAAAATTGATGGAGAATGAAACAACTCCATGCTTCCCCTTGCTACAAACGAATATGGAAAGAAGTTGCATGGATATGTCATTTCCAGACTCCTCCAGGTCTTTCAATGTAATTACAAAAAAAAAAAAAAAAAAAAAAAAAGTAAAACACAGACTTTTGAACTTGATAGTACACTCTGGGGAATGAAAAAGTGAACTCACTAAACAAAAAAATCAGGGCACAGATGGGAAAATAAATACACTGCTGCACACATACCACGTTTCCTGGCAAGCCTCTTAGACCTGGGGGTCCTGCTGGTCCAGCTGCACCCTGTTATAAGAAAAGGCAATATGTGTGTGTGTGTGTGTGTGTGTGTGTGTGCACGCGCACATAAAACTCACGTAATTCACAACTCACACAATTCACAACAAAGACCCCAAAGCAAAAAGAAGCTCCAAATTACATTGGAGTTCATAACAAACCAGGTCTTGTACAAAGCAAACAGCAGTATTTTTGTGAAGTACTTCGTAGTATAAAGAAGAATAAAACAGTGTAAAATGGATAGAGACTCTTCTTGTGACCTGAAAATTATCCACCATCAAAATAAATTCTAAATTTAGCTCAGATGCAGGAAGAAAGGTCTGATCCTGAAACATTAAAACATCAGAGAAAAATGTGTTGATTTGTCATTTTAAAAAAATCTAGGCCAACACAATATCCTTTGCTGATAATTCCAGTCCTCTTYGCTCTGGTTAGCAATTTCTGAAAACATTCCTTTGCACAATACAGATCAACAGCACAAAGCACACAAGATACTGTATTTCAGAATCACAAGTCTTTATCTGCAACTCAAAGCTTTCTAAGATGGAGTTGTCCATCATCTCCTAGTCAGACTATCCCTAGTCATACTCATACAGAAGTATATTTGGGGTTACCAAGCTCTGTTTAGACATTTTCCTCTAGATCTGAGCGGTTAAAGTTATCTCTGCTGTTGCACATCTCCCYGTACTGGCCAAGGTCCATCGGTTGTCACAGTTTTCTAAGCAAAAGAAATTCTGTTAGCACTCTTAGTCCATCTGGATATATAACAGTGAGGCTATCTGAAGGCATCTGTATCAGCAGACTGAATTAGTCTAGTTGATTTGGAGCAGATTATGAAGAAATCCTACCATCTCTTCTATTGGAAGGGCTGTGTAGCCCTTCACGCAGAAGGAAAATGCAAATGGTTCAGAGATGATGAAAATTATCCATAGCCAGCACAGCTCTTCACCAAGGCGATGTCTTATCTGTCACCTTTGTCTCACTGAAGAAGAATTAAAGAGTTCCTCATTTCTGTGTTATTCCCAGTTACTGCTCTATGAGACAACAGCAGTATTTGGAGCAGTGGCAACTTCCTTCCAGCTACCAATTTATG
>NW_020455732.1:637687-737990 GCF_003342845.1 Nothoprocta perdicaria
CAATGGATAGGCCTGAGTTTGGGGGAAAGGGTTGTCCTTCCTCTTCTCCACCCCACAAAAAAAGGAAAAAAGGGTTATAGAGTTCTTCATTTCAGAGTGGTAGAGAGCAGGGAAGGCATTGGGACAGCAGGTTCAGATATTAGTGTAAAGCCCTGCTAGAGAGAACCTCTGAGCACCAACCCGAGAAGGAACACTGAGCACACAAAGAAGCAATGATGAATTTCAGCACACTTGGATGCTTCATTCATATCTGCTATAGCTTCTTTCTCCCTGTCACAAACACTCTCTCTTCAGATCACAATTTCTTATTTTTCTTCAGTTTTCCTTCACTGCATAAAGAAAGGGTACATGGTATTTCATGTAGCCATGAAGGGCTTACACCCTGCCTACAAAAATAAAATAGGATTTGACTTCTCTGCTATTCGTTAGTACACAGTGAGATGAGAACAGTGCTCCTTGTGACAGATCCCTCAAAAAGTGCTATGTTAAGATTCTCCTGGTGATGATTCTTCTTTAGAAAAGGGATTAACTAAGAAGTCTAAAACACACCATGATCAAAAACTAATTCTGTTTGATGAGAAGCAAACTCGTTGCACCAGATGGCTGTCTGGTCTTGACTTCTATCACAGTGCAGTAATAAGCACTGCAGGCACCTCACGCAAAAAAAAAAAAAAAAAAAAAAAAAAAAAAAAGAAAAGAAAAAGAAAAATAGGGCATTTTATTAGAGAGAGGGAAACTCAACACACGGTTTAGAATTGGACTGATTGGGACATTGATCTGTTTGATGTAGCTGTATCTGTTTGCCCACATGCGACAACTTTTCTTCCAGCTGCAGCTTAGGATGTGCCCCTTGCATGATCAGACTGAGACTATAAATCTGCTTCAGAGTCCCTCCAGGTGTGTTAATGTTGGGGAAAAGAAAAATGCTCCAAGTGAAGCAGTTGCTTACAGTCTCTCCAGGGGCTCCAGCTTCTCCTCGGGCTCCTTTCTGCCCCTTTGAACCCTGCACAAAAAATTAAAATAAAATATTTCAGTTGATTAGAAATTGGTTGGAACTGCCTGCCAGACAAAAAGACTCTCAGCCTTTGTGACACATGAGCACGCACTAGGCAACGATCTTAGCGAATCAATTCACAGAGGATTTTTAATGGCCGAGGAAATGGCTCCCAGTTCTCTATGCAGCAAGAAAATGATACAAAAATAAAGCTCTGAGACATAAGAAGAATTACTAATGACTGATCAGTTCAAAGGCTGTTTCTCAACATTTAATGCTGAAACTTTTATATATTCATCTGGGTGAAACTCTTTCCCCTCCTCAAGCCTACCAGACACTTAAATTCCAACTGAATTCTGATAGTCTCCCTGCGCAGAGCAAGTTTTGCCTGTGGTTCGCAGATGTGAGTAACAATCATTTAAAAAGTGTCAAAATACACGCCACGGCAGAGGGCTTGCTTCAGGCTCGTGTGTGTATGTGTGAGCTAAAAATACTCAGAAGACATTTCAAACTATAAATCTGATGCAAGCCATGCTGAACTCAGGGCCAAATGGACCGGGTTTGAATCTGAACACAATGAAACATTATGCTGAAGTACAGTAGCTTCTTATCTGGAAGACCTGTGAATCAGTGGCATCAACATCAGATGCTCTCCCTGAGAGAGCCTAAAGTTGCAAGTCTCTTGGTCCACACAGATCAAGCTACATCCACACAGATCAAGCTACATGGGTGTTGAATTTTTACTGTGATTCTCCTCATGTTGTCCTGATGTCTGGCAAGAGTAAAAGCTCTTGAGCTTACAATAGCAGTGGAGAAATGGGCTCTTAGTGTTTAGAGGAAGAATTATTTGCAGTGACCTACATATCGAAGATACCCTTCCCCATTCACACCACAGATTTTGTTCAAGGCTGGTTCTTACCTCAAGTCCTGCAAGTCCTGGGACTCCCTGTTCACCTGGGACCCCAGGTAATCCCTGCAAAAAAAAAAAAAAAAAAAACACGTGTAGGAAGTGAAGGAGCTGAAGGAGATATTTCTCCCAACACTTAGGAAAGAAAGAGCCATTTTATTGTGACTATGGCTACACAGGGCTCTTTCTCTCTTCAGGGCTGCCTCTAAAACAAGAGCAAAACAGAAAATAAATGGAATAGCCAAATCCACAATTTAGCTAGGCCTTATGACTTAAACAGCCCTCAGTAATACCTATACAAAATTGCTACCAGCCAAGCTCTGCCTAGAGAACCCCACAATCCTCTTTGCAGCCATTAAGTCCCCAAGCTATAAATCATAAGCCTAATTTCTGGTAGCTATCTAGCTTCCTATAAAACTTACAGAAAGCTAGATGCCCTTACATTGTTGTTGTGAAAGAAGCATCCTGACTATACCAGGAGTCTGTCCCACCTTTTCCTTCCCAAAAAAAAAAAAAAAAAAAAAAAAAAAAAAAAAAAAAAAAGGCATTCATGTCTTCTATTTGCTAAAATTCAAAACCAAAACTGAAGAAAAATTTTGCTGTGCTTACAGGCTCTCCGCTCATTCCTCGATCTCCTTTCTCCCCTTTTGGTCCAGGTTCACCCTGTTGTAAAATAAGAAGATGAAGAAAGGTAATAAATATATTTCCTGAACTAGAAGTCTTGCCAGCCCTGTTCTGCAAGAGAACTCTTTTGCTAAGGATAGATTTTGAGATAGAGGAGCTAATATTTGAATCTTTCCTGCTGTATTACACAAAAATGTGGTATTCTTCAGTCAGAAGGACAATAAAAAAGAGTCGGATCATCTTGTCAGGGAACAATAACCCATATGGCTACCGTTTAAAAGATTCTGATGTAGAGAACTTTGAAGTCCAAGAATGACTCTAAGATTTGGATTAGGCTGGAAGCAAACATTCTCAGCTAAATGACTGTGGCCCATGCTTGATGTCTGGGCCCTGGAGAGTTAAAATAGAAACTGATGTTCTTCATAGTTACTCTTTTTGTCTAGATTTCTGGGACTGCCATGATACTAGTGTAAAAAATCCTTCTAACACCACTTCAGATAACTTTTAATTTAAAAAGTTAGTACTTTTCCTTCGC
The DNA here is from genome assembly GCF_003342845.1 of Nothoprocta perdicaria. NCBI lineage: Eukaryota > Metazoa > Chordata > Aves > Tinamiformes > Tinamidae > Nothoprocta > Nothoprocta perdicaria. The sequence goes on from NW_020455732.1 coordinate 640,748, forward strand.
AGAGAATAGTTGTTACGGAATCTATTATCCTCACATTCAATTAATTCAGAGAGGCAGCATTCAAATATTACAGTATTATCATGATAGATGATCTAAAATGAAATGCCAGCAACAAGAAGAGCATAGCCTCTAAACTCTGTTGTCTCTGTTGTGTTGGGACCACTGGTCTAATGTCCTAGAACAGAGTAAAGTATCCCATATAATGACAGGGTAAAAGAAAGGTGTTCAGAGCCTGATCTTGGGCATTTTCCAAAATGTGGAACAAATAGCCTTTTCCAATATCTAGTTTTGTTAAAACCTTCACATATTCAAGTAACTTTCCTTCCCTCTGCAGTATCAGTATGTTTCATGCATTACCATCACTGACCAAAGGAATCAATTTATCCCTGTTCTTCCTCTTTACAGCAAATTGTTCTCTGTAAAGAAGTTCATCAGCTTTATTCTGACTTGTTTAATGATAATCAATAAGCCCATATTTCTGATTTTTCTAAATGGAAAGAGAACACACAAAATCATGGAACTATCTGGAAAACGCCAAGCACTGCATGAATACTCACTTTTTTCTTTTTTTTTTTTCTTTTTTTTTTTTTTTTTAAATCAACGTATGTATTCAGCATTGGAAATCAATACTTATTCATTATTTATCACACAAGGTGTCTCAATTATGCAATCAAGAAATAGTAAGAACATCACTGACAAGCTACAGGAGAAATAGGAACAAATCACTTTGAATTTTATTCACATCAGCTGCTTGCCAGATTATTTCTATAACACCTGGGAAATCAAAGTCCATTTGCAAATGATTTCTTAACAAACTAAATAAATGTAACTGCATGCATATTATTTGTGTGCATATGCATTATCTGATATGAATAAAAATTATAATTTATATGATAAATAATAGTAGGAATTTTATAAAGTAATGCCCAGTTAGACTAGCTTTAATTGGGTAGTTCTTGATGCCATCTAGTGGCCTTCGGAAATATGACGGCATGTAAAGTGCTTCAATAAAGTGATCCTACTCTACAAGATAGATAGCTGTGCTTAGAATTTGTTTTTTGTAGTAATGTTTAAAGCTCTGAAATCCTTTCAAGTGCCAAAACAAAGACCAGGCACATGGTAATACATCTGTAGATAGCAACAGTATTAATAAGCAGAAATGAATGTTGTGATGGAAAACATGAATGGAAAGGGAAGAAGTAACTCCACAGGTAAAGATGGGAGCCCCAATATTCTCCTGCCTTCTGTTTTTAGTTTGTTATTTCAGTTGCATGTTATTGCTGAATTAGGAAAATGCTTGCACATTCATAAAAGTGGTCTAAGCATTTTTTAATACGCACTGCCAATACGTAAGTCTGCCTACACTCTTAATTTAAAAGGCTGAGACAGCCTTTTAAACACACAGCTGTGTCCCAGTTAAAGTTGGTTTGGATGCTGCTATTACCAGGACACCCATTTGCTTCTCATCCTTATTAGTTACAACAGTGAAGTTGCACAGAATTAGAGTCAAGCTGAGCTTCCTACTGAAATCACTGAAACTACACAAAAGAAAACAAGGTGCTCTTTATGTACCAAATACAAAAGGCAAAAATATGATGTTCTTTAGAGTTGCTACTTACAGGAATTCTGGGGTGTGGGGTAAAGAAGGCTGTCTGAAAAGAAATCAGAGCGTTAGAAGCAGCACCTTGACACAATCATTGTGTATTTTCCTTGAAATGTAACAACATATGTTAATTGTCATTATATACCCCATATTGTCCATCTGTAGGTTTATAAATGAGCATCTCAAGAAAATATTAGGCTACTTAGGAAAAACAAAGAGAAACAAAAAAAGAAGCAGAAATATCAGACATTTACTAGAGGATTTGAAATATAAACTCAAAGAAGTCCTGTGTGTCCAACCTCTATGAAATGCCAAACTATACTTCACTTTGGGCTACTGGGACTCTCCAGCTCACTTTTTCACTTGGAGCCATCTTTAACATCATCAAATTTCCTGTTGTGTACCAAATTCGGCATAGAGAACAAAGGTACAGCTTCAAACTGTGATTTGCTGACTCTGAGGCCAAGTTTGGCACGTTGTCTTTTTGCTTCATATCACTAACAAGATGTATACATCTCCATGTGGCTGTTTATCTTAGGGATTATATAGTCGCCCTCAAGGGCTAACCACAAGAGGATCAAGTTTTGTCAACAGAAGCAGTATTTCTGATTAGGAACTGATAAAACAGAATAATTGGACAAGGTTAAATCTCTGATAAAATGACAGTAAGCTGCAAATGTCATCTATTTTTTCCATCTCAAATAGAAATTATCCCTCCATACAAACACAGAAGCCTTAGCAGTCAGGCATATCTTCGTATTGAGCTACATGGTGCGGTTTTTGAGAGTCACCTTCTCCGTGTAGAGCAGGACAGATCCATCCTTGGTGTGTGCTGGATTATTCTTGTGTGACAGACAGAGACTCTTCACTGGCAGAAAGCATCCTTTGGCACAGATTGAAGAGCCATTTGATGTCAGGAAGCAAATTGTAATAGCTCCTGCACTACTGCATGAAGACCTGTAGGTTTTGATTTTAGCCTGAAGATGTTTCTTAATTCAAACTTGCTCCATTATCTGCTGATGTGGCAGCTGTAACCAGCTGCTCCAGATAAAGCTGAAATGTGGATTTCTGTCATTTTCCAGAGGGTCTGTGACTGTGGGATCAGTCTTCCTGTTGTAATGAGAGACCTGTTGCTTGTGCTTAGTGCAAGCCAATTGTACAGTTTGTGCTGGAGGGAACTGTGAGGTTTATGTATTTACATTCAGTGTATGCTGGTTTAATGGCCTGGAGTTAACTTTATTGTAATTACATTCACTCTTTCCCAAAGGCAATTGTGCAGACTCACTTTAAAAAACAATAAAGAAATGTTTTCTTGCTCCTTTTTTATTAGCAGAAATTATTAGAGTGCAACCAGGTATGACTGGGTTAGTTGTAAGTGGAATTCAGCGCTGAATCAAAATGTCCAAGAACAGATCCCAGCACTAAAGAGTCTCTCTGAGCCAACCGCATAACATGGCACGGCATGAGTTGGAAACTCAGCAAGACTAGAGAACTGCTGAAGCTGAATCCTCCCACATGCACCAAAATAAATTCATGTTAGCGAGAACTGGAAACCTCTACTTTTTCTTGGAACAGGTAGATTGCTTCCCACAAAAACAAGATATTGTTCACTGGAATCTCTCCTCCATTAACCTGTTTCAATGTGATCCCAGCTGAGAAAATCTAGTTCATTTTGGAAACTCTGAGGAATCTGTGAGGAAGAAGTATGATGCTTACATTATTATGTTATAAACCACAATCTTACTTACTGTTCCAGGTAAGCCTGGTGGTCCAGGGGAACCCATGTCACCCTAAGAAGAGAAGGAGGACAGTACAAACCGAGGACATAAAAAGCAACATTGAACAACCTGCAAGTCCAGTGACATAAAAATTCCCCAAAATACCTCTTCTGATGGATGGATAGACTTTTTACCCACTCTTCTGGGCAGAATTTCTGCTGTCATTTTGTTTCACATACAATGCTTACTTAGCTGTCTTTTTCACTTCACAGGTCTGTTAAATTCTAGTGTTAACCATCTGCTGTGTGGCATAGAGCTTAATTTGCACTTTAAGTTAAAGTGATCAAAAGTTTGATTGAAAAGTATATTCTACTAAAACTTTTGTGTATGGATAAAAAAACACCTTTTCATCAAAAGTATGCTTTTCTCAATCCAGTTCCCCAATTATTGAGTCAAAAATTGGTCTGTTGCTGGAGTATGGCCTGGAAGTCTGTGTGTCTTAGTCGGAGTGCCTTAGCTGCCAATGACCTTCCTATGGGTTGTGCTCCATAGACAATTTAATTCCCTGTGACACATCAAAGATAAGAACTGCTAACAACCTTCCAGAGATGGGAATTCCTCACTGAAAACATCATTTGACCACTCATGAAAGAGGTACCATCTCCACAGATGGTGAAAGCTACTCGTAAACCTAAGACAAATCTGTTATAGGAATAACAGCACAGGAAAGTGTTTCCCAGGATGGAATAAAAAGGCAAAAAGAAGTTAGAAAGTCTTAAGCTGACAAGCAAAATCAAACTAAAGACATAGCAAACAGGCTAGAGCTAGAAGGCAGGAGATAGAACTGACTTGTCCAAAGCCCAATGGAAATTTATGATCAGTTATAGTCCCCTTTATCACCAGCTTTACTTGACCAAGAGGATGTACTCATTCCTTGCTTGTGGAATCCAAGTCATACAGTTAGCTAGGTTTCATCCATGCAAAGTCAGTCCTCTAGTACCCCAACCTGCCTGATGAGCAGGCCATAATCTTGGTCTTGGTCCCCAAAATCAGACTCCCACAGAAATACAAGCTAGAAAAAGGCTCTGATACCGATAGCAGATAAAGCCATCTACCCACTTTCTAAAGGCTAAGATTGCAGCATTGCTGCTATATGCAAGGCAAAATTTTCGCTATACAGACATAAGAATCTGCACGGTTAGTGCCTTAATTTCACCTTCACAGGAATTGGGTGGAATTTTTGGTGTCTATTTCTCTTATTTTCCACCAAAATTAATGGTTCTGTGATGGCAGATACTCAGCCCATTCCTTAAATCATTGTGCTGTCACAGCAGAGTGAGGCATAGAAATGTTTCTGAGAATTCTAGACGCATTTCTATTAGCCAGTTCTAAAACAAATAAGTATTTGTACAGACACTGCCCTTAGATTTCATTAAAATTACTCCTTGCATTACTGAATAAATGATTTTTTCTATTTCACAGATGGCTTCTTTTGCTGTTTCTTTGTAAGGCTCAGCTAACCCTTCTAATTATTTTTAATCCTCCTCAGAAATTCTCTTCTATCAATTACTGCTGCTATCCCACATCCCATTGTTGTATCTTTTCCTTTCTTGTCTAAGAAGTGACATTTTTATTTCATGACTCACCTTTTCTCCTCGTTCACCTTTAAATCCAGGGAGGCCATCTTTTCCTTTTTCTCCCTAGAAGCAGTAAAATAAATCAGAAATATTTACACTTTGATTTGATGGAATCAATCCCACTACTGCATTGCTCTTATGACATTAGAAAATTTTACACTTTAAGACCATCTAACCTTGAGATGCAGTGTAAGTAATTAAATAAAAAGGTAGCAGTAGTATTTTCTTCCTTTTGAGAAAAAGAGGTAGCAGAATGTGACTCAAAGCCCAGGGGGGGCATTCATGCTATCTGTTTTGGCTGAAAGGATTTCTGAATCACCTGCTCTCTGGGACCCACTATCTACCTCAACTGTTCAGGAAACCTGTTGCCCTGAATGCATAACATGGATGATATGAATACTCTCCAAAACACACGCACAACATGCATTTATCTCATATTCAGATAGGAACTAGCTGATAAATATAGCTGTGATTTTATAGAGAGAAAAATTATACTATATATTCTATGTTTTTCAATATAAATAACATAGCAATTGGCTTCAATTGACTTTAGATCTTGTTAACACTCAAGCTCAGAGGCAACCAATCTCACTCAGATGACCCAATTTTCCGTCCCTGATCCAACTACTTCCAAGAGCGTAGATGTCTCTTGAGGTCTGGAGCTAGCTAGGGAAAAGCAGTAGACAGCAGGACCTGAGTGGCAGCTAGGCTGTCAAAAAATGATCCAGTAGTCTGTAATCTTTTCCAGGGTTCACTGACAAGGAGATTGGTTGACTTGTGTTGTTTTGGCTGCTGTTGTTCTTAGCATTTTTTTAACGTTCTTAAATCATGTAGGTGCTTCTGTTGCAATTGGGAAAGGTCATTAGGCAGTGTCATGTTAGAAGGAGTAGGAGTTGGTGAGCTTGCAGAATGCCAGACAGCACTGATCACAGCAACCACACCGAGAGACATTATCACCTAGAGATGTTCTAGAGAAGTCCTCCCGCCACCAAACAGGCAAATTAAATCAAACTGTGTCTCAAAGTCACTCACCTGATCTCCCTTCTGTCCTCTCAGTCCAGGTGAACCTTGAGGGCCAGGAAGGCCTGCTTCACCCTGAAAGTGAGATAAAGCAGTGTATGAAATGTAGGGATACGCATCAAGCATGGCTTCTATTAGTAAATGTCTTCACTCTCAAACAAAACAAACAAAAAGGAACAATAATGGACCAAAAATAGAGTTAAGAATAAAAAGAATAAAAAGTTCTTGGCTTATAATGTTTGTAATCATAACAATTTCTGCCTAATATGGTTTGTTCTAATTATAGCAAGTATTCTCAAATTTAGCTCCAGGTTTATACAGTTTGTTATTTAGGAGTGACCAAGGCTTTTTTTTTTTTTTTTAAATGTATTATTCTTTTGCTATGTGTATCTTCAGTGAAATATCACAAAGGATTCCAGTCACTGCAGGATGCAATTTCACTAAGTGTTTCATTAGGAGTTGCACAAATACCAAAATAAGAGATGATGACCTCTGCTTTAAAGGCACTATCTTTGAAGCAGAGGAAAAGACAAAACATTACTATGATTTACACACAATGAGTCTTCAGGAGAAATCAGGTGACCTTCTGTCTAAGGAGTGTGTGGATCTTCAAAGACAGTGATAGCAAATGACGGCAGCAGAGCAATGCTTTATGAGAGTGACAGCAAATGATGGCAGCAGAGCAAAGCTTTATGAGAGCCACTATAGGATCCCAGTTGATAATGAGTTTCCGCAGATCGTAAGGACAAACACATGAATAACTTTAAAGAGGAGAAAAAAAGAAGGGTTTAGAGGATAAAAGAAAATGGGTGGCCTAATTTTGATCTCTGGAAAGAGAAACTAAGTTTTAATCAGTTAGCAAGTGCTCAAGGATAGGAAGGTGATTAGAATCAGACAGTGTGGATTTGTCAAGAGCTAATCATGTCAAACTCATCTTACTTCCTCCTTTGACAGGATAACTAAGCACATAAGAGGGAAGCATTTGTGTGACACATCTCAACATCAATAAGATATCTGATATAGGCTAACATGACATTATTATTAACAAACTACAGAAATACAATGTAGAAGAAATGTCTCTAGAGGAAGGTTCACAACTGACTGAAAAAAAATACATAAACACAACTGTTACTAGCTGCTTCCTTTCAAACTCCAGGATATATGAAGTCCTCTAGGAGTCTGGCACTGTTCAATATTTTAATTTATGACTGAGGTGATGGAACATTTATGAGAATACTATGTTACAGAGAAAAAGAGACAAGTGTTTTCGAAGACAGGATTAGAATTCAAAACAGTCAACATGAATTAAAAACTTGCCAGTAATTCCTAAAGTTTAATAGGTATGGAGAGCCTACCACAACTTACAAAAGCTGCTATGCAAGACTCCTCATGAACATCACCTTTCTCTATTCCCTCTGAGTCCAGCTAGTGATATAGGTGGTGAACGTCCTATTTTACTGCACAGGTTTTTACATTACTTTGTCCAATCCTAAATCTCATTCATTCATCAATTTCATCTTCAGTTTCAGATGCAAATGACTTTCTATTATTTTGTCATAGACAAACATTGTGTGTGATCACTTAATATTGTTCTGACAGACAAGCTTGGATGCTAAAAATAAGTCATACTTACCTGTTCGCCAGTTTGGCCACGACTCCCTGGTTCACCCTGAAATAAGCACAACATTAAGGCTGCACAGGATTAATGCCTTATCATTATTACACTGTGTCCCCTATTGTCACAACCCATGTTCTTTTACTTTTCCGAAAGGCACTGGAAGTGGCCTCTCCATACTTTGAGATCCCAGAGCACATGTATCCGGGCTAAGTACCATGCCAGGTCTTTCTACATATTCAGACTTGAGAGAAGCATCAAACAGGTTTTGACCTCTTGAAAGATCATGAACTGTGAAATCCAGAGGTCAACCTACCTCCTCTCTTCCTTTTATCTCTCAAGATTTACTGGAATCTTACTCAGCTGACTTCAGTAAAAGGGAATAAAAATCAGGTCTTGGCTGACAATAACAAACTATAAAATGAAAATACATACCTTGGGGCCAGCTTTTCCAGGAAAGCCTTCTTCACCCTTTTCTCCTTGTTCTCCCTACAAGGAACACAAGAAGTGAGTATACAAACTCCTCTGATAATACAGCATATCTGCAGTCTACAGCAATGAATTCTTTGACTCAGTTATCCAGTAATAGCCTGAGAATGTAAAAGGAGCCATACGACAGTATGTTTCCTGGATTTTTTTCTCAGTCTTGTAATATTTGTAGACACATCTCCAGCAGCAATAAGTCTACTAGAATAATTATGGAATAACACAAAATAAATCATCAATATATAGCATTCCCATTCACCACAGCAATTTGAGTGCCAGTTCTCCCAAGCCCCAGTTTCTCACTTCTATTCACCAAAAAAAGAGAGTTGGGAACTCTGCTGGAGCTGGGCTTAAGAATTCCACGCATTCACATGAGAGGCAAGAACAAATGCAGCACATTATTAGAGCAAATAAGGTTAATAGTGTCTAACTATCATAGGCAAGAAAACTTTGATTTGAAGCAATACAAAGTAGCAAATTGTAAGGGGCTGTCAAAATCCTGAACGGCCCCACATAAAAATGGATCTTCTACCAAATAAATAGCACTTTTCTCTTTGACGTTTCATTGACAAAAGAATGGCAACTCAATCAGGATCTCTCCTTACTCTAAATCTTGCAGGTCTCTTTTCCCACTGCAGAAGACAGGAGACCAGACAGCACTTTCAAAATTTGTCATTTAGAAGCTCTCAAGCAAGGTATAAAAGGTAGGGAACAAAGAAGAGCCATCTTTCTGTCATATGGATCCATAGAACACTTAGATGGATGGCATCTCTTCTTTCCAGCCCTTCAGTAAGGAAAGAAAACAGCTCTGGAGCCTGACACATTTCTTTTATCTTTTTTTTTTTTTCAGTTTGTGTCTTGGAAAAAATGTCATTTGTGTCTTTGTCAAATGTCTTGACAATGGACCTGCCATTGTCACTGGCTTTCCTAGGTGACAGTGTAACACTCAGATGTATTGGTGGAATAGGATATGAAGAGGAATAGTTTCTCCTACCCTTGCCAAATTTACAAGCATCTCTATCTTCATAAAGCACTCAGTACAAGTCAATCATGCCAGCAATTTGGTGCCTGTTTCACCAGTGGCTCAGAGATGTGGAATCAGGTGAGGAGGATTCAGCCCTGGGTATCCAACCCACTTCTGACTTATGCTCACTAGCTCATCTGGACAAGCTGCTCAGTTAACTAACTTTATACCAGAGTATGTAGAGTAACTTGCCTTTTGACCTGGAAGTCCAGGAAGACCATTTAGTCCATCTTTGCCAGGCAATCCCTAAATAAAAGAAAATCATCAGCTCTCATTTCTAATGTCAGTTTTTTCATTAAGTCACTAATAGCAAGCTCAGCACGAATATTTCACTTCATCCCTTTTGTCACTGGCCTAAGTTTAAGAGAAGAATCACCACCTCAGGCATTTTCTTCTGATTTTTTTTACTATTGTGAATTAAACTACACAAAACTTGCAATGCATATAGCTACTCATCTCCTTTTCTGGCATCCCACTTTTGATAAATAACCACTGGAGGTCAGTGTTGTTACAGAAAAACAACCATGCAAAAGAACTGCAGATTTTTAAATAACTGTTTGTGTTTATCATTCACTGTAAGTCTTTATTCTCTATAGTTATAGAGATTTTTATAGTCTATTTCTCCTTTTAAAAGTCAGTAATTTATTATACAATATGGAGGCTCTTAAAATTAAGTTATACAATACCTAGAGACAGAAGCATTTGGCAAGATAAGAATTAAAAAGGCTTCCTATAATGCATATAAAACAGTAAGAAAAAGTTTTGTCCCCTTTCCAAATGTCAGTCAATCACTAAACATTAGAGGCTGTAGGTGGCACTCCTTAATGCTAAGTATATATTATAATTCATCTTTATTGACTTTAACAGCCAACAGAAATTGCTAGGCTCTCCAAAATCTCATTTTTTTTTGTTTCAGCTCTTAGATCTGATGCAAGAAACTACAGATATGTAAGAATAATGCCTTTCATCTTTCAAATGAAAATGATTTTTTGAAAAGTAACATGTAAAAAAAGTATACAGAAATAATGGAGATGCACTTGGCCAGTGCTGGTATAGAACTATGTTAAAATTATTACTTATGAAGGGCATTGGATTCTAACGCATGCAGAAAAGGAAATGGAAAGGAGTTGGTCAGCATCAAAATGTTGCATACAGATAAGCTGCAGGAAAGGCAGCACAGACTTGTACTCTGTATGTGAAGTATGTGAGGGACAGAGAGACTACCGGACATGGTCCCTCAAAACTTACAGCTGGTCCTGGAGGTCCAGTTTTGCCAGCAACACCAATCTCTCCAGGCAGGCCCTGAAAACAAAGTGAGCACAGAGGCCCATCAGCAAAGCGTCCCGCGTGCCCATTCCAATGCGACTACCCCCTCCCCAGCAGGCATCAATCCATCCCCATGTGGCACTGATGCACATCCTGCATCCAGTGCGGAGAAGCTGACCTTTGGAGCCAGTATTAAAAAAAAGGAGGGAAAAAAAAAAAAAAAAAAAAAACATTGCCAGAGGCGCCTGTTCAGTTCTCACTGATATTCCTGATGTAAATGTATCCCCCAATGTTTTTCTCTCCTTCATATAAAACAAACAAGGCTCTTTTTCTTACAGATGCTCCAGGAGGTCCAGGAGGCCCAGCAATGCCAGGGGGCCCTGGAGGTCCCTATAAGGGAAGAAACAAGAACAGTTTATCAGACCCAAAGACACTGAAAGCCTCAGGTACTGTTCACTGAAGACCATTTTGAGAAGCATCAGCACTGATCTTTATTTCATCATTCTGCCTAAAAATAAAGAGATATCAGCACTTGCTCCCAGGGAACCACACTCACAAGGAGAGAAGAAGTGCCTGCTTCTCCAGGCAGCTGCCTGCACTACTGATTTCTATCCCTGTGAACTCTGTCCTTGCCTCCAAAATGAGGTATGAAGGAGCTGAAGACCATCAGTGATAACAGGCAACCCAAAGCTTGTCTGGTGGAACCTCTTGTAGCATCCAGCCTAACTTCATCTTGATTAATGTTGTTTATCTGTGAACAATTTACCTCTGCAAAAAGATCTCTGAAGTAATGAATGGAATAGGCTTGTGGTTTGGGTTTATCTGTTTATTTATTTGGAGGGAAATATGAGTCCATCCAGGTGCCTTCATCTAATGAAAAATGATGTAGTAGCTCGGGGAGGGGTAAAATAAATACTCCATAATTTCTGCACTCTCTGTTAACCTTTTTGAGAGTAAAAGGTCCTCAGAAATTCACATCTCACTGCATAAATTCAATCAGAAATGTCCTAAGAGTCTTTCTTACTTATCCCCAGGCAGCAGAATAATGCTTGTGCTGTGCCAGCCTTTTTTTTTTTCCTAATATAATTTTGAGTCAGGCAATAGGGATTCAACTGTTTCTCTTAGGAAAATATTCTCTTAACAGTCATCATTTTTTCAGAGGTATTAATTTTTGAGTGTCCACTAGATTGCTTACTTTGGGTTCCAAGCAAAATAAATAAATAAATAAATAAATCACATTGCCATACTTGACAGAGGTATTTGTTATCTTCAGCTTCCACTGAAATCAAGATCAGATTTCTCTTCTATTCAGAAATGGATTGTTTGGATTAAGACCTAAGCAAACAGCATAAGGATGAATACACTACTGAGATGAAATTTCACCCTGCCTCTCTCTCTTCCTAACATCATGATTTCATTCATTTTTGGTGAAAAGAGTAGGGGAAAAAAAGAGTGCAAGGAATTAAAACTGGGCAAGAAATGCAAAGTTACAGAAACAAAAGAGAGCATTTTCCCTGCTAGATCTGTGTCACTATCTAGTATCACAAATCACACCTTTGTGGTATTAAAGCTCATAGATCAATATCAGCATTCTACTTTTAAAGTAAAAAAAGGTAATTGAAAAAGCAAATAAAGTGATATAAACAGGAGAGGATAAGGAGATCTTGCTGAAAAGAATTTTTGTGGCATGATTTAATGGAGAAGGTAAGCCATCATTTTAGAATATGCCTGGTGGAAATGTCTAGAAAACAGCTTCTCACCAATAGATGGGGCAAAGCAACCAAAAAAGGAACCTGCAGATGCACTTGGCACGTATCTCCTATAATCTGTTTTCACCGCAGACGGGGAATCATTTCACCACCACCATTATTTAGAGTGCTCCATTCATGTGCACAACTCACAAATCAACAGAAAAAAAACATGTCTTGGGACATCCTGGTGCTAGTGACATAGCTTCTGGGGAGTCACACATCTGATTTTGGAGACAACCATTATAGGAAGCCTCACCAGAGAAGTCTCAGTAGGCCCATTCATCACTGAAAAAGGGCTTTGTCATTCAAAAAAAAAAAAGAATCAAGCTCCAAGAGCAACAGTCTAAATTAGCAGAGCCTCCAAAACTATATAGTACACGCGGCTGACATGGCCAAAGGCCGACTGCTGGCTTAGAAAATGCAGCACAGGAGGACATGTGTGAAGGCAGGAGGAAGCAGGAGGATCAGTGCCAGTTTTCATGCAATTTGAAAAGAGGGAAAGGGCCAAAGACAGATGGACATTCCCTGCTTAGGATGTAAAAGTCCTGGTTGACTCTAGCCTCACAAGGACAGTACCTCTGAGATACACATAAGGTCTGGAGAGGTTGCTATGAGAGATGGATAGAGATGAAAATAGCTGGATATAGCTTGGACACAGGTAAGAACAGGACAAGGCCACCAAAGCTTGTAGGGGCTTTCAAAAACAGAACTGAGTCTAACTTTATGACAAACTTTACGGTAAACTCGTTCATCAGCAAAATGGGTTATAGGTTTCTGCAAGAAAGATAAAATGAAAAATTTACCTTTATCAACCTTTCCTGGTTCCTCCCTAGTAGCTTAATTTTCTTTCTCACTTTCACAAAAATTTCACCACCTCCACAACATACACATTCGCCATGACCTTATATCAGGGAGCTTTCACAAAGAGCCAAGAAATCTGTCTAGTTCTCCAGAAAGGGTCAGTCATGCTTTATTTAAAGGTGCAGAATATATAAGAAGATGGATTATGTTATTTCTATTTAATGGTATCTCTCTTGACTTCTTCTTGATTTACATGAATTACCAGCTCGTTCTGACTTCTGGAACAAGGGCATCAAGCAAGCAATTAATAAGGATCATAGATACTGTCATGCTATAGCAAACCTCAGCCTATACCCAGTCAGATACCTGAGCTCAGATACCTGAAGATGCTCAGATATCTGAGTATCTTCAAAGTTAATGAAAGATATCCCAAAAATACAGACATGGGTGGGTCTGCCCCAAACAGAAGTCTCAGTCTAGCATCTAACATTAATCACCATGACCCTTGAAGCACGAGGTTCCACATTCTCCTTGTTCAAAGTGCTATTCCTAGTAACTCCAGATAGTCCTGCTATCCAAGGCAATTTCTGTCTGTTCTCTGTAACAGGGCCACAAAAACCTTATACAGCCGTAAGTCCTGAAATGGAAGCACATTTGCTCATACCCACAAATAATTCACTTTTATTGTTTCCTGTGAGAGCAGTCACAAAGGATATTATATCCAGAACTGGTTTACCCCATCAGGTGCACACATGCATCATCAACAAAGTTACATCCACTGCTGGAGAGCATTACTATTCTGGTAAAGGTCTCTCTGAGATGGACTTGGAGCAGTTTTGTATGACGAGTATATTTGGGATACCCAGTGTGCACAGAGATGTGCAGGATGCTGTCGGTCTGGTCCAGCTGGCTGTGCGTACCAATATATCTATTGCTCCTGCAGGATTTATCACCTTCTGCAACCAGGGTTGCACCAACCAACTGGGACACAGAGAAATAAAATGGCACAGTCATATGAGATCTGCAGAAATACATCACAACACATAAAAGTCCTTTATAGAGCTCTCCCTTTGGCTGGACTGTTCAGAAAAATCAATCTAATTTTTTTTAAAAAAATCAATCTATACATGAACTCCTATTGTTTTGCCCTTTCTCCCAACTTCTTCTTGTCCTCAAAAACTGAGCATATTTCAGAGCAGGGACTTTCTATGTATTTAGAAAGGACCTAACTCACTAACAATATTTATTAATGATCATAAATAAAAAAAAATGCAGCAGCAGCATAACTTCTAGTGGTCTGCTGCAAAAACTCGTATCATTTGTTCTCTACAGTTCCCTTTTGTCACTGAATCCAGATTAAAGTACCTCATTTTACTGATTATGCTTTTTAATGATCATTCAATGAATTACACAGATCAGAAGCCCTGGCCCAAATTTAGTCTCCACTCTGGTCCCTTGAAAACCCTGATCCAGATGGAAAAACAAACAGGCAAACAACAACAGCCATCACCCACACTTTTCATTTTTACCTCTTCTTCCTATAACATTCTTGCCTTTACATGCTATTTTTCATCAGTGTCACATATTCTACCCAGACCAAGACATCCCCAAATAAATTTTCCCTTTTCCATTAAACTTAGGTTGCTATTTTGCATTTCAGCTCAAAACTGAGCAGATCAGAGCACACAAGAACAGAACACAACACAAAGCCTACTGTACTGCATTCCCCACTCTGTCTTAGGTGACCACAGGGAGAGCTTACCTAGCTGTATCTCAGTTTCCCCACCTCCCAACAGGATGAAGTCTCAGAAAGGCTTTGTGAGAAAATCAACTGCTAAACATAGATGTTTTATCATAACGTTTAAATTATTTTCAAGCTGTTATTTTTAAACATTTTGAATGTTCATTAAAATATACAAATATCTGTGGGAAAGAGCACAGGGATGCATGTTTCAGGAGGACGATCCTAAAAACATGTGGGGAGGGGGAGGACTGGGCTCACAATGCACCCAGCTCTATTCCTAAGTCAAAAGAAATGTAGGGACAGTTCTCAGGAAAGAAATCTGAAACCCTAAATCTGAAATTTTAGAGTAGCAGTTGTTTCTGTCTTCCAGGAACCACTAAAGGATGCTGTCTTTCAGTACGTACTCTGCTTCAAAGATGGGCTGGGAAAGGCAGATTTAGGATCTGCACTCCCTAAGGAATCTCTGAAAAGGAACAAAAACCTTTGTTCGTGACTTCATCAGTAGGTTTTTTTGGCTCAAATCTCTTTTCCATGAAAAAGAGGAAAGCAGCATTTTAAGCGGGGGGTGAAGAAATTACATCCTAAGACAGAAATTGAAGCCTGATGTTTTTTCCAGATATCTGCCTCTGGAGGCAAAGTTTGCACCGACTTTTCTCCTGTATGTTATTCCATGAGAACGTCTGGATCTTCTTACATTATAAGAAAGGTGATATTACGAGAAAGGTCTCCAAGATCAGTTCCTTGGATCTGTTCTTCATTTCTCTTCATGTACTACCATACCTATGACCACAATGCCTCTGAATAATTTTCAGTAAAGCCGCATGAGAGTATTATATTGCTCTCTTTGCCTAAATCCTGCCTCATAAACCAAGAGAAGACTAAGAGAATACAGAAAAAGGTTGTGGTTGCTGACATGGAAAACCAAGAGCGTTTAAGTCAACAGATCTGAACATGCATGCTTTATATTCATCTTTAGGGACGGTGTCATAATTCATAAATGTATTACGTCTCATGGCCACAAACTGAAGCATAAGAAGTTCCGTCTCCAGGTGAGGAGCAACTTCTTTACTGTTAGGGTGACAGAGCAGTGGAACAGGCTGCCCAGGGAGGTTGTGGAGTCTCCTACTCTGGAGGTCTTCAAAACCCGCCTGGATGCCACCCTGTGCCACATGCTCTAGGTGTGCCTGCTTGAGCAGGAAGGTTGGACTAGATGATCTCTAGAGGTCCCTTCCAACCTTAAATATTCTGAAATATTCTGAAATATTCTTGTTATTATACCAGCTGGCATTACAATCAGAGTACCAACATTATTTTAGAAAATAAAGTCTTCTGAAAGAAAAAAAACTTCTCTGAACTGCCTATATTCCCAGCCCCATAACAGTCCAGAGTAAAGGTGACTTTATACATAGTAGTGTCTCTATGAAGGAAAATTTCTTGTTTGCAGTGCAAGTCATTATTCGCTTTTTTTTTTTTAACTTAGTGTAAGATACAGACATGATCTCTTTTGTCTGCAGAGTAAGATTTATTTCCCTATTCACTTTCTTTGAATCATTTCACTGAGTCAATGCAGCAAATGAGAAAATGAAACAACAAAAAGTCCTTATGGTCTTTTGCTTCAATGCTATTAGTGTTCTGCACTGCTAAAGTCTTGCTTTGCTTTGCTTTGCTAAAGGTCTAGATCTTATTAAAGATATTTCTGAGCAGTATCTTCCACCTTCAAGCGGCACAGACATAGTCTGAATTTATTCTGAGTTTTGCAGGAAGGGTGAGTATCTTTTTCTTACATTTCACAACATTAACTTGCATTATAAAGGACTTTGCCAAACACCATGCATTTCAGAGAATATCATTTATTTCCAGCTTAAGAAAAGCTGAACTAGAGCTCACAAGATGAACTCTATGGAGGATCCTTAATTAATGAGTATTAATTAAATCACTACCAGACTCTATCATAAAAAGTACAGCTTGTTCTAGTCTCCCTCACAGGTCTTAGTTATCCCACCAGGTTATCCAGCATAAGGGAAGCTGTGGCCCAAAGACATCATCACTGTGAGGAACAGCATTTTCCCTCAAAGATCAAAGAGTTTTGAGATCTGTCTTGCTCTTCTGCTGCTGAAGGGAGCACATACCTCCTCACACAGTGGAGTCTAGGGACCCTTTGAGCTGACCTATGCACCTGCTTTAAAGAGAGCTCAATGGCTCTGCAGGCTCCATTACCCTGTTCTTCATCAATTATTATGGGACCTCGGACAGCCACATGTTCAGACACTGACTGCTATGGAGAACTACCTGCATTTGGAGCTGAGCCCTAACCATGGTAGTTCAGTGATTCAGTTCAGACCATTTGAGCCCTTGTGTAGTACCAGGCCATGAACTCCCATTACTGCCTGTGAATGTAGCCTTGATGCCAACCAAGTACAATGTGCCCAATGTCCTTTCATCTCATGATACTTATGCAGAAAAACACTTGCTATAGCACCTCATCACCTGCCTTCACACCCCTTCTTCAAATGCTTTCCTCTCAACAGACGATGGGACACTGAGATCTTTGGCAACCATACAGAAACACAGAGCTTCATCATTTCCCATGATGAGAAACCATCCATTACAACTGAAAACACTTTTAAATGATCACTTTTCAGTCTGCATTTGAACAGCCTACTGCAATAGAAGTTTGGCCTCTGATTAAGGTTCCTAGAAACTAAATTAATACAAATAAATAACAAGATAAAGACACTATGGGCTCAGATGTGTGTGTCCTTGCTGCAGGAAAATCATTCATATCGAGAGGGGAAATAGGCTCCACCCTTTCTACTCTGTCATTAATGATGTTTGTAAGATGCAGTAAATCTAAAGGCCACTAAAAGTAAATGTTCGTTTTTGAGGGTAGAAATAACACTGGATAACGCTGGAGCAAATAAGCATATGCAGTAGCCATTATTTCAACTGATTTAAGAAAAGAAAACAAAAGACACTTGAAATAAAGTTAAAATTAGATTGGGGTAAACAAGAGAGGCAAAAATAGTGCTATCCTGTTATGTCAAAACACACCCAGAGAAGTTATCCCCAACTTTCTGAGAGTGCCACAGGATTTGTGGCTGTTCTACTGGAATAGCCACCAGTTTTCCCAGAAAGCCAAGAGAGGAACTCCTGCTCCAGAATTTGCCACTTAATTTAACTCTTAAACATAAACTCACCCAAGCAATGACTCAAGAGTCAATCTCATATCTTCCGGTCCTGCTCCAGAGCAGCACTCAGGATTCCCCCTGCACAGTTGGCTGGTTCCTCTGAAGCTTCTCACTGGGATCAGGTGTGATGCAAACAGTTTTTGCTTGCAAAGCTCCACATTTACTGAAGGCCCGTGCACACCCAGACACTTGTTTCTGTGGTCCACCTTAGCTCTTCTGTAGGAGGCAGGCTTTCCTACCACACACCTCTAGACAACTAACCAACTCTTTCAAGGTGCTGAGAAACCAGTGTCTGTCTCATAGCAATAACGACAGGCCATCTTGTCTTAAGACTTTCCAGGTTATAAGACACAATTAGGATCAGATGATATTCTTTTGTGGGCTTTTCTAAGTATTGCAGCAACAACTCGACTTATACAGCTCCTATACCCATTCCTTCTTTTTGCCTGCACAGTCATGAATAGGGTGAGCCATATCAGAAAACATACTTAAATTTAAAATAACAGAGGGAAATGAGGTTGTTTTAGTGTCCTAATCTAGTTTGTGTAATAAGTAATAAGTTGGCTCTAAACACCACGGAGACAGCACAGAAACAAGTGCCACAGACTTCCTTAAATCTCTGTGAAGAGTATCCGTGTAAGCACAACGTAACAAAAACATTTTTCTTCTTGAATATTTTCTGAGCAAACCCAAACAACAAAACAGAAATTCTGATTAAGTGCTTGGAAAAAAACTAGTGATACAAAAACTGCTGTTAAGCTGTAAATTATTTTTGTCATAACCTAAATGTAAGCACTTTCTTCAAACAGAAATATGAATATCTGAAGCAATATGTTCAGGACTGGGTGCTACTGCAGGTATCTGAACAATATTTTCCATTCTAAAATTTATGTTGGAGGAACAGATTATATAAAAAACCCTTGATGGAACAAGGGTAGTATCTAGTTTTAATTAACATAAAGTTTGCAAGCTTTATTTAGTTTATCCTGAAAGGAAGACTATTGCTAAGTTAGCAGTTTTCTCAGATACATGCATAAAATTACTGATATATGCACATACATATATTTTCTGAAAGTCTAAAAGTCACAGAGAACCTGAGCTGACTAAATATGGTGTTATTTGGGTAGATGCAGATATCTCAGAATTAATCAATAGACAGAAATCTTCATCCCACAGTAAGGAAAATCTCCCAGTGGAATACAGCTGGCCATTTTGGACAGAATTTTAATATTGTACTGAAAAAAAAATCTAAAACTAATTGGAAAATACAGCCTTCATTCCTCTTGAAGTCTACTGATGAAATAGTTTTGAATCAGATGTTGCAGCTAAGACATACCTAAAAACATGTAAACCAGCATCAAGCAGAGTTTCACAGAGTAACATTCCAGTTCAACATAAGGGTCTCTATTTGTCAGAACTGCAAACCCCTGGATTTCCTCTCTGATGGTTTCAGCAGATAGGGAACAGCTCCTTACAAAATGTCTCCAAGGAAATCCATTTCTAGATCATGTTTCCTAGTTACAAGAGTATAGCTTGCCAGAGGAAACAAATGAAAAATCAGCTAGAAAAAGCATCTGCTGTCTAGCAGTTTGTCATGTTCATTGCCTTCATCACCAATGGATGTAGAAATGGAGATTCTTCCTGCCGTTTCTTCCCAAACTTAAACAATTATTCAAAGTCCTAATATCTAATATTTACAAAAGTATTATTGAAAAAGCAAATAGGGAGCTACTATTTTCTCCTAAGTGGTCAGTCTAAACAAGGTTGTCTTTCCTGCTTGAGAATGCTTGGAAAGATATTTTTCTTATTGCAGACCACCTTATAGAAGTGAGTGGGGTCAGCAGAAATTGGCTACAAAAGTAGCAAGAATCAAAGCAGCATGGGCTGTTTCCAGCTGGGGCCAAATTCTCTTTGATGAGAATTTGCGCAGCACTGATTAGTCCTCATGAACTTGCAATAGATGCAACTTGGAGTTTTATCTAGATTGAAAATACAGGGATTATGAGACCATTAGCTGAAGAAAACATCCCTCACTTGGAGAATAACCATTTAGCACGTCTACCTTCTACAAGCCAACTCCCAACCTACTATAGTAGAAATATAACATATAAATGTAAGCAAAGCCACAGAAACAAACCTATGCTCTAAGCAGCATGCTGCCTGAATAGCAAATACTCATAAATTGCTTCTTACCTCAAGACTGTCACACAGAAACTATATCTGCAACTACCAAATTCATGTAGCCAATAATTAACTGAGACCTCCCCTCAATATTATGAAACACAAATCATTCTTTTCTGCTATTCTGGAACAATATTACTTGGTGCACAAGCAAGGGGAAAATAGCTTACAAAACACCTCCCTATATTCCTGTTCAAAGTTATTGAAAAAGTGTGGAAGATAAAAGGAACGACTACCAGAGAGGCAGATTCTTCTCTCACTCATACTAGGATAAATCAGTCTGGATATTAAAGGCTAAATACCCTCTTTAGAAGCATTATGATATGAAAGTGACTGCATTCTCGCATGCTGCATTGCAGTTCCAAATCATCTGTTGACGCAATAAAATGAAAACAAACAAACAAATAAATCTCTACAAAAAACAGTCCTCCCCCTCCCTGACCACATTATTCTGGTCATATGAAAATGAAGAAAAGCAAGAATCACTTACCTGAGGTCCAATCAGACCATTGATTCCTGGGAATCCAGGTTCTCCCTTCTTACCCTGTGCGTTTAACAGAAAAGCAAGTTCAGTGAGACTTTCCAAAATCTTTTACTCCAACACAGGTAAATCAGCATAATATGGGTACACACAACATATTAAAGACATCCTGGAAACGAAGGCAGCAGACTATTTGGAGGGGCAGGGTCTTCCTGTCTGCTCATCTCTGAGTTAAAATAATATTACACCCTGTAATCCTGAGTCTGCTACTGCAAACAGCACAAGAATATCCAGACAACCGTGCCCATATCTTCCAAGAAGCCTCATAGGAAAGAACATGAAGGGGAACCCCTAGCCATAATACAACAACCAGGAAACCATGCTTATTTTTGTAGCCAAAAAGGGTAGCAATAGACAAGTGGAAGTTGGCAAATCTTGTGGGAATGCCCATTGCCATCACCCCAGACATACTCTCAAGTACAGATGATGCTGTGCACACTTCCCTGCAGAGCTGCCAGTGGCCTTTAGGGTTTTGCTCAGTTTTCTCTCTAGACCTCAAGGAACTGCTGGGAATCACAGAATGGTTAATGTTGGAAGGAATCTCTGGAGAGAATAGCAACAGAAAGGCACTGACAGTGTGAAAGAGAAAAATGGGTTAAACTGCCAGCTGCAGTTAGGGGCCACACTTGTAGCAACTGCTCCAGCCCACTTCTACCATGAATTAAGCTTCAAGCTTGAAAAAGACTGCCTTGAAACCACACCCCAAAAAAAATCAACCCAACTTATTGGCAGAGTTGATGATAAAGCTTTTAATAAAACCTCTTTTTACAAAATAAAGCCTTGTATGTTTCTTAATGACGTACTATAAATGTAAGGTATGAAAGCCTAAGGCTATTAATTCTTATTATGGACTTTGGCCTGTCCTACTAACATCATATTCATTGCCTGTTCTTCAGAGCAGATGTGTGCTCATCACCCCAGCACTGGCTGTACTTTCACCCCATTGCCCTAGTACAATATGCTCCATGAAACCCTCCTTGAATTAAAAGTTGCTGTAGGAAACAAAACTCTTATTTCTACTGCATACATATCCCCAAAAGTGCAAGAAAACAACAGAGCCTTCTAGCATTTATGTCTCTTAAAATAATATCTTTTATTTTTTTTTAAAGGACTTGTGAATAGAATATGATTTTACTTCTTTGGCCAGATGTATGCAGCTGTTGCAAGGTGCTTTCAGCTAGATCAGCTCAGTTTTCCAACTCCTGCTTTATAAGACTTTTTTGAGATTTGACAAGTGTGTGAGAGGGAAGAGAGGTGGAGGTTACTGAACGAAAGCAAGCTTGGTGACCCTTGAGAAGTGTGTTCAGCTGAATGCATACATGAGCAGAATAGTCACAACTGCCTAAGTATGAGCACCAAGAGGCCAGAGGGCTCGTCATGCCTCAGGTCATGCCTGAGGCACATGAACCCAGGTGTATGGATGAATATGAAAGATTCACAATCTCCAAGTCAGAAACTATGAATACATGAGATCAGCACCAGTGAACAGAGCTCACTGACTCCTCTGCAAGCAAGAGAACTTCCTGCAGAAGAACCCGAGAGACTCCCCAGGCCACAGGATGCATAAACCAGGATCTGGCAAGGTATCCTTGAGAAAAGGGCACCCACATGAATATGCTGGCACTGGCATTCACCAAGCATTGGACCTCAAATGCTCACAGTGAAAATTTCCTACATGGAAGAAGGCACAGAGAAAGAATGTCTGAAACACTACAGGAAAGACAAGGTTGATTTATTTTTCAGCTTGCCTGCTGACTTGCTTGCTTTACTCAAGTGACATATTTTGTGACTCAGCTTTCTACCTGTAAAATAACCTATCCTTTCCCTGAAGTCTAATAAATACTGAATGAATTATATTTCTGATATTGTTAGTAATATACTAGGAGGGCACCAGAGGAGTCATAGAAATATCAAATAGACAGAAGGAGCTTTCTCTCCTTGCTTTCATTTTGCACTGAAATCACATTTCTTCTTAAAAAAGGTATTACAATTAAGCAAGTTTTATGTGACTGATGATGTAATTTGGAAATCACATCATCCATCCAATCCTGGAAAAATCCTTGGAAGTAGCTTATAATTAGATTGATAGAAAGGTCATTAGTTTAATTTCCCACTGTCAGGGGTTATTTTGGCCAGTCAGGGGCAACTCAAGCCACAACAGAGCAGCTCCATAACATTACAACAAAAGCATAGAAATAGTTGCGGGAGAAATTATATCTGAGAGAACAAAGCTCAGTAAAATGTCACATTGCCTAGTAATATGAAAGCCGTAGCTAGCAATTATGCTCTGTTACTTATATCAAGATTCAGCTAAGCGTATAGGAGTGTGTACACTTTGACTGTATGAAATGCATGTTATTTGCCTTCATCAGTAATTTGAATAATAGCACAGTTAAAAACACGCATTTCATTATGAATGAATATATTTACTGACAATTGCAGTCTTGCTCTGGATTTAATGTAGACCATCTGTTCTCATTTTTTGCTTTGTTTGCTAACTTTTCTACTGTCCTGATGAACCTTGCAAAAGCAGATACTGGAACAATTCACACACTCCAATATATAAGAACAGAAACATCCATTTGAAACATATCTACCATATAGGAGACAGGAAACCGGGGGAAACTTTGCTTCTGCTGAAGGACAGATTTTGAAAGGCATCATAGAACAAAGCTATTTCTGATCTTGCTGTCCAACTGCCAGAACACCTAATGGCAAAATGATTTCATAGCATGGTTTTCACTGAAGATTGGCCCTGGGAATGGAGATGATTTTGATGCCAAATACGTAGGAAGTATCCTTGAATGTGCATATGACTGCTAGAATAAATGCCAACTGTCTTTGTAAGCTAGATGGGATGCTAGGATTACCCCTTCCAGCCCTGTCCCTTTAACTCAGTATTATTAGAGGAGATGAAATCGTAAAAGCACCGACATTTTACAAAATTCATATATACTGGGTGATAACAATAAATTAACAAGAGAAATTATTTCTGTAGCCTCGCTCAGCATACAAATGCAACTGGGGTCGGTCAGCTTGCGGATGACTATGCAGACTGCTCGAACAAGGAGAAATAAGGACAAGGACTCAAGGACAAGGACAAGTAGCTCCTTGGCACTAGTTCTTTTCCAAACAGTTCCAGAGGGGTCTCTTCCCTGGCATATTTTCCTAATGTGACACCTCACTCCCTGCAAATAGCAATCAGTTATCTCTTCCTCTTAAGACTCTTCAAGTCCAAGCTGATTAAAATCAAGGAAAAATAATATATAGAGAAAAAAGAGTTGAAAGTGCTCACTGCAAAATTTCAATTTAAAACTGCACAGAAGAGAAACATCATATGAAATCTTATTCTCATCTCCCTATAAAGAGCTCAGCAGCCCTCAGAGGTCCAAGAAATAAACTCCACAAGTGACAGCCAACAAGAATAAGCCTTAAAGCACATGTAAGTTCTCTTAACATCTCTTTTAAGTGGAGTATGACTCAAATCCTGTAGTCTGTTATAGACTGTAACAATCTGTAGTTAACAGGACCCTTTAAACTACATTATAAAACAAGTACGTCACAGTTACTGGAGCTCATAGCCTTGCAATGTAGCTGTAAAGAATCAAGAAAGGACTGCAGAGCTCTCTGTTCTGCTGCATTTTCAGGGATAACCATTCAGAGGATGAGAACACATGAACACAAAACTACTGAAATACGACAGCTGAATAGCTGAATTAAAAATGCACAAGACACCCCTTTGCAACTCATTCCACAGTTAACACTCATTCCTCGTGCTCAAACCCGGCAAAACGTAAAATATTGAATTTTGCAATTAACTTGCACAAAACGGTCTTATCTCTGTTTCTACGTCAAATTCACTCTCATTCTGAGCTTGAGTCTTTGCATACATTATCTTGTGCATGAAGCAGTGTGAAAAACAGAATCACTAACACTTATTTGCCTGATTTCAGTGTGCTGGAGTCTATATATGTATAAGTATTCTTATTATTGCTATATTTTTAATATGCTTTGTAATAAATAATCAGTCTATCAGCATGAAAAAATCTTGAGAGCACAATTAGAAAGATAAA
The DNA here is from genome assembly GCF_003342845.1 of Nothoprocta perdicaria. Lineage (NCBI taxonomy): Eukaryota > Metazoa > Chordata > Aves > Tinamiformes > Tinamidae > Nothoprocta > Nothoprocta perdicaria. Next base: position 665,396 of record NW_020455732.1, read on the forward strand.
CTATCACAACATTCTGTTATGGAACACAACATCACAATCCTAATGTGGGTCTACGTAGCTACCATTTTATGCCAAAGTAGAATGCACAGGTAAGTGTAAATAGATTTCTTTTTATTAGCTTCTTATTAGAATTTCAATCATTTTAAATGATCTTACACTTTTTAAAGAAGAGGCAACTTGAGTCCTGGAATTCAAAGTTCATTGAAATCCACTTTATAAGACTCCTGTGCTTAGGTTGGATTATTCAAAGGTCTCTATGCTTTCTTGGAACATGTATCTGACATTTGTACCTTCTATCAAGTTAGAAAATACACGTTTATTTTGAGCAAATATTCCAGTAGATCAGATATCAGAAGTCAAAAAATAAAATAAAAAAAAAAATTATATCAAAGCATTTCTGTTCTCCTCAGTTTTTACAGAAGAAGAAGACAGGAGGAGAAAAAGAATAAATTGAACTGAGTCCCTGCTCTCAGAGCTTTAGCCCATATGCAGGTAGTTTTAGTAAAATCAGAAGAGACAGCACTGTCTATCACTCAGACATCTTAAAGGACAGATGAGAAGAGCAAAGCGTCATTCTGCCCACTGCGCACTCTTGAGATGAGGAGATCATTGTCAAAATATAGACCTCATCTGCCAGATACTTGGAAATGTCTGGCTAATGAAATGAACATCAAGTTGCTTTGTTCAGGTTGAAACTATTATTTCCTGGCCCCAGAGAGGATCAAAGGATGGATGTGAATCGTCAGATTAGTGGTTCAGCAGATGTACCAAGGAGATTGCTTGTATTTTCACTACAACCATAAAGGCTTCAATACCTGCAACTAAAGTAGGCTAACAGAAAAGTGCTTTCAGATGCCAGATGATCTGTTTCTCCAGCTTATTTTTTCCTTAGCTAGCCTGTTGCCCCCACTGAGCCACTGCACAAAGATGTAAGCCATTTGAATAGCTTTCCACATTGAAGATCTCACACTGAAAATGTATGCTGTGTTTGGGGACTCTTGGTCCCCAAAGAGAGTGGAGGAGGTTCATATATATGGGAAGGCTAACTTCTGATCTATTCGTCTACCAGTCTCTGCAATACCATCCGCTTCATTAGAACACAAAACTCCTCCTCCTCTCTCCAAAATGTCTGGTTTTGCATTGCTAAATAAGACATTAGGAATCTACTGCAACACATTCTTCAGTTCAGCCTTTCTCTTTCTAATGCCAACTAGGGCATTAGAAGCACCTCTGTGCTTCTTAGAGCAGCTGTATGTTGCTCACCCTACCAGGTCTCCACAACTTGTGGTAAGCTTGCCCAAGACAGCATATCTTGGACATGGCTGGGCTCTAACTGAAATCAAGGTTTGGAGAGAGAAAATACAGCTTAGCAGAAAAAGTGAAAAGAGATAGGGTCTAAAGCACTCTGTGAACTCCAGGCATGATGACAGGGCTTGCTCATCACAGCTGGTTATTGACTCATGTTTGTATCACACACAAGCAGAAGACTCTGCAACTGTTTCAAAAAAAAAAAAAAAAAGTGTAGTCTAAATAGAGATTATAGGAAAATTTTTATAAGTAAAACAAATGTTTTCAAGTGATAGATTAAACTTGCAGTAGCAATCTTAAATTGACTCTTTCTTTATTGTAACATAAATGGCAACTCTGTATTTAAGTGGTTCTGTTTAATGGTAACTCTAATATCCCATATGTTCTATTATTTTTGCACCAATAAGAGGAACAGCAGCTTCGGGCCAAAAGAGTATCATAGCTCCTTCTTTCCAAGAAATCGTTCTGAAGTGTACAACCCAATCCTTCTGTTACTAGACTATTTGGCACACCACAACATCTTCTATGAAATCTCATATAAACTGAGTGGGTGGCTCCTGAATTGTATTTCCAACACCAGACAACTCCATCTCTGTCCTTTCCCAGCTCGGGATCTTCCAATTCCAGAAGACTGTGGTTATGAGACCTGAATTTCTGTATATATGGGCTCCAAACACATCTTTTGTCCATTAGTCGTTTGTGCCAACTGTGTAATGACTAACTAAAGCACTGCAGAAAACTAAGAACCACAACAAACAGCTGGTATCTGCATGCCTGTCCGAGCAAGGGCACCATACAAATTACACAGTCTGTGTCTAAATCCTGGTTGAGGCTTTTGAGCTACAGTGCAAATGACAAACTGTTTGGGATAACCTTCTTTGAAATATGTTGATTGAGAGAGTCCTAAAGTCAAATGGATCTGAATTCAATGTCTTTTTTCTTTCAAATTTCCTTTTTAATTTGCCCTTTACATTGTAAGATGTTACAGCAGCATAGATATAACACAGCTCAGGGACAACATTTTCATCAGATAGAAATTGGTGTGACATCACTTCTTGAAATTGCACCTGTATAAAGGAGCAGAGACATGAGCCAAGAAGATCGTTAGTGATTTTCACCTCTTCTGCACAGGTCAGCTCTGGGCAGGAGCCCTCACCTCACACCCAGTCATATAAATCTCAGTCAAGTGCAAGTGACAATTCCTAGTCCTGTACTTTGACTTCTAAGAATGTTTAGAGAAATAGTTGGGCTTTTTAATCAAATTTTTATGAGATGGTAATTAACACCAAGATTTATGCCTGTATTTTGGCAAGAACTGTACTAATGGTGAATGGGTAGTATCTGCTAATCTATTATCTCTCCCACACCTGTAGAACATCCAGCAAGCCTAGGGCTTTATTCATCTCAAAGTGTTCAGAGTCATTGACTAATTGCCTTTAATTAAAGAAAAATAAAATCTATCCACCTCAGATGCCTGATGACCAAAAAAAGGCCCCTAGGAAAAGTCTAACTAGCTAGACACAGCAGAGTCTAGGGAAACATTCAAACACAGTATGTACCAAATGACATCTCTAATCAAATGATCATTAGCAGAAGCATTCTGTATCCTGTCACAGACCCTGACAGATCACTGTCCTCTCCCCAGCTAATATTGTCTATTAATCTTATTCAGTAAACAATGTTTCCCAGCAGGCTTTAAAACAGGACAATTCAGAACTTGTCAACTCATAAGTGCAGCACGGTTAAAAGAGGCAGTGCTAAAGAGGCAAGGTGATATTTTCTAAAGATTGGAAAAGTACAAGAAAGTAAGTAAATGTCCTTTTCTGCTGTGACGTTAACATGAAATTCTTCACCATTTTCCCGAGATTACTAGAAGGCAAGCTTACCTTCAGTCCAGTACTAGGTGAGTTAACTGACACCATCTATAAGACACCTCCCAAGACATATATTTATTCCTTCCTTTGCCCTTTGCTCATAGCCCTTCCACAGAAGATACAACGCAGATCCGAAGAGTATACAAAGGGAAGAGGGGCAACAACCTTCTCAGCAGCAAGAAGCAGACACAAAAATACGAAAGAAAAATACGTGAAAGAGACTTTTCCAGGGAAACCACAGAGGTCTCCAAAAGGTACTGAAAGCTGTAAGGCCATAAAGAAGAAAGGATGCAGGCTTCAAGGATGCTTAAAAAAAAGTAGAAATCAGAGCAGAGAAATATACTTAAAATGCATCAAGGTTCCTGATTCACAGCCTACTGAGATGTAGTACAAATAAAAATTTCAACTCACCCGTTGACCCGGTAAACCAGGGACTCCAGGCTTGCCTTCTGGACCAGCCATTCCCTTTAAAAATAGAAATCAATGAAATCGAAAATTGATCAATAAAAAAAAAAGTCAATGAAATTGAACTTCTATCAAATTAACTGAGAAAGAATAACTAATGAATGATATAATCATGCCCTAGCTCTTCCATGTTGCTGTTACTCTATGGCTACCTAGACAGCTCCTACATGACATATTAATGACATATTAAAGGAAATTTTCATTATAGTATATACAATTTTGTAGAAAACATGGAAGGTTACATAATCAGAGAATGGTTGAGGTTGGAAGGCATCTCTAGAGATCATCTATTCCAACTCCCCTGCTCCAGCAGGGACACCCTAGAGCACAGGACACAGGCAGGCATCCAGGAGAGTTTTGAAGATCTAGAGAGAGACTCCACAACCTCCCTGAGCAGCCTGTCCCAAGGCTCTGTCACTCTCACAGTGAAGAAGTTCTTCCTCATACGGAGATGGAACTTCCTGTGTTTCAGCTTATACCCATCACCACTTGTCCTGTCACTGGCTACTATTGAGAAGAGTTTGGCCTCAAAAGATCAAGTGCCCTGCAAGCAGAACATCTTGACTGACCTTGCTTTAGCCCTTTTTTCTTTTTGTAAATGTCTGGTAAGCAGAAGGGAATATGAAAAACGGGTAAAGTGGCAATGCCCTGATGATATCCAGAGCACACAACTGTAGTTAAATTACATAATTAAAGCCAGACTTAACTCAGTAATACATCTTCACGATGCCATTAATTTTACAAAACCCAATCAACAGTGAAATACAACAAACAACTGAGAATTGAGAACATACTGTGAAAACAAGGCATCAGCGATAGTTTGAAGTGAGATGTCCTGATAGACTTGCATTATAAAATATAACTAGAAGATGCTGCAATTAAGAATGTCAGTGTGCCTAAATTGCTGTAAGAAAAAAAAGTGTTATATTCCCTGCTGAGATGGATAAGCACACAGTCTCCTGTTTTATTGCTCATCTCTGCTCTTCATTACACGATGACCTGCTAGTTACCAATAAGTGTCCCCCTCTGAGATGTGCTGAACGCCCCTCAAGAAGTCAAAAGGAGGAAAGAAGCATCTTCTACAGGACAACAGCCTTGAGACAAAGTCTATTTCTGTGTAATCAGCACGCATGTCCTACTTGTTGTCCTCAGAGTGCTCCGAGTGGCTGCACACAACTGCAGAAGCTCTAATCCATGAATAAAACAGACTATTGGTGTTGTTTAAACACTTAATACCTGAATATTGCACAAGATCTTGCATATATAACCCTCTGACTAGTCTGGATTTCAGTTTCTGTGTTTTGTAAGCAGTAAGGAACTACTACTCACTGGTGGTCCAGGAAGTCCAGGTTGACCTGGTGGTCCACGTGGGCCAGGCTCTCCCTACAAAAATAAGTGAAATAAAGAAATAAGTGTTAAAATATATAAACAAAAAAATATGTGGGCATAACATTTGTACTGTCCACCAGTACAGCTCCTATATGACAACTCCTATACTGTCCACTCCTATACAGCTCCTTCCTCATAGGTTTCAAAAAGCCAATGCAGAGACCAGTTGATTTTCTTTTTCATCCTGGGGCTACTTTAATTATCAGCATCTATTAGACTGCATATAGGTCAATTAATCGACACTTAGCAGGCATTTATCCATAATCAGCTCTTTGTTTTTCAAAGGTAATAACTCCACCAAAGGCACTAGATTATCTCAAATATTCCAGGAAAATGACGTAGGCCAGAATTCAGTGCAGGGAAAAAAACACTCCCTCACCCAAGTGAACCAGCAGAATCAGCACAACTATGAAGGGCTTCAAAGTGTTATGCACACATAGATATCATTATACTAAACTAAAATATAAATTACACACACAAACTCAAAATATTAGTATTCCTATTTTTGTTGACACAGGACTAAGACTGAAATCAGTGTCCTTTCTTTGTTGAAGTGTTGCTGTTCAGAGACAAGCTGAGCATAAAACTCAAACACAGTTCCACTTTTCTATTAACACTTGCCTGGATTTGCAGAATTGTTCTGGGTAGCTGACACTTCCCAATTTACACTCTTCATTCATGTTAAATTCACTGCACCCAAGAAGGACATTATCTTCTTTCTTTCCCCATTTACTCCTTCCATTGTAAGTAGGAGAGCTTGTTTCTTGATGTCCTGACATTGCTGCCTTAACTTTGCAGACTTAATTTTGAAGCAGCATTTTATAGAAAAATCTGATCTAACCATATAAAAGCTTCCTCATAATCGTAACAGATACTGAATGACTCTTACCTGCTGTCCTTTTATGCCTTCAGTGTGTACCTGTAATGGAAATGCACAGCTATCAAAGAGAAAAAGAGGAAAGACACAGAAGTCCTAGGGTGTATCTGTTCCACAAAGTGCATTTTCCTCTCTCCTCCATGCTTCCAGTATACATGCTGACTACCATGACTCAAACCCAATTGCAGGCTGGGACATATGTCTTTAGGCAGTCCAAAAGAGCTAAACGCCTGCTCACCTAGTTGCCCATAAAGCAATTAATACATTTGTGTAGCTGCACAGAGTAAGAAAGAGTAAGAACTTAATTTATTAACTCCTCTGTATTAGCAGTAAATTCCCAAGTCCAGACTTATTTTAAACTGTCATGCTAAATGGAAAAAGCATCATATAACAGGTCAACTTCAGAGGCAAGGCAAAAATGTAGACCTTCCTCCAGGTCCTCAATGACAGCTGTCAGTCTTAGCCAGGAATGTCTTCTGAGAGCTCTCTTCCCTGTGGTAGGTTACTACCACTTTTCAAGTAACAAAATTGCCTGCTGCCTTTCACATCATAACCAGGGAGTTTCTCACTTGTATTTAGTACTCAGTGCTTTAGAATAATGCCCTAGTTAATGTTACTAGTGTTACTGTTTCTTTCATAGTTTCCATCTAGAGTTCTATATATCACTGTCTTTCAATTTTAACCTTTTTGGAAAGTAAAAGGGATATTTTCCAACTTCAGAACTAATTCTAAGCCTCCTTGCTGCATACTTTCCAGCAAACCTTCTCCTTCTTGAAGATTACTTCTTTGCACAGGCAATACTAAGATACCTGTTTGACCCTCCTAGTGACACCAGTGGGGTCACTGACAGTTCCATTGAAGGCAGAGGAATTCATAGAAGGATGTAAAACTTGTGTCAAAGAAAAAGAAAAAGAAGAGAAACAACAGAGCGAAAAAAAAGAAACCTCCAGAAAAAAAAAAAAAAAGAAAAAGGAAAATAAATAAAGAAAAAAGACTTATGTCTCCTATTTCTTAGTTTGTTGTTTCATCATTCTTCCTGATTTTAGCATAGCAGTTCTGTGTATTTTCATGCTCCACCATGGCCTTTTCCACATAGGAGGCACTCAAGGAGGATCTCCCCTGAGCAGAAGTTCCCTTCTTTCCCGTCCCAACTCTTACAAACCCACGATAGCTCAAGTTGATTCTAAACTTTCATTTGCTTTTCTAACTTCCATAGTCTCTGCTTTCCAAAGCCTGCTGGGAATCAGTCCAGTGCGTGTCCCAGCAGACACTGAATCACGTCTCGTCATCATTCACTCCGACACACCTTTCATAACACTTTCCTTGTCTCTTCAAGTCCTAATCTTCACATCTCAAAATCTCCCAAAACTGTGGTAATGTATGTCTTTGTTGGCACACATCACATTCCTCATTCAAAAATCTTTCCTTTCCAAAAATCTTCACTTTGTTTGAAAATGCACTCTCATTTAACGAAAGCTTCAAATCCTCAGCTTCCACCTTCTCTTCTCATGCAATAAAGCTTATAATGTTTGTTAAGCTATATACTAACTAAATAAATACTTACAGAAGTGCCTGGCAGTCCTGGAAGCCCTGGTTCACCCTGCATGGAAACACAGAAGAAAATATAAAAATAGTTTCATACAGATATGAACATGCAATCCTAATTAACCCAATTTTCTCTGTCCTGCAGGAATACATGCAGGATTTGATTGCCTTCTGTTTCACTGAAACATATAACATAAATTTCAATAGCATTTCTTGACTTAAAATGATGCACGGGGGTCCTTAACATTAAGTTTCAGATATCTTATAATCGGTGTACACATACCAAACAGAGAAACCTGCTTCATGCTCAGAGCCCTAATAGAGCCTTCAGGACTGGAATTCAGGAGCCAAAATCCTTTTTTGTTGTTGTTTTTGCAAAATTTATTTGCAGGGAAAAAAAGGCAAGAAATGATGCCATTTTGCCCAGTCATTTTATAATACAGTCATGCTGTAAGTGTTTGCAGGACACTGCATGCTATATGAGGCCTTTTAGCTTCTCAATTTATTCCAGCATATGCATCTCCCTCCAATAATGTCTGCTGCTTATTATGCTATAAACCTAAGCCTTCAAAAGGTCTTTTACTTGTGGTAGAGCCTGGTGCAAAAAAAATCATATAGCTTCCTTTCACACAATTTCTATTTCTTTCTTACTCATCTAGCAACTTGAATGACCTAATATACTTTTCATGCTCTTTCTTCCTCACAAAAGAAGCTTAATTACTATTTATTATTTTATCTGCATAGTCCATGTTATGACAGAAGAGCTAGAGAGGCATATGTCAGCCATGTTACAAGCAACAGAAACAAGATGCTAAACATCTGTCAAAATGGCCAAATCTAGCCACTTTAGTGACAAGAATGAAGTGTTTTGAACTCATAACTGCTCTCTACTTTGTACTTTCCTATGCACAAAGTGAACTTTCTACCTCTTATCACTTGGTAAATGTGCCTTTGCTTGTCTTTTGAAACCTCATTTTTATCTTTTGCATCTGAATGCAAAGGAAAGGAATGCAAAGGAAAATACAGTAGGCTGCCTCTGATCTCTGCCTTCTTAGAGAAAAGGAGAAAGAAAATTCCAAATTGGACACATTTTTCATTTGATGCTGAATAACCAGGTAGGAAATACCAAAATGTCAATGTCAGCTTTAGCTGGGAAATGTGAGGCTGCCCTGATAACTTTAAAAACTATCTGTAAAATACCAAAGTAAAAATACTTGGCAAAAGCAGTGAATAATTATTATGCAGGTAAAAGGGCTGGGTTGTGACTCTCATTCAATTCTTATTTTTAGAGTCAGTCATACATGAGCAGTGTCAAGGAACCAGCTCCCACATGAATTCTTGCTGACCTGCTGGTATTTCTGTTCATCTTTCTTAAATCAAGATTTTCTGGGCCAAATTACTCTTTACTTCTTTCTGCTCTCATCAGGAAGTTTAAATACAATGGTAGAGCTGCTTCAAACAGGCCTGATTTAGCTCTCATATCCTTCTCATATTAAAGCAAAGTCACTAAATAGTACATCTCTATATGTAGAAGAAATGGAGGCCTAAGTTGGAATTCGTAAGTTTGCTTCCAACCCCCTCCCTTGCACCCCTTTCCTGCTCACCTTTTCTCCTTTGATTCCACTGGCACCTGGAGGGCCTGGGCTGCCAGCAGGGCCCTGCAAACAGGTGAGCTCTGCATTAGGATTCGCCTCCTAAGAGCAGACATCAGCCTGCAGGGAGACTCACCAAGTCTCCTGCAGTCCAGCTATTCTTGCAGGAAAAGAAACAAGCCTTAATTAAAGCTTTCATTAAAGAACTCAGAGCAAGGAATGGTTTTATACACAAAAGGTCTTGATTGATAGACATCAGGTCATCAAACAGACCTACTACAGGACATTAGCCTTAGAGTAGTCAAAAAGAATAAGGCTGTGGATTTGAATATCAACAGTAAATTGAACTGAGGCAGAGGCTGATAACAGACACGGTTCCTTTGGCCCAGCTTAGTAGTAAGAAAGGGGAATGAGGATGGCAATATCACAACAGGCACAATAACAGCAGTGCAACTTCAGCCATTTGAGGAGCGTAGTTCGGAGAATGCATCAGTGCCAAAGCCAAAAATTTAGGATAAAACTCAGGCATAAGGATTCCCCTTCCAGTAGATGTCTAGACATGAAAAAGGCAGGAAAGCATCAGAATAACCCAGCTTCTGTAATAGTGTGCCACCTGCAGAAATTGTTTCTTAGAAGTAGCAAACAATCAGCATCCACATTCTCATCCTCCTGCAATTTCTCACTTCATCCACATTTACCGCAAGTATAAAACAGTCCTGTAAACAACATATACATAGCTCATTGAGATTCCAGTGCTGCACCTAACACAGAAAAACATTTCCATCTTATAAGGATAGTGATAAACACCAACTAGAGAAATAGTTTACAGCATAGGTTAAACCATGGATGAGCAACAGAAAGCTATGATTAACTGTCAAATCACCTACAGAGAACAAAATTTAGTGCACTGGAATCCACATTTCCTCACAGAGAGGAAGATGTACCTTTAACAAAGACTTCTAATGATGCTATCACTTGCCAGGGGAAAAGAAAAAGATGCGTCTGATATGGAAGAATAATTACTTCTCAACAAAATCAAACTGAAAACCTGGCTGACAAAAGCGTGAGAGCAAGAGGTTTGGACACTATTTGGCTGCTATGCTTCAAAGTCATGTTCAGATCAGACCCTGGGAGCTCTCTGCTTCATCTGTGCAAGCAACAGAATTAAATACCTGGAGGCAATCTGTCCCATGGAGGCTGTGTGCCTTCTACAGCTCCTTCACACCTTCAGGCTAAAAAACACAGCTCCAAATGGGCCTTTCCAAAGAGGGAAATGGCAAAGGCTAGTGAACAGGCTGCCAACATAAGAGTCTGGAGCTACAGGCTTCAGGCACAAGGTTGGCAATGATTAGCTGCATGACTTTTGGCAAGCCATGTCACTTTTCAGCCTCTGCTTCTTACTCCATCCTTTGCTATTTAAATCAGATGATCTTTGGGAGTGATTCTCTCATTAGGGATAGCTCCAAGAACAATGGATCCCACAAAGTGTTGTGAGATCTATGGACAGGAACTTTCAGATACAAATAGATAAGATATTGTGCTATTTATCTAGTCAGCAGCAGCTTGCTGGTCTGTTTCAATCAGAAGAACAAGAGACATGACCTTTCTGGCATCATCTTGGCTAATAGTTCCAAATATTTCTTATGAAAACAAACCAAATACAAAGTTCTGTTCTCCTCCTTTCAATTCTGCATCACGAAAGAAAATACCTTTATAAAAAACCTTAATTACAAAATTGAATTTCTATGCACGTTTTCATATATTTGTTATGATGGTTAAAGTATCTGCATTTCTGTTACATGTATATCATAATATAAAACTGAATTCAAAAACAGTGTGCAAGAATGGATCATTAGATTAAGGAGTCCAAAATCGACCAGTGTTCACGGGGTCCGTTTGTGACACAGCAGCTAGCCAAGGTAAATCCCAGTTTTAGAGCCAGCACCCACTCATTCCAAAGAAAAGTCACAGGCTATTTGCCACATACCTGTTTCCCTTCCATGCCTGGCTTTCCAGGGAACCCATCTAGGCCTTTTTCTCCCTAAAGGAGGAACAGAAAGAACCACTATAATCCAAATACCAAGTCTTTAGATTACCACACTGCAAGTGACATCCATATTCTTTGTTCCAAGCGTTACGATAAAAGAGAAGCAATTCAAGCTAGGCCCATAGGAAAAATGGTTAAAACACATGAAAAGTTCACATCTGCACCAGACATTTTGTCTGGTAACAAGACGGTGAACTGAGTTGAGTCAGTGGGAACCATTTATCCCCTCTAACTACAGTAGTTCTTGGAGCACCGAATAACTGGGATGTGAATCCAGTGGCCAGATGCTCCGGTGTGCTGGTTTTCCATGGGTCATTCTCCCCTTGCATGACAAAGTGGGCTCATGTAAACTGAACAAAGGGCACAATGTGAACACTTTACTGGAGTAACTCCCATGAAAAATAATGAATTCACAGTCCAGCAATAGCTCATTTCTACACAGCTGGCAAAGACCTGTGATTTTTCACCTTTGATTTCCTTAACCTCGGAGATCAATTAATCCATTCTTGTAAGTCTTCAAAGCTGTAGAGTCCCCAAACTCAGCAAGCAATCCATTCCAAAGCTTTATTTTTCCTACCTGTGGATATTTCTTCTCATCTAAATTCAACTTCTTGATGCAGTTTCAGACAAGTATCTCTTTCCCTAACCCCGCTGGACATAGAGAACAGACTGTTCCCTTCATCTTGACAACAGCCTTTTATGTGTTTAAAGACTTAACAAAAAAAAAAAAAAAAAAAAAAAAAGAGAGAGAAAAATCTCCTTCAAGCATCCCTAGACTAAACATCTTCAGTTCTTTCAGCTCTTCTTCATGGGTTACATTTTTTAGACCTCTTTTGGGCACTTTGCATTTGTCATCTTTACTGTAGTTTGGTGCCCAAACTGGACAAGCTGTGGCCTTATTAACTCTGAGCAGAAAGCTTATTTCACGCCTTACAAACTATGCTTCAGTTTAAACCCCAGGTCAGTGCTTGCCTTGCTCTAATGCTTCAGCCTCTTTCTGTAGAATGGCTGTTTTTGTCAGCATTTGCATCAGTCCCCATTCTGCACTAGTATGGAATTTGTTTCCTGCATATACGTAGTGTCTTGCAGTTTCCCCTTGTCAATGTCATCCTACGCTTTAGAGGATTATGGTTTCTGGATCATTCTGAATTCTAATCCTGACCTCTGCTGTATTTCCAAGTCCCTCCCAGCCTTGTCTCATACTTCAACTGAATAACCATTTTCAGTATTTTATCATCCAGGTCCGTGATGGCAATGATGAAAAGATCAATGACAACTTTCTGCAGAACTCTACTTTTCTAGCTGGCCTGTGGCTCTTGCCTGTCTATCCCCTTTAAGTTAAAACTTTTTTGAATAGGGATTTTCTCCTACTGTTTAAGCTCTTAAACCTCTGTAACATGAAATGGTGACTTTCCTTCAAACCTGCACCCATTATTGAGTACAAACAATTAAATGTACACTGCCAGCATTAGCACAGATGTACATATAAAAATGGGTTTTACAAATATTCTACAAGATGGCAAAATATTAGATTTTCTGTTTTTAAAACTTTCAGACATTTAAATTCTGATCAATATCCTACAGTCCCAAGACTAGACCTGAGTTATTATCCGCACACCAACACTTACACCGTCAGATTTAATTACTTCCTTTAAAAATATATTGATTCAGCAAGTTGATTTGCAAGAAATCAATTCGCAAATCAATTTATTTTTTCCTCCTTTAGAAAGTCAACCTATCTTCTAACAAAAACATTATTTCAAAATTATGCATCCAAGGAATGGAATTAAAGAGACCATATCCCACAGAAAATCGTAGAAAACCAGATATGGACATTCTAATCTATTCTCCTTTGCAGCAATAGTTTTCACATGCACCAGAACATTTTCACTGTCTGACTGAACCGTGAATATCCTACATTTGATACTTTCAGTAAGCAACAGTCTGGTAATTGTTGAAAAAATGAGCACTATATTCTCTGGAGAATTTTTTAACATCAATACACTGCAGCAATGAGTACTCACATACACTCATTTAACTGCCCAAACAGAAAAGAGTCAATATTCCTACTGCTGCTAATGGGGGCTGGGAAAAGCAAATGTATTATTTATACAATTGTATACACTACAGCTGCATGAAAATGCTCAAGAACTGTGCTTCCAGTTATTTTTTCAGAAAAAAAAAGTCACTTTAAATTTCCTTTTTCCCCCATTCTTTAAAAAAAAAAAAAAAAAAAAAAGGCATATAGGAAAAACAATGTATCCTTTTTCTAAAAAGGAAAAAAATTAAGTGGTTTATTCTAAAACCTCAGCTCAGATGCCTTCTTCTACAAGTTCTTCTCAAATACAGCTTGGGAGCTCACAAGGATTTATTAGCTAGAGATATGTGCTTATTTAGCAAAACCAGTGCTTCACGACACATTGAACTGTGGCACACATTCAACATGTCAAGTATTACAATCTAGGGTTTTTGGTGGCAGAGCAAACTTACCTTTAAGAAGCTTATGTGGTCTGCAGAGAGCCCACTAGAAGTGACAAGGACAGGAGGTGGCCATCATGCATATGCCAACATGCATGTTACAGCTCTCCAAAAGTGCAGCCATAACAGATAAGACAAGACCTGGGAACCTCACTATAAAAATTCCATATTGTCATTTGAGATCCCAGGTTATAAGAATGTGACATCAAGATGCATTACAGGATATTCAGTCTCTTGCCGTAGTAGGATGCTAGTCCAATAGACCAGCATCAGTGCACAGGCTAGAGACAAGGAGCCTTTTTTTCCCTTAGATGTAGAGAAATACAGGTTGTGGAGGTGGCTGTATTCAAGTTACGGACTGAACAGCAGACAAGGAGATACTTGGCCCGCCACATTAACGCCCACAGTTTTCACAGCAATCCCAACTGGTAGAAGATAAAGCAATGGCAGTGTGTGTTGTGAGAACAGCATCAAAGCCTGGTAAATCAGAGCACAATTGTTGTAGCAGAGATCCTGGCTCTCATGGTTGTTCCAAGAAGGAGGGAAATAAAGAAAAATAAATAAGAGGCTTTAAATTTTGAACGTCCTCGTAACGAAACAAAATCCAATTCATTTCTTTCATACTTTAATCTTTCTCTAGCTTAGTCAGCTGTCTGCCCACTCACTGCTCCAACTTCCTCTCCCATCACGGTGATGTCAGAAAGATGTATTTTCTTCCAGAAGCCAAAAATTCCAGCAGATTAGACAACCTTGCCTCAGGAAAAAGCAGCTGAGAGACTGGCTAGACACAACATTGAACCAGTCCTGCAAAGGGCTGAGGCAAAGGCACAGGGAAAGATAAAGTGAAATCCAGCATTTTGCTGCAGCTGCAGTGGTGAGAATAGATAATATGAAATACAGTCATCCCTACTTTATCATAAACAGAATGGATGCTGGGAGCAGAGACTGCAACACACAGTGAGCCCAAATTCTATCTCACACTAAGGGCATATTGATCATTTGTGCCAGTAAGTACCAGGGTGCAAATCTCAGGGTTTCTCTCCCAGAAGGAGATGGAGAGTGAGAAATGGGAACAAGGCCAAGTTAGGAAGCTAGTAACTCTTCCCATACATCCAGGTGCCACCAAAGACAGCTTGAACATAGGCAAACCTGCCAGCTCAGCACTGAGATAGTCTTGTTCCAGGACTGGTTTGGGACATAAACAGGCCATTGCACAGCACTGCAAATCACTTAGTGCAGGCAAGACATGCCCTACAACCTGTTTTGCTCAACTAAGAAAAGAGGCTACTTCTGTTAGCCAAGAGCCCATCTCTGCTCCATCTCTCTCAGTTTGTGGGACAGCTCTGCACTAGTATTTATTTCTCTTTATAGTAGAAGCAAAATGTATTCTTGACGGCACTTCGGAGAAGCATTAGGGGGTCAGTGCACCTGAGATCTGACTATGATAAACAAACTGGAATAATGAAAAGCTTTGTACCTGCCCAGATGCTTTAAACCTTATCCCATGTATAATAGGCACTTAGCTTCTTTTCTGTAAAACCACATTCAGCCATCTCCACCCATTGCACAGAAACACTCTCAGGGAGTTGTGAACTGGAACAGTCACAGCCTGCATTAACTTCCACCAAAGGCTTATGGTCTTTGCTGCCTGGCCTGCACTGAGGGCACTTTCCAGGCTATATCACAGCACATGCACTTTTCCTGCTCAGTACCAGACGGTGGTTTCAGTGCTTGCTTTGGGTGGTAGAGAAAACCAAAGTGCTACTTGATTAATCCAGTAGTTCAAAAACCATCCAGGCTTTGACACCTTATCAAGGAGTATTCTGGTATTCCCAGAAAAGAGCTGAAAACTGGGGAGCAGCACCAGTTCAATGAAGCCTTTAACATAAAAAGTAACTGAAACTGATTCAAAATTGTTTCAGTGATGGGAGAAGACAAGAATGCACGTAGGAAGCTGAAAAATGCAAGAAACTGGTAGCATTGTGGGAAAATGCTGTCACAGGTGGTCACTTAGGGTTCCTAGGTGACACACTGCACCAGCTGTCCCCAGTGACATCCTTTCACCATGTCCCTCCTTTCTTTCCTCCCTGCCTGGCTCAGCAGACAGATCTAGACTCCCAAGGGAAGTCACTCCAGACAATGCCGGGAAACTCAGAGCATTGCAAAGACTCCCCATCATCTGTCCCCAAAGCCTGGCCAAGACTTTTCCCCTCGTAAAGAGCCAAGGGTGCAGAGAAAGAGCAGGTTAGCTTTTCCTAGCACACAGCCAGGCTTAGCAATACCTTATCTCCACGTGTTCCCTTTTCTCCTCTTTCTCCTTGTAGACCCTAAAAAAAAAAAAAAAAAAAAAAAAGAGATTTAAAAGCTTAAACAAAGAAGTTCTCTAAGGAGGAACTGGTTTAGTCACCAAACCACTGACTCTGTCTGCACATCTATTCAAGTTAACCTCAAGGACTTTTTCCATATTGCCAGTCCTCAAACTTGGCCACAAACATTGTCTAAGTAGACTCTCAGAGCGGGGCTGACCTGTGAGCCCAAGAACATCTGTAATACTATACTGCCACCAGACACATGTCCCTCCCACCTGCAGGAGTGAGTAAGGATAGGGAACACCCCACAGAAGCAGACATTCTGGAAACCACCCACTGCTCTGTATTTTTCATGTGTTCATAAAACAATGGGAACTTAGTAGATTTTTCCATTAGTGTTGTCTTCTATTACATTTGCAAGGAAAAATGCCCATTCCTATGGTTTTGAATACAGCAACTAGGCAGAAAACAGGTATCTCTAAGAACTGACACTGTCTAATCTCTGTCCCAGGAGCTCAAGCTCATTTCTGAACTGGAAATCAAATGTCAGAGTTCAAAGGAACTGGGTAATTCAGCTCCTTTCAGGCACACCAGAGCCCCACTGACTGGGGTTTTGTTTGATAAAGGATAGCACAGGCAATAAAATTAGTGAGCAACCACTGATTTCACCTTCCCTTAGTTCAGGAAGCACCTTGCACTTTATTGTAGCAACTGTGCAATCACCTAATGACTATAATCAGACAAATATGCTCAATCAATAGCAAACTCCACAAAACTGCCAAAGCTTAAACATTTCCTATTCTAGTGCATTTGCACTTTAAACTGTAGTCTGCTTTACACAATAGTGCAGGTCCAACTCCAAGCTGATGAGAACTGCCTGTCTGGTCTTATTTGGTCCAGAAGGTAATTTAGTTAATTAAGATATCCAGCTTTTAAATCATGAATGATGGTGGATGAACTCTGCATAGTCCTGTCCATCACTAATGGTTTAAACTAATAATTTATCACTTCACATGCTGCAAAACAACAACCTCACTACTTCTAAAAAGCAGATGGGAAGAGGTTTAAAATATGAATCCTTTAATGCACTATTATCTACAGCACCATCAGGTACACTGACAGGATGATTGCAGCCTTGTTACTCACCAACAATCCAAATACAAGTCTGATGATGGAAATTAGGTGTTAGGTAACAGTGGACCAAAAGTGCTGCACTGAGTGCTTTGCTTCACACACAAAAATGACACAAAGGAGCAAGAAGGAAGCAGTCTCTTAATTTTGTCTTTTTTTTTTTTTTTTCTCTCATTAATGCTGTAAGGCTCTATAAAGTCACTGCCTTAACTACTTCATCTCCTTCAGCCCCAATACAACTCAGCCTTACAAGAAGCCGAAGAGGCTTACACCTGGGCAAAGCTGTTTTGGAAACACTGGACCTTTCTGCAGCAAGTTGTCTGCAAGAACTTGGTCATCACAGAGAAATCTTTCAGTGTATGAGTGTGCTACTGATGTACACTGATGTACAGTCAGGTCATTAAGCTTTAGGAAATCCAATCAGCTTTTACAACACCAACTTAAAGGTCACCTCCATTACCAAGGTGAGGCCATGAGACAAAGGTGCTAACTGAATAGTCATCTGATTTATTTTGGTCTTGCTGTCTGTTTATCAAAGGTAGGTTTGCCTCCTGAGCTCAAAGTGCTATATATGCCTTGATAGTTTTGAAATCATGACTGGAAACCTGCTGAGAGGTGGCATTTTTGCTTGGTGTTGTGATGAAGCTTTCAAACCACCTATAAATGGTGCATCAACATAAGCCAAAGCAAATGCATTACAGTGGGAACATCAAAAAATCCCCAGCTGTTATCTTGGTAATCAAGTCATTTCTACAGACAGCTCTCTACTGGCAAGAGGTCTATTCTCTCTTTAAAAAGTCAGAAAAAAAAAAAAAAAAAAAAAACAGTGAAGATGAGAAAATGTCACTATTTGGACATACAAAAGATAAGTTGTCAGACATACCCTATACCACTTAATAAAAGAGATAGGTGAGCAGACACACTGAAAAAGTGGAAAAAGTTTCCAGACTGCCAAAATATAATAAGAAAGTCATGACTTACCGGTGCTCCTACATAGCCTTTAATTCCTGGAGGACCTTGTTTTCCTTCAGATCCCTGGTAAGGAAGTTAGATACAGTAAAACAATAAAAACTTTCACATAAAAGAGTAAGAATAAAACAGATTAGTCAGAAATTAAACTTGCACCTCCTCAGCTCTCATCAGACTCCTGAGGCTTCTCGGCTGCCTTAGTGCTACTACACAAAACATTGCCCAGCTTTCCAACAACTTGCCCAACGTGACTCTCAAATCTCTTCCTTTATGGAGGCATTAGCAGTTATATCAAATTCTTCAGTTTTACCGTTCTGCTTTCAACCTTGCCCTGTAAAGGCACACCGATATGCGCAAGTTCCTATGAAGGTTGTTTCAGAAGTTTTGGTAAGACTGGTAAACTTATGAACAGTTTACGAGAACAACTGTAAACTGGATGAACTCACTTATGTGGAAGCGAACCATCCCACAAGCTCTAGGGAAAATTCAAAGCCTCAGTAGCACAAAACAGAAGTGGGTTTGCATATGGACAACACAGGCCGCTCTGGGTTCTCTGCATCATTAGGCACCTAAGGACTGACTTGCACCACGTGAGCAAGCAGAGCAGGCACACAGTTAATCTCTGCCTTCAGCCTGCAGGAAAATAATGCTATTGTAGTCTGGTCAAAACCCCTACAGAAAGAGAAGTCTGCTTTAAGTTGTCCAAAGTACCTAAGTTCAGCTCAGACTGTTATGTAAATTGTATTTTTTACAGTCAATGAAAGATATAGATAGAAAAAAAATAGATTTGTCTGGATGAGAAGGCTTGCTGAGCCCCAGTCAAGGCCTGTGTTGAGACAGTGTCTGGTAAACCAGTAAAGTGTTAGACCTTCTACAGCTGAAGCAAACAGAAATAAGAAAAATTGTCAAAATGAAAGCATCACCTAATATCTTATATTTCAAAGGTTTAAATTTTTCTTTTTCATTTTTTTTGTATCAAGTATAGATATCTCTGTCAGTTCAGTGCCACAGTAATGACAGCCACTAAAAGTCTCTTTAACCTTTTATAAAGGTACAGAAAAAAAAGAAAAGAAAGTAAAGGTTGAATATTAGCTGCAGGATTGTACAGACTAAATTCAAACTTGAACTCTCAAAAATTTAAACTTGAACTGCTAAGTGTGCAGTGAGGGATTCACAGTACAGCCCTTTTTTAGGCCATTTCTTCCATTATTTATGTGGCAACCTTCTTCAGCAACCAACAGATATTTCTTGCCATCCCAAATCACTGTAGGCTCTTCTGTAATTGGAAGATGCTATTGAATAGCATAAGGCTATTTTGACAGTCCTACTTTTCTTTTACCCACTTGTAGTTACCAAGATCAGACTTCCTTTTTAGTGACCACTGAAGTTTACCTGCAGAGTTTGAGAAGAAAAAAAGAACAATTTTATCCTGAGGACACTGAGGTGGGGACAGTCTCCCCCAGAGATTTCACTGAGCAGCACGAGCAGTAAGCGTAGAGATGGGATGCTGAGGGCACTTCATCCATCTAGGGACCTTACTTATCATCCATCTAGGGACCACTGGGGATTACAGTGCTCTTACTAGAAATCTGCAATACCCAAATGTCTGTTACTGGAAGTTTCACCACACAGTCAATGAGGTCTGTAAAAATTGCTTGGCACCTTCTTAAAATAAATAAATAAATAAATAAATAAATAAATAAATAAATAAATAAATAAATAAATAAAAGGACATGCCTACAGTTGCCATCAAGGCAAAAGATTAGAAATCCTTCAGCCAAGTAGTTAAGCAGTTGGCTGAATTTCTGAGCGTGCACTGCTCTTGCCTGTCTCAATGCAAATGAAGACGGATTGAGCCAAGAAGAACTGAATCCCAAACCATCAGAGAAACTGCAAGTTAGCTCTCCATGGAGCCTAGGGTAGGACCTCAAGGTTTCAAAGTCACCGTATTGCTGCTGACGATTTTAAATACAGATAAGTGATCTGACAAAAACCCAGCCATTACAGCAGTAATTGGGGATGTGACCTTTCCGGTCACCAACCCCAACCCATCTTAGCACAGCCTGTTCCACACCAGTGAGGTGGTTGGCTTTGATGCTGAGAGTAAAGGAGCGTGATGACCCATATTTTATGTTTTAAAGCCATGTCAGCACAACTGGAATTGTTTCTTAAAATAGCTCAGTCCAGAACCTAGCTCAAGGACACTGCACGCAGCCAGTGTGCCTATGAAAATAAATAAAAGTCACAGTGAAAGCAAACAATCATGCTATATTTAGACACTCCAGTTGAGAGGCTGGGGCTAGCAGAGGTCAACTCTTCAATGTGAACACTTGGCATCATCTAGTCACTGTCCAGGTTCAGCCACATCAGCACTTCTCCTGCCCAGCCCTTAGGGCTGCTGCACAGTGATTCCATCACTGCCTCAATACTTTATTGAACTATTCATTCTGCTTTAGAGATTACTGATCGTCCCAGTTGGAAATATGCAGCATTTTGCAGAATCAAGCCCTTCTACAGGTAAATGTAAATACCTCAGCTGACTTTGGTCTATAAAAATTTACAAAGCAAGGGTGAAGAATTCATACCATTAGGAGTAAGAGGTATCACGCAACCTATTGGCTTACAATGCTACCGTTAAAAAACATGCAGAACAAAGAAAGCCTGTATGTATCAAGCGATAAGAGAGACTCAGCTGACCAGCATTTCTGAGCAAGAAAATATATATATCTACTCATATAGAGCAGAAACAGAAAACTCACCTTTGGACCTGCCGGTCCAGGCAGTCCAAATTCTCCTGGCTGTCCTGGTTCACCCTGTAAGCAACAACGTCATCAGTGGTAAAGGCTACTCTTGTATAGGTTAGAATGACTCAAAACCATTATTATATAGATCTTTAGAAATGAAAGCAGTAGCCCATAGCTACAGAACTGAGTACTACTATTCAAAAATCTGGAAATTTGCAGGTGCTTTCTTTGCAAAAATAAAAGCAGCAAGAGATAAAAGAACACTGAAGTAAATACTCATCTGTTCTTCAGACACAGCAACCTGAGCAGTAAGAAATGAGTTCCTCAAATGGTGAAAAGCTTGCACCATCTACGATTTATATATGCTGATTCCTTGGAGATAATGCTATGAATTAGATCTCTAATAGTCATCTTTCAGTGCAATAAGTTTAAGAAATTCTACAAGTCCTAATATTAGGACACTATATCGCAGGATGTCACTGCCAGATCTCAGATCATGCCATTTAGGGCAAAAGTTACATAAATTCTGGAAACTATCTGGGAACATCTTCATCCCTCAGAACTGGCAGTACTTTGCATGGACGGGACAAGTGTCAGTGGGACCTGTGTCAAGTATGGCAAAAAGCAGAGAAAGAATGACAACAACAAGAAACTTGAACATTTTCTGCTGTGTACTATTCCTTAGGTGCATTTATGCTCTTGCAAAGAATCCTTTCCCAAAGTTCTTCCAACCACATGTCTTCCAAGAAGGAATAACAAAGAGATGATGAGGTCTATAGCTGAGGCAAAAAAAGGAGCAGTCAAACCCAAAGATTTTAGAAAAATAGCCCATTAGGACTAGTAGGTTCAACAGGCAGCCTATGGGCTCCAGCGATCATGCAGGGCAAAGCAGGAAAACTCTAAAACTAACTTATGTAATGTGCTGGAAAGTGTGTGTTTTTTCTGCCTTAACTGAAATTCTGTTAAAGGCAATATTTGGCTTGTTTCATCTTCCTTTGAGCTAGCCTGCAGCTCTTCCCGTACTCTGAGTATTTAAGCACTGTTCAGGGGGAGGTAAGCCTTCTGTGGCCGGGATGCCTATTTTTCTCATTCCTGCCCATTTGCTCCTGAAAGCACAAGATGGTCCCATACATCTACCCTCCACCCGCCAATAACTCTTTGCCAGCCTCAAAACAAACAGTCAAGCTTTGGGGCTGCAGTTATTAAGCAACACAGCTGCAGCAGCAGGTCCCTAAGCACAGGCTGCCAGCCTGCCCCTTCTTCTTGGCTTAATGAATTGCAACAGCCCCAGCCCAGGAGTCTCTTGGGATAGCAAATCCATACGACATCCATAGCCATTGTGAAAGCGCGAGGGGGAGGGCTGGCGTTATTAACCTCTTGCCATTTGTTACTGCTGCTCCTAAAACGGCCACACAAATCTCCAAGCCATATTCCAGTCAATACAGATTGATTTCCACTGCTTGGCTTACGCAGAAAACAAAGGATTCTAGAGAGGAACAAAAACACTTACGGTTTCTCCTTTTGCTCCATCCTTCCCAGGGGGACCGGGTGAGCCCAGGGACCCCTGTAACAACAGAATTATCATCAGCATAGTATTAACGTCAGCATCAAGTGCAAAGACATGAGTAATAAAGCAAGAGGAGAATAGGGAATGAGAAGAATCATTTCTATGCAAACATTTATTATTTACAGTTTCTGGAGGAGCTGCTGCTGATATTAACACACTACAGGCCAACTGATGAGCTGCTAATGAGGAACTAGGCACTCTTAGCCACTTAACTCATTTAAAAATAAATTAATATGAAAACTTCGCAGCTAATTAGACATGTCACCTCTGAATCAGCTTAGTATTATTTTAGCTCCTTTTTTTATTCTATGTTTTTAGAATAAAACCATCCATCTTAAACCCCAGAAGCCAGTAGGCACAGTTATAATACACATACACAATGAGTCTAAAAGCAAAAAGAGAAGCCTCAAGAACTCAAGTAAACTTCATGAACTGCTCTACCCACCAAGAAGTCAATCTCGGAGCACAAAGTTATAAAACAAAGAGAAAAACACGCATTGTTTTCGTACTTTTTTTTCCTCCTCCCCCCCTCTTTTTACTTTTTTTTTTTTTTAACCTGTCTATACACTAGGAGGAACAGGAGTAAATTCGTTCAGATTGACAGAGCCAAAGATAACGGGGACTGCACTAGATGCAGAAGAAAGCCAAATTTTTCTCCAAGCAGCTGGCAATCTAAGGAACGGAAAATGGAAAGAAAAAAGAAGCAGAATATGCAAGGAAACGTATAAGGGGAAGAACTGGCCTGGTGTTTTTTAGGCACTGCAGCAGTTTCTTTTCAACTGGTTTTACCAAAAAAAAAATAATAACAATAAAAATAAATCAAATGAAAAGCAGACACAGACTGCAATTCTATGTTCTGATTAAACTTGTTTGCTATGTTTTACTTGATTTTTTTTGTTTTCTTTTTTTCTTTGTTTTTATCTTGAAATCCTCAATGTGCTATTTTACAAGACCCATAAAAGACCTAAATTCCCAAAATCTCTCCTACAAGTAGGATTTAAGGCATTTTGGACTATTGTCTCCAAAGTAAATAAGAGTCTGTGGAATAACTGCTTTAAAAGGGGGGAGCAGAGAAAAACTAGTGTCTAACAGAAGTTTTGGCATTACAGAAGCTTCCTTGAGGTGATACACAGTTGTCACTTCCAGGATGGTTGGTTTGCAGACTCTGTTCCTCTACAGACAGCACAATCTGCCCTCCAAGCAGCTGCAAAGAGGAGTAACAGAGGGTGGAGAGGAGTGAAGACATTGAGGCCAAACTCTGTGGTACTCTCTGTTCTGGGCCACTGATAAACCACCAGTAGCTGCTCAATGGGAGATATATGATGAGATGTCTGGTTCAGAGCCAGCAAGGGTGGCAAATCTCTCCTTTTGGATGAACTTTGCTCACTGTAACACAAACACACACTTCCAGCCCCAAAGTTACCCACCTCCAAGGTACGACCACTCCTCACTGAAAATGCACTCTACATTTTTGATTGACTATGTCTTGAAATGAAAGCAAGAGACTTTTTCACTAATCTATAACAAAAATAAGTATGGCTACAGTCACTCAAAGCTCTACATACTTCAATGAAAAAAAAAAAAAGAAGAAAAAAAAACATATAAAATGAGAACTAAAGAGGGAAGAAGTTGGAGGGAAGACACCATCTAAGTTCCGGATCGGTGGATGGGCTGATCCTTTCCACATCTTGGTTCAGGATGCCACCTGAGGAGACTTCTCGAGGTTGAGAGCCCCCTCCCTTCTTCTGGGGTGAGGAGAGATGATTGCACATTTGTACTTCAGAATTAGCTAAAAAACCCAAACTGTAGTAAAGGACTTCCTATACTGACATCCAAAACCTGTTCTCTAGATGTTGCATTTGAATAAATCATGCTATTCATGAACTTGACTACTTCTTTTAAAGGCTGTGGGACTTACAGTCAAAAGACTGAATCTGGTGCTTATCGAGTTGGGCCCATAGCTTCCACAGTGTTCGTTATCCCTATTAAGAGATGAGTCCAGCCATCGCCAGTCCCTCTAACCTCTGAGGATCGGCTGGAATGCAAGGGGATTCATTTCTTACCAAAACAGTCCATCACTACCTTCAAACTACAACAGCATCTATACAGTAAGCCTGTTTTAGGATCATTGTTTCCTAAAAGGGGCTGACAGAACAAGCAGCAAACGGCCAAGTCATTCCAGTATTTATTTGATGCAAGACAGGGCGTGACAACCTTTGACCTTCCACATCTCATACAGAAAAAATTCCAATGTTTCCACAAGTAGAGGTGTTAGCATTTCTCACAGCCTGTTTCGGACTACTACAGTGTTCAGGCCCTTAAGATTTCCACATATTTGTCAAATGGGTTCAAAGATTTCTCTTATATTTTGCAGACAAACAGCATATCAGTGTAGTCTCCTTCTCTTGAGATCTTGCTAACACAGACCAAAAAATACAGAGGTAAAAAAAAAAAACACTTAAAGAATGGCCTGATTTCAAAAGCTTCTGAAGTACCCTTACAAACTTCTGAGCTTTCACAGTGAAATTAATAAAAACTCAAGCTTACCTTTTCTCCTTTTTCACCTTTCAGTCCAGGAAAGCCTTGAAATCCTTCTTCACCCTAAAACAAACACATTAGACACTTTGTATGGGATGCAATGTTATTCTCTGATTTACAGCGGGCATAGTTATTGTTTTCTGTGATTCAATGTCAACTTATATTACATGCTGTAATTATGCCGTTTTATCAATCACTTGTAACTTGGCTGCACTTGAACCAGTTCATCTCAAGCTACCTCCAAGTCAACCCTAGAAACATTTCACCAAGAAAACCTATTGCCATATTTCAAAGCATGGGGACTTAAAATTTGGAGTGGTCAACTTTCTACATAAGAGGTGTCCCTTGGTGGCACCCCATCAATGCACAGAAATCTAGCGTTGCTGATTACAGGAAACAGCATTTTCTGAGTAAAGTTGCCTGTAAATACACAAGGACTACCTACACAGACAGATAAATACAGGCCAAATTCTATCACTCTCTTTTTCTTTCTTTCTTTCTTTCTTTCTTTTTTTTTTTTAAATTTTCTTTTTTACCTGCTGAGAAGTCTAGCAGACTTACATAGATACATCCCTAGGGCAAGGTTCTAGTTAGTGTTTGACAAAACAGCAAAACCCGTCCTTATTTATTTATAGGCATACTTTGCTCTTAGAGGTTAATAAAAGACAGTATCTAGAAAGTATCTACACTATATATGCAAATTAAAGTCATTAGATACTTTAATAATCAGATTTCTTGGTAACTGAACCTTCATGAAACACTTTGGCTGGAATTTCTAATGCAGCTAGTGGTAAAAATACAATCCACTATATTTTAATAGTCTCCATAATGAGACTAAAAACACATCAAACAGCAAATATGACTTTTTAGGAAATAATTTGCTCAAAGAGGTCAATAATACTTGAAAGAAATGCCATTCCATGTCAAGGTGCACCACACAGCTTAAAAAATAATTACATCTTTTCTTTACTAAACAGAGGAATAGGGTTAACCAACATTTGATCTTGTGCTTTCTACATGAAATAGCAACTCCTAGTAGGCTGAAAAATTAATTCTTGCATCAGTCAGTAAGTTTGATGGATAGTGTCATACAGTCATTCAGATTGGATAGGACCTCATGAAGTTTCTAATTCAACTTCACACTCAAAGCACCATCAATAGCGAAATAAGACCAGGTTGTTCTGGTCTTCAGCAATGTTAGTCTTAAAAACCTCCAACAATAAGGTTGCTCTTCTTCCCAGATGCAATTAGTAACTTGCGTCCTAAGCCAATGCTATCCTAGGTGAAGCAAGAGACTTTTGCTTTTAATCATACATTAATTATTCATTTATTAAGCAAAGCAGTTCAATTTCATCTTCAACTCTCCTACAAATACGTGGGTTTTAGCAGTAGCAATTTCTGAGAAGCCACTAGCCCCTTCCTAGGCAGAAAACTGTGCACAAGCAAGCTGGACTCTAGAGACAGGTTTAACAACCATGGCCAGCTGCAGAACAAACAGATATTCCACCAGACTAGAAGGGCTTCTACTTCTGCTGCTTCCATTAACTCCCCATTAACCCAAGCTAGTCGCTTCATGTCCCTCAAAAGGCAGAAAGCCCAGCCAGGCTAAAGCTACATTCAGCAGCTGCTCAATCCTTCATAAAAGCAAAAGAACCAACTGTGTTGCCTATGTCAAAACAAAAAGCATCCATGCTGGAGTTCTTTAAAACAGTGCCAAAATAGCAGTGGCAGGTAGGGATGAGCAAGGATGAAGCAATTTGCACCTTAGCTCAGGGTTAAAGCCCCAGTGAGGATGCTACTTGCTGGAAGAGAATGCTGTGGCCACCACAATTTACCTCAGGGAGCAACTTTCTTGAACCATAGCTTCCTAATGTCAGAGTGAATCATAAAACAGTCACCTTTTCTCTCCACATATCCAATATTAATTTGATCAGGTTAAATCTAGAGCATGGCTCTCAGTGTACTGCTATAATGTATGGAAGTGGCAGCGTATCCAAAAGGGTATCCATTTCCTCTCTCATCCCCTCCAAACAGATCAGGTAGATTAACAAAAGAGGTTACCATTCTCTCCACAATTTGTGGATTAACAGGCTCTGCTAGTGCATCTATTCTGGAAAACACTTTAATTAAGATTTTCTTTAGCTTTATAGAGGAAGACAGTGCAGTTGCCCAAAGAAGAAATCACAATAATGTTGTTCAAAAGGTGCTCTTGCTGGGGAATTTACATCTTCAGAAATGAAGCTCAGAGGGAAGGTGGCAGATTTTCCTGAGCACTCCCCTTTGCACGTTCACAGATGTGCTGTCCTTTTCTTACTCTAAGTCAAACTCCATTTGCTGAAATCCATCCTCTGTGCTGCAGAGACAGTGAACTTGAACCAAACCTTTGCAGGAGGGTTAGTGGGTAGACACATTCATTAACTCACTGCTGCTTGTAAGAATATTTGTCAAAAAAAGACTAAATTTGGCAAGCTGTAATCTAACTAGAGGATTTTTCCTGTGATAGGACTATGATGTCAGGCACAAGGAATTATATGGTGCTGCATAAAAGGGAGCAGGTACATACTAAAAGCACTGAAGCTACATATTACTGCAGTACAAATGCCATTTTAAGCTTTTCAATAGATATCCTGTTACTATTTACTTAAATTACAGCAATGCTTCATTTATTCCCTGCATGGGTCACTCTATGAATAAATATGAAGTGATAGTTGCTGCACCTGAAAGCTCATTTTTGAAATCAAAAGCAATGTGTAAAGAAATAGCAGAGACAGAGGACATAGAGCAGCGGAACAGCTGCTAAGCAGACATGTTCTGCAGGATCCAGGTACCCTACCACAAAAATGGGTTGGCTCTAGCAGTTGATACTAAGCCCTGCAGAAGAAAAATCTTATTGCATTTCTTGCACCAAGGTTAAGACTGCTGGTGCCACTGAGAGGAATTAAAAATAAAGCTGTACCTCCACAGGCTGTGTTCCCACCTGCAGCTCAATAAGATTCAGGTGGTGATATGTAAACCATGCACAGATGTTTCTCCAGTGCATGTCTTATCATCACTCAAATAATTGAGGCATATCTGAGCTCTGAATACTGTCCCTTTCTGGAGAAAGGCCTGGTCTAGCATAGGAAGGTAATGCCAAAGAAGCCTCAACAACAGGAAAATAGCAAAGACAGGAGACACTACTGTTCAGAATGGGAAGATAGCACAGCTTCTATTAGAGCCCTTCTTTGGCTTGGCCTACGTTTTCTGGGTTTGACAGAGTAATTATATGCTTTAGGGGTGGCCTATTGATTTCTCATCCTATAGTTTTATGGAAAAAAGTTGAGCTTCTGTATTTATATAAAGTATTTGTATTATATCTGTTTATATTTTATTGATTCATTTTTAATAAAAATAAACAATATGCAATAAAATAACTCTGAGGAAGTATATTAAAAAACATGAAAGTTTGGCTTAGTAAATTTATAAAATACAAGTACTGCAAATTATAAGGATAGATCATTAGACAAATCACACTGAATACTTCATTTTTAATTCCTTTAGGAATTAATGCAAGTTTCACAAGCAAATCAGGAAGCTTTTCTGAGCTACACATAGGAAAGTGTCCAGAGCAAGACACAGACTCCATGATCGGTCCAGACCTAAGGGACATTTGAGGACAGGAACTCTCAGTTGCTGCAGACAGATTACTAGGGTGAGTAACTATGAGGAGACTCCCCTTGACTTCAATGAATCCTTCCAAAAAGGAGTACTACTTTTACCTCGCATTACACACTCATCATATGTACAAGTAGCTTTATTTGTTGCACATTATTCAGTGATTTGTCCCCTCTATATTATGCTATGCTACCCCATGCAATTAACTGCACATAATGCATACGGATTGTGCCCAGATTATATCTATATCCCATGCAGATCCCTCAGACCACGGGATGTAGATAACTATGAAAGTAGGAAGCAGCTAACTTAATTGTTAGGATAACGTGTTCCTTCACAGTGGCAACAACTAGTACTGTACAAGAATTCTGCCATATCCAGACTCATAACAAAATTTCTCTGAAAGCAAAGTAATTTAAAATAAATGGAAGAAGGGCTTTGCAGGTGGATGGAAAGATACAAGGATGTGATAGAACGATTAGGTATTAACTGGTATTGGAGGGACAGCAAAAAACACAGAAAGGAATAATGCTTTTACACAATCTGGTAAAGTTCAGTGGCTTCTCTTTCCTGCACTTGCAGATCCTCAAGCAGCTGCCAAGTTTAAAAACATTTTTTTTTTCAAACTTGAGAACAGCTGTGGCCTATAATCACATATTTTACTTCAGCTCCGGGTTGTGGCCTGTGTTAATGGAAATGAGAGCAAACTAAACACGAAAATAATGGAAACATCAGTCTAAACCACATGGTTAGACTCTCATTTTCCTGTCAAATTAAAGTAAATTGCTGGCCTTTTCCTTCACCTTGCTAAACAGACTAGGGAAGCTGTATCCTTCCAAGGTCAATTCTATAGACTTTCTTTAGTCTTTCTTCCATACTGGCCTACCCATGGAAGAACCTCCTCTTTATCCAAAAGTAAAATAAAATATTTCTGATCTTATCATGAAAAAAATAAAAAAAAAAAAAACAAAGGTGTCATTGGGAGTCCTTTAATATCAGTCCCTCAAAAATCACCCAAAACTCCATGAGTCACCCACTTAGAGCACTGACAGCTTTAATCTTGCACTCTTATGGCTGTTGCCTGCAGTTAACTTGCTAAGCTGAGGTTATCAAAGAACAGGACACAAAACCTTGCATAAGTGGCTATAGCTAATCCAAAGGTCCATGATAAACTCTTTTCCAAGTTTGATGGGAAGAGTGAAGAAAGCCAACAGGCCATGCAAGTCCTTCTTTAGACTTTTTTTTTAACTCAGAAACCAACTTCAGGAGCATGAAGTAAAAGAGATTTCAGTGTCATAACCAAAGCGAGATAAAAGAAAATCTTTTCCTACTGAATGTCAATAGTTCTGGGTTTGCTCTGTGGAAAGGGGAGGGTGACACAAAGGTGCCATTTTTTCACATTGTAAATAGGCTTACCCTTAAAACTTTTATTTTACTCAGTACATTTTATAAAGCAAAATTGTTCCCAAATGCACGTCACTGCCAGCAGAAATTCTGGTGACCCTGTGTTTCAGAGGTCTCCAAATATAGTATCCTGAGAGCAGAAATGGCCTGTTTGCCATTTGTGATATTGTCTAGTCACAAAATCTGAGAAGTGCACATTCATTGTTTTTAAGGGTGTCCAACTGCTAACTTTCTTTGAAGAAACCCACCTTTGAAGCATCTTTGCATCAAAATAGATGAAATGAATGTATCAGTGAACGTGGCACATAGCCACCTCATCTACAACTTGGTGTTGTAGAAGAGAAAGTGCAGAGTCTGCCCATTTGGGCTACAAGGTGTTGAACTCCAAGAACCAGTGTTTCTGGGGTGAAGCTTTCCTTGCAGTTCTCAGAGAAATACATTGTAAGCAAAATCAAGGGACAAATCAGGTGATTTTGATGTATTTCCTTCAGTCTCTTGCACACACACTAGATCTTGCAACACCAGATTATCACAGTAAAGCAGAATTTAAATCCCCGAGTGCACTTAAATCAAGATTCATCTATGTTGCATGATGGCTCCTGACAGAGTACTTTAGAGTTGCCCCAGGAAAGGGAAAAGCAAAAACATGTCTTTGTATTACAAATCATATAGCAACATGAGCAATTCACGATGAGCAATATCATCTGTATCCTGCCTTAACACAGTGAAGGCTATGGTACTCATTGCGTATGACAGAGTCATAGGATACAGCTTTCCCCTCATTATGAGAGCAGATAATACCCTCACATCTTTCAAGTGCTCAAACATTCAATGAACATAAAAATACCCCAAATATACCCCTACTCTGACCTCCAAATGAGAGGCATCCATTCACCCATCCTAAATTTCTACTCACATGGAAGAGTTAAATTTATGTGGTTTGTATCATTGGGACACCTGGTCCTCATTTAAAGAGGCACTGAAAGATCCTTTGAAATGTGAAAACCAGAAAATCTGTCTCAAGAACTTCCTGGTCTTGAGGTAGAAGCCAATGATTTTTCTTGGCATCAACCACAGCTCAGGACCAGACAAGCAGGTTGCCAAGTGATAAAGGGGCAGTGTTCACCAAGTTAGAAAAACAGCCCAGTTTTATTTATCATAACATTGACTTTTTCTGCTTTTAATTTTATTTTTATTTTGCATTTCGCATTGCCAGAACAATCTGCTAATTGTTTTTGCTCAGCTACAGAAGTCTCCAAATCCCAGACCTCCTCTCACACCTCCAAAGTTCCAAAAATTGTAATTGCCTCCCCAGGTAGGAATTAGATTTTCTTGAAATAAGGACCACTAATGCTCAGTTTATCTTACAGTCTAAGAAAATAAATATATTTGTCAGGAAAGAAGCATTTTCCTATCCTGGAGCTTGCTACACCATCTTTCTGTCAAACAGACAGAAGGTCTTGAGAACATGAGGAGACACAGTATCTGTAGGTAATGTTTGTAAGAAGGATGATTGGAGACTCAAAAGGGAATATTTCAGATGTCCTGGGTGGTGCTTGGGCAAGTAGAGAGCACTGTGAAGCATAAAGCTCCCCAATCATGCTCCCCAACAAACTTCACTTGCCTCTCCACCTGGACAGAGTGCCATCCTCAGGCGTCCATGGTCACACAGCAAGCTACAAGGATTGCAGCAAACATGCAAAGGGCAAGATTTGTCTGCTTGACCTGAACAGGAGGCCAGAATCTCCTGAAGAGCTAGAAAGATGATGGACAGATTTTTAAAGTGTATAGTAGGGAAAGGGGCAAGGAACACATAAGATGCCCTTGATATAAAGCAGGCCATTACTGACAGTCTATAAGGCTTCTGCTGTCTAGGCTATGAGATATACTCCTGAGTGCTAGGGAAGAGAGCTAATCCATCCCTGCTAATTGCCATACAGCTTGGATTATATCCTGCATCCAAACAATAGTTATCTATAAAATCAGATTCTCTTGATTGTGTTTTTTTGTTTCAGTTCTTCTGTCAGAAGCAGCGCACTGATGGCAAGACTTTCCAAAATGCTTTCTTTATACACAGCCAGGGGACTTCTGAACAGGAATTGTCTGAAGAAACAAGTGCTGGAGATTTCACAACCTCCTGGTTGCCAGCAGATGTCATCACATACCAGCAACGCGCCTGAAAGCCAGCAGCCAAAACTGAAAAGTAATGTTTTCTAAGTTTCTGTAAAGAAAAAACAAGGTGCTAGTATTCCTGTACTGCTGAGAATTAAGCTGTCACAATGGATAATTAGTATGTGATCTGGCTTTGAGTTGTTTATTACAATCTGCAGCTGTTATTCTGGGTCACAGAAAACCACAGAATTTATTCTTAACAATAATTAGAGGGTTTTAGATAAGAACTCCATTGAACCACAGTTACTTAGCTGTGCAGAATGTATTTTAACTACAGGCAAGAGGACACAAAAAATAGATGTGCAGAGTGAAACTGCCCGCATACACAAGTGGGTTAAGACTGTGGTCATAGAGTCCTAAAGCTCATACAAACATTTATATACCTTACTCCTTAATCTGAAGCTTCAGAAGAGAAATGGCAGATATCAATGACTTAAGAGCTGCACAATAGCCTTATGAAGTAAAGTGCTGTGACACAGATGTATAAATGTTGGATTGAGAGGTTAAGTGCTGGATGACCTTAACCAGATGAAATCAGTAGCTAAGAATGGATCTCAAGGGTAACATACCCAGCAGAAAATAAAGTTCTGCAGATGCTGCAATTTTCAGCTTTCATTACCAGGTCAGTATAAAAAAAAACTTCTAATAAACTAACAGGATCCTAGTACTGAGAATTCAAACCTGCACAGGCCCTTCAGCCACTGTCTCCCAGGAACCTCAATTACTGGGCATTTTATTTATTTCAGTGCTAAACTCAGTAGCATCTCTGAGGCTAGAAGTGATTTTCCCAACTTGTTACTATCAGCATTTTCCAGCTTAACGAACACTGACCACTGCTCTGGAACACAGGGCTCTCAGGACACTGCTGCTCCACTGCTTCTTAAGTCTTTCAGATTCAACCTTCAACTGGCCAGCCGCAGATAAACTCAACACCACAAAGTCTCATGGTCTTGGTGACAATATCTGAATGCCACAGCAATCCAAGTAAACCCTGTGGCCTCTCT
Organism: Nothoprocta perdicaria; assembly: GCF_003342845.1. NCBI lineage: Eukaryota > Metazoa > Chordata > Aves > Tinamiformes > Tinamidae > Nothoprocta > Nothoprocta perdicaria. Next base: position 698,463 of record NW_020455732.1, read on the forward strand.
GGAGCACTTTCCTTGTAGAGGGACTCAGATTTTAGCAGTAAAATCATATAATCATAAAAAGAGCACCCAACTCAGCCCTAAGATCAAGAACTAACTTTATTCAGATATTGTGGGCATAAACACAATGCCTTAATATCTGCAAGTCAAAGTTCTGCATTGTGCTAGTGTCTGGAGCATGTGCCTCCACTTCTGGGATTTTAGTTGGTTATGCAAGCCCCTCACTCCCAACTCCTTTGCATTCAAGCTGCTTTTAATCCAAAACTGGGACTGTGGGTCTAAAAATGCCACCAAGAACACAAACCTTCCAGTCCAACCTGCATCTGAGCAGCATACACAGCTCTAATGCCTTAAAATGCACACTTTAAAAATGCCAAAGCAGAAGCTACCCTTGCCCTCCAACTACCATATGGTGTCAGATTCCAGCTCCATCTGCAGCAGCTTTGGTAGGCAGACCTAGACTCATGCTGCTCATGCTCCCAGTTCCTGGATCAGAGCTGGCTCTCACCCACAGGCTCTGCACTCATGTTAATTTGGCAAGCCCTGCTGATAGCCCAGCACGGGGATAAAGAAACCTCATGGCTTTCAGGCCAGACTTTCCTTATGTTCAAGGGTCCCAAAGCAAGGAGAGAGAGCACAGGGCTCTGTGTAGATAGGCTGTATCCTTTCATAGAGTAAATTTTCACAGCTTTTCTGGAGACTATATTTATGGCAATATCTCCAGTTTGGAAGATAAATAATGTCAAGGGAAGCAAAACCTCAATTTGAAGGATCTGGAAGACAAGGTAGATAAAGCCTGGGAGGAAAAGATCATCTCCATCTTCATTTTATAGGAACAAACACTAGTTAACTTCCCACATTCAGCAAATCTCTCAAGAGACCAGCTTTAAGCTTAAACCTCTTGCAATCTTAGTAAGATTGCAAGAGTCTTGCTAACCCATAGCCTTAACCATCTGCCTGGTTTTCTGCACCCAGTCTTTTAGTCACCTGGTCTCTATAATAACAATTTTGCATTTTTGTTGTAGAGTCATTACCATAAAAACACACTGTTAGGAGAACATAAAATTAAACTACTAAAGTTATTTTTCATGTTCATTGCTGCCTATATGATCATTAGCATGAAGAGAAACACAAAGCTCAAAGAGAAAGATCAGTTGCTCCTGGAAACATTAGTGAGGGAACTCCTGTAGCGCACTGTAAGGCAGAATGAAATCTTTATTCCTTGTCTCTACAGGAGCGGGTGGATGCTCCTTGTTGGAGTCTTCCACTCCCTACAGAGTTGCTTTCTATGGGAAAGAAATAAAAATCACGGTAGCAATCCCTTGACTTCTATGTTCCCCCCATCAGCAACTGTACATGACTAACTGAACCATTTCATAACTCATTCCTCTGCACATCAGGAATCAGAGACTCTTCAACAGCTACAGACAGTGGTGGCACAAATCATCCTTGAATGAGTTATCAGTAGTGCTGACAACTGGCACATCTCTGCTGAGGAGCCAGAAGAGACCAAACAGGAGGCAGCATCTGGAACAATTGTAGTCATTTCGGAAGTGAACCTGCAACCCCATACTGGTGGAACACAGACTTTTTATAGATATCTCACAGAAGAATTTCACTCCTCCTTGGGCAAGCAGCCTCATCAAAATTCCTCCCTTCTCTTCAATAAGTGTGATGGATATTTACCAATAACTATATTTAAGAACATAACAACTGCTACTAGCAGTCACACCAAAGGCACAGTTGGCCTGCAGCTTATCTACAAGAGTTGCCAGTAGCGTATGGAACAAGTCAAGTATGCAATACGGCTTCCTCAGGGTGTGGAGGAGTCTTGAAGTAACTCAGTGACTCTCTCAAGCAAAGATAATGTCTTTGCACAGAATAGTACTTGACAGGTCTTCTTTAATTTGTATATACTTTAAAACAGAAATTTTAACCACCAGAGCATAATGTAAAGAGGAGTTTGAATATATATTGTGTGCACAGTAACTTCCTTTTTTTCCATTTTAAACATGATATCAGCTAATTTGCATGCTTTCACTTAGCTCTTACAATGAAAGAAATGAAGTGGCATGGAGTTACAAGTGGGTAACAAGTCTTACAGATTTCTATCATATTTCCTCCAGTTGCCATTTTGAAAGACTTCTTCCCACCCACAGAACCTTTTCATTATCCTTGTCTCTAACAATTAAAGAAGATGGCTCAGCATCACTGAGGTAATGCTGTCTTGCAAGAATAGGGTGTACATTTTTTAAAAGCTTCTAAGGCAAAGTCTGCATGGGGGCATCAAAAGGGGAGGCTAACTTGTGATGTGGATGGCTGTGCCCCAGGAATGCAGCCATCGTAGTGTACAGAACCTCCATTGTCAAACATGATTTCTCAGACTTTGATCAACAGTCATTGAAACCTTGTCTTGCTTGAATCATCCTCCAAAATGCTCTTCAGCTACTCTTTCTGACCCCACTCATCTCGCACACCTACTCCTCTTAGAGAAATAGAGGTCTGAAGATTTGTGCTATAATCCTCTACTGGAAGGGTCCTATCTGGTTTAGCAAAGATCCCTTCAAATAATCTATGAAACAGAGCCAAGCAGTGCTTCAGAGTAACTGTGTTACAGCTTTGGACATTAACCCATGTGTATCAGCAGTTTGGTAACACAGATACATTTAAAACAAGTCAGCACACAATACAGAGGTGATGTAATATAGTAATATAATACTCTGTCTTATGCCACTGGGGTAAACACTTGACACAGCAGGAGGTGAAAGAAGATATTCAACAGCTGAAACTAAGATCCAATCCAAAGCAGTGGCAATTGAATCAGATCTAAACAAGTAAACCCACCTGTGAGCAGTTTGCACGAGCTCCTGAAGAGGTGCTGTGTTACTGTCAATATCTATCTGTATGTATTTCTTTAGTCTGGACATAACAAGCATCCTTCATTTAACTGAAATACTTAGGGATGGCTGGACATACCTAGGCTGTCGCTTGAGCCATCACAGTGATTTTTCTTATCTTCAAAAAGTCATACAAGTCCTCATGTCAACAGCTGTTGTTATCTTTTGGTTCAACACTAATGATGTGCTTGGCATGTTGTGCCTATCTACAAACATCATTCTAGCTTTAACATAGACATAATAGCCTAGAGAAGCAAGGCCAGTGTCTTCACTGTCCTCTTGGAAAGGAATAGGATTTGTCCTCTAACAAATGTCTCAGACCTCACAAAATCATCCTCTTATTACAGCATTTTCCAGCTGTGCTAGTGCCAAGCACCTGCCATGTCATGCTTTCACCAAGTATTGTGTGAGGGCAGTTATTTTCACCATCTCAGTTTTTTCAATGGCAAGATCATCAATACTTAGGATGCGAGCCTTGTCCTTACAAAGGACTCCACAGCACACACATAAAAAAGGAATCACAAAGACTGGGGCTGTTTGAAGCCCTGTGTCTCTAATCTGATTTCCTACCAATGTTCCATAACCATAAAACTCCAGGAAACAAAGTTGTCATAGAAAGAGAAAAATAAGAATTCATGTTCATGTGGTCATTACAGTGCAGAAGGCATGTAAATGGAAACTGCACAACTCCTTTTGGGTGCATCTGTGTGTCTGAAGTTCCTCCTATCCTATCTCCTCTTTTCTCTTTTTCCATAGTTCCTCTTCCTTTTTTCTCTTTTCCCCAGAGGTGCAGACTGTAACTAGCATCACAAGCACTTTTACCCAGTTCGCTGAATTTCACAGTCCACTACACAACAGCTATTCCATCACAGACACCCCTTGTGTAGCACTAATCCAACATACACACAATCCTTCACTGCGATGCATAGACACATGCTCCTTCCACTGCCAAAGGCAGACCTTGAAGAGGACCTTTTGAGTCCAGGAAAAAAATTACACATGCAATCACACATACATATATTCCCCAGCTCCTATTTTATCAAGCCAGTCCTGCACAGCAGGAATATCTCTACCCTCCATCAACAACAGAACTGAAAACTCAACCATTGGGCAGACACAGAGGGCACTCACTGTGTACTGATGTGTCCTCCACCAGTGAACTTGGGCACATGTTGCCTCAGCTGGCAGAAGACCCAATCAATCAAAACAAGCCATAACCTCATGGATCTCTAATGGCTATGCATGTATTTGGGCCGCCAACAATCTTGTTCAGCTAGCTCAAATGGAGAAGTCCAACAGATATATAGCATCTGTAGGTTTGTTTTCTTTTTTCTCCTCCATGCCCAAATCTAAACTTATTTTTCTAGACAGGGCAATGAGGTAGGTGGAATTATGTTTTCTGCGGCTTTTCTGCAGAGGCCAAAATGTAAGAAAGCAAAAATTCACTTCAGCTGCAGCACAGCTCTATTGTAAATATGATGTTTCCCATCAGACTGCTGACTTTCAGCACCTGCCAAACACAAGCTCGTTTCCAAAGGCTGAATTCTGAGTCTCAAAGGCTAAATACTGACTGTCAGGAGGAGGGCTGCAGAAAGATGGATGCTGAAAAGTATTCTTTACAGCTCCCACATCTATGGCACTGCTCACATATTTTCTGCCATAAGCAATCCTCATTTAGAATGCAATTTCACATGATTCATTGCCACATACAATCCATATATCATAATCAGAGAAAATAACAAATAAGATACAATGGTCATAAATACCACAGTCTTGTTAGTGCAGGATTCTTCCTTTCACACTACAATCAAATATTATTTTAAAACTGCTGATCAACTGGGTAACCACAGACCACCCTGCTTTACAAGTTTCTAATCTTGTTTCTGGTATGATCCATACTTTGACAAGTTCTAGGAACTATCGGGCTAAATTAAGAACAGTCTTTTCCTATTGCTCTTCTGTTTTTTTTTCTTTTTTGTTGTATATTTTCCATGTGTTTTCCTCTCCCTCCCCCATTTTGTCAATAAAGTGTTTGCAATTGAGTGCAATGTAGTTTCAGAAGGAAATTGCTCCTTTTCTGCAGGTACATTTTGTTGAAGTTTGCAGCGTTTGTTGGAGTTTGCAGCCATAATTACCTGGAAAACCACATCTGTTTTAATACAAGTTAGTCCAGTGGTGTTTTGTTTCCTATTTATTTTTCCAAGATAGAACATCATGCAGTTTTTAAACATTAGCCTGTATCTTTAATTTTAACTTCCAAACCTAGTTCTCTGTTCTGCTTAGTATTTGCACTAGGAAAATACTCTCCCTTTCCTCCTTTAGGTTACTAATGGAAATACTCAGTGAAATGAAACATTATAGGAATCTCTTCAGGAGATCAATTTAATCCCATTGAAAATTCAATATACTCATGCTTTCCCTTTGTTTCATTTTCCTCCATGAAATCACTTCCATAGCAAAGACTTCAAATTGATAGTTTTACATGTCCAATTCACAAGTGGAACTCAAAGGATACTATTTCTGCTATGCAAAGCAGCTCAAAATTGGATCTTTGTGAGAAGCTTTTATACAACTGCATCACATCTCCTGCATTCTGCACCCTCCAAAAGTAACCTCCGAGCTAAGCATGAAATGTCTGTAGTTTATTTAACCCAGTGAAGGATTGGATCTTACCTTTTCTCCTTTTTCTCCTCTGCCATAAGCTCTGCCCTAGAAAGGAAGGGAGAAAAGGGTACATTTGATATCAGATGCCAAACTATGCTTATAAATATCATAATACATATGCATGTGTATATACACACACACACTTCATATATACATATATAGACACACACGTTACAGGACAGCTCATTTAGGTTAAGCAGCATTCCTTGGCAGCAACTTCTCTGTAATAAGAGTGATGACTTAAAACACAGAACTCGCAGCCCCAGAAAATGTCCTATTCTCCATTCTGGATGGAGTTTAACATTATGCTTCTAAAACCAAAGATGCCAATAGTCCTAATTAGATTGAATTTTAAACAGGGTTAAAAATGTTCTTGCCTAAAACCCCAGGCTGACATTTATATTGCTGGGAAAAGCTGGATATCACTCATCTGAATGCAAACTAGTTTAAACAGACTTGCCCCTTCTTTGTGTGCAATTGTGTTGTACTGCCCTTGTTCAGTGAACAGCTTTGCTAAAACCCAGTACATCCAAGTCACATATTTTAATTAAAAGGCTAATACTAGGCCAGTTATCAGCTGAATTCATGGAGAAATTTGTCCATTTTCCCTCTCCAGGAGAGGCTATTGGGCACCTGAAAGATCAGCTTCTGCCTGGGATAAATGAGCAGCAATAGATGCATATTCAACAAAGCATATGGCATTGCAAGAAAAGTCTCTGTGCACAAATATCAAAAAGAAAAAAAAAAAAAAGAAAAAAAAACCCACAGCACACACACAGACCACCAACACACAACCACTTTGTTTTCAAATGTTTCTTACTTACTGACTCTCCTTTTTCTCCTCGGAGCCCAGGAAGTCCTTGGCTGCCACTTTCTCCCTTGAAAAAGAAGGGATATCTGTATCAAAGATAATTAATTCCTCTTCCAAGAAACATGAAGATAACAGGTAAGACTTTCTCTTATCCTTCCTCTTTGGCCTCACTTGAGAGATATTGCACATTAGTCTTCGTTTTGTTGTTAGCTCATGAGTGACTTGTTTTCTTTGTCAAGTGGTGCAGTGGGACTTTGGGTAGGATTATGGACATTTCTTTTCCCACTGGTCTCTACTGACAAGATTCCAGCTCTTACCAGAACTAAGGGGGGGACTCCACAGCATTTATATTGATTTTAATGTCCAAGTTTTAAAATCTTTTTTTTTTTTTTTTAATGCTGCTGTAATCTCTCAGGATGCACTGGCAAGGCAAAGAACTTTTTTGGGTACCCCAAAAGACTTTATTTTCTATTAAGCCAGAAAAGACTACCCTCATTCAAAAGTGGTTTGCATAAGACCTTGAGAGTGCATACCTAAAAATGCAAAAAAAAATATTTAAAAGCCTTCAAGATTTAAACGTTATTTCTAAAATTCTAGTTTCAAGAAAGATTTTTCATTCATGCTAGATTTTCATGACTGGATGATCCCTGCCTGTTCTACCACAAATGTGCAACAAAGTCACTCTCCCTACTCATTCAAATGGAAGAGAAAGAAGAGCATATGGTGGAAAACTGAAAGTGTATGTAAAATTATGGAAAGAGGAATGAAGAATGGTGAAGTCAATACACTGAGAGGAAAAGCAAAAAAAAAAAAAAAAAATAGAAATTAAAAAATTCCATCCAAAGCTTTCCTCTCGCTCAGTTCCTAGGAGAAAATAATAATAATACTAAATTAGTTCATGGGGTAGGGATGGAAAGGATAGAGAGCCAAGGAGGATCAACCATTTGTTAAGTATCTATTAGCTACAGAGCTACAAGAGACTTCCAAAACAAGTACAAGAAAACATCTGCAAATCATTTTCATTTACCACTCCAGAGATGCAGTAATGGAAGAGGGTGCCACCTGAGGATATACCCCTGAACTAACCATAATTTAAGGCTATTCTCAGTATTGCCTGCAGATGCTTTGATTCCCTTGGCACCAGGAGCTGCTAGGTGCGGAGTGCACTGCCTGTATCCCCTTCCTTGCTCCTTCCTGGTCCTAACACAAAGGAACAGTCCAGAAATAGACTATGCTGAGCTCCCCATCAATCACTAACAAAGACTCTGTCTCTGTTTTTTTTGTGTTTTCCTCATCTTTTTTTTGTCTCCTAGTTTCTCTGCTTATAGTGACTTAAATTGCTTTGAAGCTATAACTTGGTTTGGTGGGGACACAATTTCCAAGAGTCCCACACCTGGAGCAGGATTTCTAAAGCACAAAAGCAACAACACATTCAATGACCCCTGCACTGCCCAAGCCTCCCCCATATGGGCTTCAGCAGTAGTAGTAGATTTAGTTTTAGGACTAAATTGAATTTGTCCTGATATGTGCCGATAAAATGTATTTAGCTATGCCAGATGTTCAAGCTTTTGTCCAGGATCATGCTTTCTTTTCCCCTGATGAGAACAGACTTAATCAGAGGCATGACAAAAATTTCTTTGCTTAACCTCTAGCATATTTGCCAAAGGGAAAAGTCTTCACAAGTGACACATATGTAAAAATAAAATCACAATCAATCTAATAGGCTGTAGCAAAGTTCATAGCAGGTTTTATACAGCTGTCTCTTAGGTCGCTTAAGACCAAACAAAACTTCTTTCCTATTTGGGAAAGAAAAATAATACGGATATTATACTAGAGACATCTGGTATTCACAAACTTCTCAAGTGAAGGTAGGCAAGATCATTTCTATGATATGAATGGCAAGCAATTTCTCAGAGAAGCAATTTTTTTCCTAAACTCAGAGCACAAATTGATACCAGTACTGAAATAGAGCAGAAGCTTGATGGCTGGCTGTCCAAAGCCCAACCAACTAGCATGTCTGCCTCTAAACAACACAGCAAGCATGATGTGCTTTGGAGGAAAATAAATTAGACCAGATTGCTAATTTTTTAGCATCTAATATTTAGTTATAAGACCTAGGTTCAGGTACATTTGGCAGTTCTTCCCAGGATATTTCCTGCTTCACTTCCCCCCCAGTAGCTTCCTTTACTGTAGCTCCTTCTAAAATGTATATGTTGTGTTATGTGTTACCCTCAATTTAGCAGCATGGATAATTGAGGTAGAGGGCTTCATTTGTGGGGGATTTTTCTCTCTAATAACTGAAAGAGTATCTATTTCACTCTGGGTTTGGAGATTTAAATTAGCAAGGAATAGCAACTTGTTAACTTCCCACACTATATATATATTTATATATATATATATATATATATATATATATATATTTTCCCCTCCAAGTCAGACAGTATCATAGGAAAGGCTTACCCTCATACCAGAGTCTAGAGCCTAGTCTGTCTTCAGTCCCAGAAAACAATAAAGCTACTGTGGCAGTCATTGACTAGATCTCCTGCAGGACACCCTTCAATATGGGATGAGCAGGTCAGCAGCTACTGCTACTGCAGTGGAGGCAGAGAGAAACTGCCTTTCTTGGAGAAAATCCCTTAGATCCCAATTAGAGGTAAACTTTAACCTTGCAACTGACCCTAAATAAGATATGCTTAGTAGTCACAGCATCTGTAGCAAAAATCATGATTTCTGATTCAGAGTCCTGGAGTCGCTCATTTTCCACCTGTTCCAGAGGATTTATTTTCTTACTCAGTAATTTACTCCTACTTCTCTTCCTAGTCAACTACTGTATGGTGTTTTTTTATGTGGCACTCACATCCTAGCATGTTTTAATCAAACCTCAGCAGTTGTTCGTAATGTGTAATTTATTTTGAGCATGTGTTGAAGGACTAGTTCTTAGATTCATGTAACCAGTGAAAACCCTTAATACTTTCTTCTAAGTCTCCAAAAAGTTCAACAAGCCTCCTTGCACAAAAAAAAAATTAAAGTATACAACCCTTGATGCATAACAAAGAGACAAAATGAACAAACCTAAAACAAATTACTAATATTTAAAAAACATAATGTAAAAGTCATTTTTTTGTGGAGCAGTCTTTCCGTAATAAAGGACCAGCTGCTAATAGTGGGAAAAGCTTCTGCTTTCCTCCCAGTGGCCAGTATTTCAGCATGGGTAACCCAGTGATGCTTCAAGAACAAAGAGGAGGAACAAGGTAATTCTTTGCACGTGGAGTAGGGCCATGGCAGTCAGCAAAGCTATGTGAGAACTCCTCTCAAGAGTGTTATACATTACTTAATCACAGCATCTCTGCTAGTCAGGAAAGAAACATTATTTGCTTTATTTGGCAGATAGAGAAGCTATTTGTCTCAAGTCATCGGCTGTTTGCAGCAAATCACTGTTAAAGTGTGGACTTGAATTGTCTCCTTGCCACCTCTTGGAGCCTAGGACACAGTCCTGACTTGGCTTTATAGAAGTCATGGAAAACTAAGGTCAAGGAGTCACTCAAAATTCTGCATAGCCATTCAGTCATCCACCTGCAGCATGAGGCAACTGATAGCAGAGATCTGTTATTTAAGCTGCCTAAGGTATTCAGGAAAGAGAAACAATATAGCTGCTCATATAGCCACAGAGCTGGAGTTTACCTTAGGTTTTAACTCTGTGCTTGGAGACGCACCATTACATAGTCCACAGATGTGCTTAGCACTGTCACAATATGCAGCACAGACACCCTTGCCAGTGCACAGACCTCAACACATCAGTGAAAGACACCAGGAGCTGCTGCACTGTAGTCGTCATCGCCCTTCTCGAGCCTCCTCTCAATGATCTCCCACAGCTCTGACATCCTTCAAAATAGCCCCTCATTACTTAAACTGTCACAAATAAAAATAGAAAGTTGCTATTTATATACACATGGAAGCAAAAAGAACTCTTCTGCAGCTTGAAGCAAGCATATCTCAGTGTTAATGGGCTCCTCTTCAGTGCTGCTAGCAAAAATATACCCCAAAACACATCCCCTCATAATTCGGAACTTCTCCCTGCAGCCAGAAGAACAAACTTATCAAAAAAGTCAGCGCTGACTGTGTCTGACCTTCCAAGACTCACAAGACTCAGAGACTGCATCTCTCCTTCCAGTGTTCTGTGATATTTGAGTAATAATTGTTGTGGTTTTTTTTTTTTTTTTTTTTTTTTTTTTTTTTTTTTTTTTTTTTTGTGAGGGGAAATTATTTTATTCAAACAAACAAATATAAATGTAATCATTGATGAACATGGACAGAACTTGCAGAAGTGCTTCAGACAAAAACAATTCTAATTTAAGATGGCTCCTCCTCCCCTTTTTTAAGAAAAAAAAAAAATCACACAACTGTTGAAACTGGGAAGCACTGAAGTCCCCATCTTGCACCTCTCCAGCAATCCTACAAGTGTCATTTTTCTTCTCGTACTGCTCTAGGTCAGTTATCTGCACAGCAATAACTGCAAGCACAGAAGGGAAATGTAGGTGTGTTAAATGTATGCATATACATGTCAAATAAGCTTAAAATGATAATAATGCATGATAATACAGAAATCTGTTAGCTAACCTACAGCTAACTAGTACTGCTGAGCAAGGCATAGTACAGAAGCAACACACAGGTTTTCAGGTGACTCATGATGAAAGCTGTGCATGACCTGTCAGATAGAAGTGGCTTGCAAAAAAAGCCAGTTTAGAAGTTCACAGAAGAGTTTCAGAACACAATTACTTTAAGTGACATAAAGATGCAATAAAGAAATTCAAAAGACATTCTAAAGTAAGGAGGAAAAAAAAAAAAAAAAGGAGAGGGGCAGGGGAAGACAGAATCCCCCACACTTTTTCAGAGTGATGCAAGTCTAGAGTCAGTTATATGCTAAATTCACTCATTTCCTCAAATCCTTCAGCTTACTCAGCACCCAAGACTCCTTAAAAACTTCTTATTTTTGTTATTAAAGGGATTGACTAGCACATACCACTGACCTTTTGACCTCTAGGACCTTCAGGACCAACTTGGCCCCTCTCTCCCTAAAGAAAAAGAGAGGTTTAGTCAGGTCAGTCTTCTCATCACATAACAAAGCAAGTGACCCAGCCCCACAGCAGATAATGGAAGGTCTTCCAGGTTTTAGCAGATTAGTAAAAGATGTGCTTTCAAGAACAAAAACATCCTTCTCCCCTCCCTCACAAAGTTCTACTTATAAACAACACAAACAGATTTTTAAAGACCATGGACCACTGCCCCATTCACCTCCGACACTCCTTCCCACTACTTAAGGAGAATCTCCTTATTAAGTAGGATCCCCTCATACTTATGTAGAAGGAAGCAGTCACCTGGGGCAAATAAAACCACCCCATTATTAAGGTGGGGTGGTAACTATTAGAATTATTAGACTAAAAAGAAAACACTTGGGAAGACGAACGTTTTCTCCAAAGACATACTACACATGAATAATGCAATGCCTGCTTCTCACTATAGGTTGCTTTATACTAATATGTCTTAAAATGCTACAAAAACAGGCTTTCTTACAATTCACTCATGTGGCATCATACCTCTATTTCCATCTCATCCATCAGTCCTCAAAGAAAACCCAGCTCTCACCTTTTCTCCAGCTGGACAGGAGCAATTGACAGTCTTGAGGTGGCCAACTTGTTCATTGCCAACAGTGGGCTTCACTTCAAGGGGTGGTGCTTCTGTCAGGACCGTGACCTGGCACTGTACCCAAACACTCATGGTTATTATGAAGCCTTCAGTGTCAGAAACCCAGCTTTCTCTTTTCCCCTCTTTAGAGAAACCATATTGTGAAAAATAGAGAAAAGGATGACAAAGTAAGCAATGAATCTTTTTAACCAGGATCTAGGGGAAAGGAAAGAAAGGAGGGTAGAAGTGTCTACTGAAAGCAGAGGAAAATAAGCAGCTACTGGTACTGTTTCAGTTCTTCCCCAATAAAACAGTGGGAAACATGCTGAGTATTTCATGCTGAATTTCTGTTGTTCTGTCATCACTTCAGGATTTGTTTCTCCTGACAGTTTGACATAGAAAAAGGGCTTAGAAATTTCTAATTCTTCATCTCTTAGATCTCTTAGAGTCATCTCTTCAGTGCGGTCATCTTCTGGCACTGCTGTATTATCAGTTGTATACTTAAGACTCATTCACTATCATTATAAAAATGACAAATCCACACTGGCACATCCCCTGATTCATGCAATATATTTCAATAAAGAGTGTTCATGTGAAAATGAATTCATAATAAGCAGCAGCTTACTGGTCCAGAGGGAATGTCACAGCAGGTTTCCAGCTCAGCATGTCGAGAATCACAGTAAATAACCATCCGCTGCAGATCAAACTAGAAGACAAAGTGAGACAATAGTCTTAGAGACAGTGAATTATTAAAGAATGCATATCCTTTTGTTTGGCTACAAACAGTGCAGAGGAAAATAAATAAAAGCCAGATTCATAGTGATTCTGTGAATACTGTAGTCAATATCTGTTTCTCCATATCAATAATGGACCAACATCTCAGCATGCTCCAAGAGCATGAGACTCTGAACATACCTATTAAAATTCTGATGCAGCTTTTCATATAAATAAGGAAGAATGCTGATATATGTGTCCTAGCCAAATTCCTGCCTAAGAAGATATATTCTGCCCACCTACACCCTTTCAAAAATTTTGTCGAGGCATAAGGTTTGCTGTCCTCCTGTTGTGCCCTGTGACCATTTACTCTTGTGTGAGAAATGATATTGCTGCCAGTAATATGAACGTTCCATCTATTTGGTGCATCTAAGAAAGATTACACAAGTCTCAAAACACCACAAAAACATGCATTTTATAACTTCCATACAGTTATACCAGGTTAACACTGCTACCAGACAATCCTGGTCCAAAGTGCAGATCTTAACCTTCAGGTTAAGATCAACTGTAGCAGAAGTCTCTTAATACCAGGATATTCTCTGAGGACTTGAGATTATCTCATGTCATTTCTCTTCTGAGTTAAAAAGTTCTCTTTTTTTCCCATCTGTCACTGCCACGTGAAAACCTTCACAGTGTCAAGATCAAACAAGAAAAGACCTTTACATGTGTAATTCAGTACTCAGTTCGCTGGTATTTGTGAATGACACTGTCTCTGGCTTTAATTATGACGCAATCTGGGACTACAGAAAAAGATCAGAATGATTAAAGGTTTTTCTCATTTTTAACCCCTACTACAGAGGGATCAACAGAAAACATTATCATATAAAATGACAATGTCTTTTGTGTAATGAGATGCAGATCTCTTAACTAAATGATGCATGTAACATTTCAGTAGGTGATGCTGCTTAAGGAAAGAGGCAATTACAATATCACATTTAAAAAAAAAAAAGGGGGGGGGGGCTGCAAGCCCAGTGCTGAACTTCAGCCCAGCTCTAGTCAGCACACACAGTACTTACGTCAATGGGAACGCTATCATACAAGCGTTTGCCAATCACAGTCTTTCCTTGAATGTCGATATTTTCCCTGTCTTCTATAGGCAGTGTCTGCACCAGTCTGCAATCTATGTAAAGGGTGACAGCATCTGACTGAATGCTGAGGGCGATTTTATGCCAGCTGCGGTCAAAAAGATCACTGACTCGAGTGCTTCGAAAGACCACCCTCACAGCATCCTTGGTGAGCCCTACGGCATTGTACTCTACTGCCTTGTTCTCCCCATCCAGTCGGATCGAGACCTGTGAAGAGACAGAAATTACTTTGCTAATGAAATGTATGGCCTCTTCATCCCTTCTATTGCCTGCCTCCAGTCTAGATTGATTCCCCACATGATAACCCCAAATTAAATTATTATTTGGAAAATATTTTGACAAAATATTCTTCAGATTAGCCTTTTGCCATTGTCTGAGACTCAGTTAGCCAAGTTCTCATACTGCACCCACCTTCCTGCTGCAAGTTCCTAGAGTCCCTTGGAGAATTAGTCCCAAAGCAGTAATACTGCATAACAGGACCAAGTCAGACTGTTTTAGAGTCATGGTAATGTTATAAGTACCACTTTTGTATCAGGCAGCAAAACATGCAGTCAAAGTAAATCACCCTGCTCTCCAAATATATGCACCCCCTTAAATTAGAGTGTGTTGCAAACAGTGCTCTATAGGAACAAGAAGACCTTTATTGCACTGTTGTGGTATCTTCCTTCTGAGAATCTGAGGCTACTTTACAAATAGTACTGGACTGGATTCTTCTCTTGGAGGTGTAACAGTTGTAACAGATGTTGTGTTCCCATTCTAAATGGGGAATGCATAATGCCTCCCCATATCTAAAAAATCGCTGTTAAAACAGGAAATAGCTCTTTGCTCTCGTGGCCTGTGGTCTTCTTGGGTGGGTGTCTCTCTCTAAACAGATAAAGTATTTTCTCTAAACAGAACTACACAAATAAAACAACTGAAAACCCAGAGAAGTATTTTAAGAGCAAGGACGGTAGATCTTCTCCACTCTTCCCAGCTAACATCTCTAACTGCATGCTGACAACAAGCAGGGTCTAAGAAAACCTTCCTGCAGGGGTTGAATTAAAGGTAAAGGTCTTTCAGCACAAAATATTGAAAGAAAGTCAGGCAAAGAGATTTTCATTAGTCCACAAGGAAAATGTAATGGTAGCTTAAGGCAAGAAGGTGTGTTCATGCAATAAATGGGAGAAAAAATATAAAAAAGGCTTCTCTTGCTGGCTGCAAAGAGCTTTGTACCTGTGGTATGCCGTACTTGTCAATAATTTGCCAAATATACCAGTCTTCTCTCCTGGAAGCCTTTCGGAATTTGAAGGTAGTTACAAAGGCATATTCATCAGGCAGACCTTGTGGGAACACATCCCTGGCATGGAGAAGGAAAAAGAGAGCAATATAACAGGCTTAACAGTGAAAAGCGGGATTTCTAACAAAACCCTCTGAATGTCCCAGCAATGCTTTCCAAAAGCATTACATCATTCCTTACAAACTGTGCTGATCTGGAAACCTGCAGTGCGATCAACATAAGCTTGTTCCCTCAAAGTGGCTCTGTCCATGAGGAGCCTTTCCCAGCTCCAGTGGAGAAGCACTCAAGTTAAGTAATTAGTAAGGAAAATTGGAAATTTGGGATCCATCATGTAAAAAGCTGGTTTTCATCTGAGTTTCAGTCTATGCTGCCTATAAAGCATTCTGTTTCTTTTCCAGATGGCACATCTGAAGCCCTCTGTTAGTGTACCAAGTTACAACACTAGTTACTGGAATGTTTCTTCCCCAAAACAAATGCAATGCCTCAAGCTTGCCCAAGGCAACATCTCTTGATGTCGGAAGAACAGAAGAATCTTCTCAAATCACACTTCACAACACATTCATCAGAGATTTACTCAGTGTGACACAATGATCTATGCTTACGATTGAAGTAACCAAAGAGAGCAGCTCGTTTGACTCAGCTCAACATTAGAACATAACATGACAATGAGCATAGGCATTTGGATAGAAGATACGTCTAACCCAATACCCATCGGGAGGTTTGTCACTGACCATAACTGAATGTCTAGGAATGAAGACAGAACAAACATGTTTCCCCTAGGCTCCAGCTCTTTATGATTCAGGGGTCAAACTGAGAGACAACTAAAGCAGTCAGCTTTCATAACTCTGTGGTTGTTTCTTGCATGGACCTTTCTATTCTCCATTCATTGACTTCCTTGAACTCAGATAAACCTATGGCATCCACAACATCATTTGTTAAGGAACTAAAAAAAGAACAAAACAGCAAATGAAAATTTTCTTATGGAACACATGACATCATCCAATACTACCTAGAAACTGGCACTGGAGTTCATTGCCAGAACTCAGAGGCACACAAAAGTGGAGGCATCTCCTGGAGTTTAAAACAAAAATCATATTCTGTAAAATCTCCAAAATATTTTGTTTTGCATTTGCAGCGAAGACTTAGAGCCATTTTTATTTGATGGCAAAATATGCAGTCATTTTTTTTAACGTGCTTTCTATTTCCTGACTTTTTAATCAAGTCAATGAATCAAATGATTATGCTTTACACTGCATATATTTACATATATTTATATGCATATACACATACACACACATAATATATGTGTGTGCATATATACACACTCTCACACCTCACATGTATACCACATACATATAAATAACATCCGGAAAGGCTACACGCCATTATAACCTGCTCTTCCCTGGGAAGACACAAGTGTCCTCTAAATTCTTCCAACACAAGAGAAATCTGAATCAGGCTCCCACTAGCACCTTCAAAAAATTCCTCACTTAGATGGGCAGTCAAGGTGCTTTCACTTCTTGCTGTAAGATACTCACAAACCATCCCTCTCCGATCACAGATCCGCTGCACATCAGTATCCATCTTCCTCGTGGCACACAAAATAGTTAGACTGTCTCTGCCGTAGTGACAAAAACAGAGGCCTTCTGGTTGTCACTCTGGTGGCACAGCTGCCATGGAGAACACATCCAGCACGACTATGGCAGCGAAAGCCACCGAAAAAGACAAGGGGATTTTTGGCAAGAGGCAGACAAGTTGGTCGTATCGGTTCCCCCAACAGGGCACCTTTCCTTTAACATGTCTCAGTGCAAAGTACATTTTGAGAGGCTGCCTGGCTTCATACATTCTTTTTTTTTTTTTTTTTTTTTTTTTTTTTTTGTGTAAATTTGAGAGGAAGGGCATGTCTAGGCTTCTAAAGTCACTGACAAACTGGACTGTCTTCCTTCATTCCATAAAAAAAACTCAGCATTGCTGAAGGCAGTCATGTCAATGGTTAGAAAGACTTTACTTAATGACTCTCTCCTCTTCAGTAAGAACCATGGACTTTTTTACACAAGTGCTAGCAGTGGGGGGTTCCTCTGTGGTTCAGCTCCTAAAACACTGCCATTTCAGCATAAAATCCTAATGTGTTTATCTTCATTCATTCACCTCTCACCACGTACCTTCACAGTCACAACTTATTCTCCAAACAGCAGTTACCTCAGGTCTCCCTACAGTCATCTTCTCCCTGTCTGTTCCTCCCTGCCAGATGCTTCATTTTATGCCCAGGCTTTGCCTCTTCTTCTCTTGCCTCCTTGCTGCCTTTCCTTCTCCATCTGTCAGTCTGAGAGCCCCGTTGCTGCAACCTCCATATACTCCACTTGCAATTTGGCACCCTAAATCATTCTGATGGGTGAAGTGCCCTTTCTTGCAGCTGGGAGCATCAGGAAGCAATCCAGTTTCACTGTGTTTAGTGAATTCACTCTCCACCCAGTCCTTTAGATCCTGACTTGCATTCTGGGCACAGACAGCCCCATTCATTTACGTCTCCAAACTACAAGCCACCATCACCATGAAAAGCCATGGAAAGAACGATTCCATGGTTAATCCAGTGATGGCACAAGGCAGCAGAGTGACAGTTCTTGGGATGCTTAACCAACTTCTTGATCCATAGCACATTTGCTTTCAATGCTACATTTTGCTAACATTTTTTCAGCTCTGCAAATGCAGATATGCTTCTTTATAATTGTGAATTACAGGCAGTGGCATTAATGCTCTACTGAGCAGGGAGGTATAGAAGCATGAGGTTAAGTTAATCTCTTCTGTTGATGTCAAAACTGATTTGGGGCCTGATATCTCTGTCCAGATCCAGAAGAAACAATTGCGGGCCTCTATGCTAAGACAGCCTGTGCAGAATTACTGGTATCTCTGAGTTGGTAACAGACACACAGTCATGCAAGCTCAATTTCAGAAAAGCCTTTTGGATGCTTAATGCCCACAGAAATAACCATGAGTTAGGTACCTAAATATCCTTGTGGGTCTGGCCACACCTCATCAACACAGAGGCTGACAAATGGCCCATCACATAGATTTAAACTGATAGAAAGCTATAATGTCCTATTACCTGTCACCCTCAACTGATTTTAAAGGTGCTGAAGAACAGACTGCAAGTCCCAGACAGAGAAAGTACCCAAAGCAAATATAAAGGCATTCTTGTTGCTCTGACGATACGATAAAAACTCTTTCTAAAGTCCTTGGCCATTGCATCTATTGTGGAGCTGCATTACCACATAAATAAAAACAGCTCTGTTTATGAGTTTTCATTTATTTCCTTGCCAAAAAGTGATCTCCATCTGGAGGCTTAGCTGTACTTAGAAACTCAAGGGCAGCAATTGCTATATCCAGAAATGTTTTATTTCCCTCTGCTCACCCAAGGCTGAAATGAGCTGAAGGTCCATGTTTCTCAAGAGCTTTTCTGGGTGTATGGTACCTACAGTAAACTCTTTGCTGGCTCCTCAGTGTATAATTTGGAAAACAGGATGGATTGCACAATAGCCTATTATAAAACCCCAAGACAGGAGACCCTCCTCACCATGCTTCAGCTTAGTATTAATTAATCTAGCCCCAAAATCAGGGCAGTCACAACATTAAAAAAGAAAAAAGGTGAAAAGAAGGCAGGAAACTCTCTTAACAGCTGCCTATTTCCAGGATATAGCCACCTTCTTACATGCTTTTGTTTGGCATAAGAGCCTACATCTCTAATAAGCAGCATGAGATCTTTCATCTGTAATAATAATACAGTCACAATTCAAAAGAATAATAATATACTGAAGAAAAATTATATCGTCTCTTCTTATTTCAGTTACTAAATATAAAAACAATTCATAGGGTGCTTGCATTCAATGAGGAAGGGACAACATTAATAAGAAATAAAAGTCTAGAAGCAAAGAGAAAATCCCTATTGGTTTGTCATTGATTCAACATGTGACCATTTTCAAAATGGCTAAAAGCTGCTACTCGCCAATGTCATTCACTAAGATCTGTCCAACAAAGCTAGAGAAAATAAGAAAAACAAGGGAAAAATTGGAAAGGCTAGGAAAGATTTCCCTTCAAAGTCCTGTAGCAACACAGCATCAACCCTTAACATACATTCTTGGCAGATACTTCCTTGATCTCAAACTCAAAACCTGGATGACATCCTCTCTCGGAATTTTTTTTCCAGTGTTTCATTATCCATAGCACTCCTTCAAAAGTCTATCCTAGGTCACCTTTTCCTCAGTTTAAGGCTCCTCAAACAGCTTTTCCCACAAAGAAATATGGGAACAAATTTCTCTCTCTCTTCACTATGACTACTGGCTCTCCCTTCAATCTTTTATGTTCTAGAAGACTAATAAAGTCTTTCATCATTCCACCTCAGTCATGCATATTCTCCTTGTTCTGAGGAAGGAGGCTCAGTATTTCTACTTATCCTGGAAAATAACGGTCAAAGATGATTGTCTAGGCGTGAGCTCAGTTCAGCTAAACTCACAGTATCTTGGCTTTTTTCTGTGTGGCAACACAGAAAACTTTGGGAAGTGTCACAGATCAGGCTTGTCAGCTGCATCTGACCTGGGGAGGAGAGGGAAAAAGGGAAAGACTGGGTAGGCAGAGAGTGGGGGAGAGGGTCCAGCATCCTCCAGTTCTGAATTAAACAGATTTCCCATTCAGTCTCTGTGTTTTCTGGCAGTTCTTGGTAGAACTTTCTTCCCTGTGGAGCAGATGGAGTCATTAGACCCAGAGAGGACCTCATGAGGAAACCCAAGGCAGGTAACTGAAGTGAAAGGTAAACTGAGGTAAGTTCAAAGGTAAATCGAAAGATAAATTGAGTCTCCAGACCAGCATTCCAAGGCATACATACTCAAGAACAAGGAAGATTCAGAGAATACAACACTGTTCCAATAAAAAGAGGAAGCAGATGAAAATCAGAGGTCAGGCAAAGTATCAGTAATTTCTGTGAGGTGGAAGATGGGATGAGGAACAAGGCAATCTGGGATCAGGTCAGGCAAGCTGTTGAAGAGGAGATCTAGAAGTGGACACAACAGGACAAAGGTTCCAGACGCAGAGAAATAGGTGGAAAAGACAGCAGGATAGTAAGGCAGAAAGTGCCTCACTTGGTTGCACTAATCAAAGTAACAGTGGGCCGAGACAAGTCCAAGGACCCAGAAGCAAAATCCTGAAACACACCTGTGGACACTGAGGAGCTGAAAGGAAATGGTAGGATAGCTTCACTTATCTGAGGAGGGAGGAAAATTTCCAGGCAGCCTTGTAGACTGTCCTCGGTTACCTAGAGGAACCTGCCAGTTCCTTGGAGACTCATTTTGACTACATTCTTGGCTGTTGTTTAATGGATTGTAGATGTAGGCTCCAGATTCAGAAGACGAATAGGTACATTTCCTGGGCCACTAACCTGGCACTTGGTACAAGAACTAGTGCTTATATAAAGCCATTCACTTTGGATGCATACGCTGGATGCATAATAAAGCAAACTGAACATATTAGTTAATGATTTTGTATCTAATTATGAGATGTTGCTGTTATGAGATGTTAAATATTGCTTCAGGTTGTTTGCAGGAAAGGACAGATGCTTTTGTTTTGTTAAATATTTCAGTTATCGGTTTTGTGCAGCTCTATATGATTTCATTTTCTGTGAACAATGGCCCTATGTGCATCATTAAAGAATCTTGATATCCAAAAGATGAAAAGGACCAAATTTATAATCACCTTCTATAGCAACATTCCACTCCAAAATTTTGTCTTTTAGTTAATCATTTAAAAGGAAGCTTAGTCATTTCAGTTTACTAATTTAGTATGTTTTAATTCTAATTGTCTTTGGCAACAAAATATTCTCCATATTTTAAAAACAACATCAACAATTCAAGCAGAATGAAAGCCATTATGGCTGGTTGGTCTGGCTTTTCTTCCTCAGTCTTTCTGGGAAAATAGCAACAGCAATAACAACAAAGTACTTAAAGTCTTAATTTTAAAAAGGAATACAAGAAGATAACTCACTACAATCCATGCTAACTCATTCTAGTGATTAATTATCTTCATTGTTAAAAATACATGCCTTTCTTCCATTATGGTTTTTGTTTTTAACAGGTAGCTAATGACTTTTAGTTTACTTCTGTTCATCATATTTAAGACTCTTCCTTTTAGGGAATCCTTTAAGAAATTTAAGATTCCCTATCAGTTTTTATAAACAATGATCACCTCAGTTGTTAACCTCTTCCTATTTTATCTGACTACATAGAGCTTTCTGAGTCTTTCCCTACTAGCCACATTTCCAGATGCTTAACATTTCATACACTTCATTCTTATCTACTGAATTATGCACACAAGGACTGGATGCAGTAGCACAGCAGCAGCAACAGATTTCCTCAGTATCAAAGAAATCTGTTTATAGTATTTCATTTTTTACTTATACACTCAAGGACTACATTAGTCCAACATCTCGCAGAGTTCAGATTCAGCACTCCCAGATTTCTTAAAGTACAAACCGGACCTTCCTTCTTCAAGGGCTTTTTCCTGAATACTCCTAGTGATAACCCTCTCCAGTGATAAAGCACAGTACCACTAGCTATACAAGCCACACCAAGCAGGAGTCATGCCCAGAGGCTGCTGTGAGTAAAACATCGTTTTTCTCCTCTCACTGCATGCCCTGGATTCTATATGCTTCTTATCAAGAGCGAAGTGTCTTTAGTTTGCTGGCCTTCTCTTAGATCATGAATTTACTTACCCTGAGACTTGACATCATTTATGGATTTTAAAGCAAACAGTTTTCTCTTCAACATATCATATTTATACTTTTTTTTTTCTCCTAAAGACTGTATGCTTATATAGAGAGGGAGGTGGAAGAGAGAATGGCAAATCAATCCAGGTCAGCTCCAGGATGAAAAAATAATGTGAATTCAAGCAAATGCAAATCACAGTACTATCTGAAAGATGCAGCAGACTGAGTAGAAGAGCCGAAACAGAATAAAATATAACAGCACTCATCCATAAGAAGGAAAAGAATTACTATTGATTTTCAAGCTGAAGTTCAAAACTACCATAGTGAAATTTACTGCAAAAATATTAATGATGACAATTCAATCTATCGTCATGATTACACAGTGAAATTATGCACTCAGTCTTTTCAAGGCTAATGTTAGCAGGATTCAAATGACAACTTGAAGAGAAACTGCTCTGATAGACTAAGATACAGCTGGCAGCCTCAGGTTATAATGGACTGAATCCATGTTGACACAAGATTAACAATTGCTCATTCCTTTAGGAAGCCAAAAAAATGTATTAGCAAAATTATAACATCTTCTAGTGGGAAATAGATTGCGATTAGCAACTATGTATTTCAATGGGAGTGCTAGCAAATATTCCTTTTAGTGGCCTTTTAGGTGCTTTACCTTAAGATTTTTTTTGTATATGTGAATGTGTTAATACAGCTCTTCAAAACAACTGAGATGTACCAAAACAAGCTGATTCACTGAGCAGCATGGAAAGTGAAGCAAGTGCACAGGCACCTTGTCTAAATTTTATGCCAGAAGAATTGAAAGAACAGATGAAAACAGCAGAATACATGTGTGCTCGTTGTGGTGGCACACGTACTGGGTAACTACTTCAAGGTTAACTTAAAAGAACTAAGTAATAGAGGTCAGAAAATAGAGCTAAATCAGAGGTTCAGACAAAAGATAAGATCAGGTACTCACTCAGTTTTCTGAACAATGGGGAAGCTTCCAAGTCGCACGTAAGAGCTCTGAATTCCTCTTTCTTTCATTCCAAAAATTTGTCTCACACTGAACGAATCCATCAGGTCAAATCCTGCCCATAACAAAAGTGTAAACATGAGACATCGATCAGGCTGCAATATAAAAATTTGAGCAATGTGGCATGTCTTAATCCATACTCAGGTAGGTATCTTAGCCCATAGAAGCTCTCCAGAAATTAACCTTGTTCTTGCCTGGCAAAGACGGAACAAAATTCTAATAGGGTCTAATCTGCACAGATGAAAAAAACAAGGCCAAGCATAAAGTCAAATTGTAACAGATTATGGAGAGATCAGGATAGGTTTCCCCCGACATCAATGATAACTTTTGTTTGCATTGTTCTGGCATCTTGAAAACTGTTTAGTTTGCTAATGCCTCAGATGCTCAGATAAGGTAGAAAAAGAAACAGCACAGGCGAAGACAGAAACATTTACAGAAAACACACAGTCCAAGACCCTTATCTACACACAATCTTCATACCATCTCAATTCTATTTAGACCTAACCTGGTCTACTCATTATAATCATGAGCTGTTTATCTCAGTTGCAAACATTTCTGTCAAGGTCATCTCATTCTGACAGGGTTTGTTAGCTAAAGTGCCTGCCATGCAAATGGGCCACTGCATCTCCAGTGCTGATGTGGACCCAGCCACAGCTAACTCGTGTTTGGATGGCACGAAGTCCCAGCTACTGAACCCTGCCAGGGCCAGGCAGAAAGCATCCACACTATGGATCTCCACCTGTGTCCATGAACTTACCTAGGTCCACGAGGTCCGCTACTGTGCGACTGCAACTGTCACACCTTGAGGTCCAAATGAGCTCTTGGGATTTGCATCTAGATTAGTAAGTACACCCAGATCCAGATACACTGGGGATTTAGCAGCAAAGGCACTCCCAGGTGGAGTGGGACTAGACACAGAACCTGTATTTTTCTTTTATTTGGGCTATTCCTATCTCTACTTGCCCTTACACATTATACATATTAACTCCAGTGGATGTAATTACAGCCCATAAAACTTTTGATAATAGAATGGTTTATTCTGGGAAATTGATTTTCAACTAGGGCAGTAGTTTTAACTTTGTTTAGTTAGTAGTCTCCTATAAATCTTCTTGGGTAGATACAAATTTTTGTGTGGTAAAGCTAGGTCTTAAGAGAAGAACCTTGCTTTTCTCAGCTGCCTTTCTGAAGCTCTAACAACTTCAGAGTGAATGCCATCGTATAGCTTGATAACCACAGCAACAGGAAAAGGTGCCCATCTAATGATATTATTTGTAATTATTTATAAGAATAAAAACCTGTGAGGGCCAGGCCACAGCAAGACAAAGCAAGATGCAGCAGCAGGGAGCAAGTAAAACATGAACTTCAATCACAGTGTTTTTTCCTCTTTTTGAAGAAATAAAGTCTTAATTGTCTGCAAAGACAGAAATGGCTGCCTGGTGCCAAGTTGAGGCCTTTTGTATTACAGTAACTTTCCTAGCTGTCTACAGCTTTTCCCTCCTGACCACTTTATTTTCAGCTATTACTGGACATTCAAGAGGGCAAATAAGGTGGTTAAGATACCCCAGGGCCTCATGGCTCCGCCTCGTAATGACCTCTGCAGCAACTCTAGTGATACATCTGTCTGATATACGGTAATCAGCCATGATTGCATCCGTAAATTGTTCCTAATAGAATCTACCAGAACATGAAAGCTCCCTGCTGGCTGTCATATAAAAAAACAGTATGACCTGTCCATATAAGCTCTCCCACAAGTCATTTTAGTACATGCTATACATATTTTTCATCCACGCCAGCTACAATCGCCACAGAAATGTGAAGGAAGGCACTTGAGTGTTATTACTGAGATGAAACCACATGACTGGCAAGGAGGCTTGTTAGCCACTCACAAGAGATGATAACTTGTGGATGGTGATGCTGGAATGCTGCCCAAGCCTCAGCATAGTGTCCTGCTGTCAAGCTCCTCAAGCCATGGAGAACTGTTCAGCTCAACAGGTGCAAATTGCAATGACAAAAATGGCCTTCCCATCATTTGCTCAGACCCCACAGGTACTCTGATCCTTCTCTGAGAACTCAAGCCATCACGAGAAACTGTTAGGGTGTTCAGACAAATCGTGAGTCTGGTAAGCCAGTATCTTTTATTTGCTGAAACCTCCAAACAACATGCAAATTAGAGAGAAAATCTAAATAACATAATAAAACACATGCACAGCTCCTAAAATTCTTCTGCAAGCAGAACCTGCAATACTAAGAACACTTCGCACTCACAAAGAACACAGGTAAATCACAGTAGAATCTTTTTATTCCGACTGAGGACCAGTGAATTTCTTCATATATTTTTAGTTAGAAAACGAAGGTTGTTCTTTGCAAAGTTCAAGTGCTATGTAAATCCACAGAAGCATTAAGCCCTGGACATACCAGACTACACACCTCAAACCAGTAAGAACTTTTCTCTTACTCAATTCATGAATGCATTCTGTGCCAAACACAGATATGGCCTCCACTGTCTTTAGAGGGAGCTATGAAACAAACTAATTCAAGTTGATGGCACACTTAAGATGGGTCTCTTCTGGGTAAATGTCAGCTCTGTAGGCAGAATAATCATACAGACTCTCATTCAGTTAGCCATACAGAATTGAATACAAGAGTTTCTAGGGAGACATTCATCTCACGCTGGAAGAAGTGCCAAAAGTCCATGTGCCTCTCCATTGACATAAAGAGAATATAGGATGTGCAGGCTCTATGTAAAGCTAGGGGTCCAAAGTTAGCTGAAATGACTCCCACTCTGACATACTCTATAGCCAACCAAAACCAAGAGGCAACGTATAGTTCAGCTGCAGAAGGATTTCAGTGTCATTGCAGTAAATCCGGCATCAGCCCACAGAGCAGACAAAGAAGAACTATTTGTCAAGGATGACACGTGTCTCACCTCATTTTCTTTGTCTAAAATGAGCTGTCTGCTGTAAGCAGGTTGTTTCAGTTTCCTTCTTGGAAGGAGGAAGCCTCCTTCTTGGAGGCTTCCAGAGGAAGACTGGAGCCTCTAGGCTTCCTAGAGGAAGACTGGAGCCTCTAGGAACTATCGTTCATCCCATCTATCTTGAACCTTGCTAAGGACAGGCCAAAACAATATTGGGCAGTACCTATGACCCTGCGTGAGCAGGGCAGTTGGACTAGATGGCCTATGAGGTCCCTTCCAACCTTAAGCATTCTATGATTCTATGATCTCTTCCTGAAAGAAAGCCAAGAGGAACATCTCAAACTTCTAAAACTAGGTGAGATAAATTCCACTTTTAGGGAATGTTATGCATTTTGTGCACTGAATGAGACAGAAATCTAAAGAAAAAAAAAAACGATAAATATGCACATAACTAAAATTTGCATTGTTTCATTTACATTCAGGACTGAATAAAGGTTGCTGATTTTTAAATTCAAAGTAGCAATATCTTAATCTTAGAACACTGTCCATTTAGTGCAAGTATCTCTTTAAAGAGATGCTAACCCATTTCTGTGTGGAAGAAGAAACAGACACGAAATACTGCCATTTGAGTCAAAAAATTAACCAGTGCACATTTTCCAGGTGGGATAGGAAAGGAAACACATAAGGTAGGTTTGAAATTAATTTGTGCTTGTTCATAAACTCTAAGATTATTTCCACTAGAGAAGAAAAAGGAAATTATATATGTATATTTTATTTGGTTCACTTCACATGTGTGGATGTATCTTGGATTGCATACGTTCCTTTGCACACTTTAGGACCTAGATTGGGATAATGAGGGAAAGAGCATGACCCTTTCAATTTGTGTTATGCTAACAGGAGATATAAGTGACCATTTCTCCATCATCTGAGCAGGAGATTGCACTTTACAATATTTACCTGCCATCAATGTAGTAGGAACACATCACCTAGAACTTCCTTCACACATCTGGTTGCCCGGTTTGTCTGTCACAACATTCTGGGCTGTAATGTCAGAAGTTTGGGCTGTACACTGGCTTCCCATTACTAAGGGAGGATGATACAGGCTGGAGTCATCCTTGGGTCCAAGAGGATTCACAGATGTCTTCAGGTCTCTCAAACCAAATGTAGGAAGGCAGGAATCTCAGTACAGAGTCATGGTTAGAAGACAAAACAAAGTGCTGACTTAGAGCAAGGAAAATGAGATCCTATACTTAGCTTCCAAGACTTTCTTAACTGAAATGGGAAAAGATATATCAGCCCCAAATAGAAATAAGAAAGTTACCCTTACCTAATCATTGCATCATGCTTGAGTGCAGGATGAAAGGGTAGGATTTTTCTGTCCTCTGTTGCTTTGATTTAAAATGTGGCTTTTTGTGTACCAAGACAGGTGTGGTTTCCCAGTTGGCTTATAAATTGTTTAATCAGTAATGCCATTAAATATGACAATTAATAAGATGAATAATGCTCTTTGATCATAAGCTTCTTACTTCATTATGGTTACTAAAACAATCTGAGGCCATTGAAACCCTTACATCTCCTAAAGAGCAACATAACCTAGTCCATTAACATTGAAATTAAAATAGTGACCTGAAAGAGAAGCTTAGATTCATAACAGCATACTTGGCTTTAAAAGCAATTTCTTATGCACTGCTCTACTGATCAAATCAGTTCAATGTCTCTTTCCTTGGAAGTAATAACTCTTTACAGGAAGCAGTCCATTTTTTTTCCAGAATTAGAAAGCACAGTCAGACCTGCGTCTTGCAGGGAAAAGATAGGCAAAACTTGGCACTGGGCTGGACAATTTCTACATCATCTTAACTGAATATAAAAGTGCATTTTCTTTTACAGGAGAATGTCCACACTGCAGCCAATCACATCCAAAAACATAGCGAAAGGCTATCCAGACAGCTCAGAATTTGTTCAGTACTCCCGTAAGTTTAGTTTCCATATATTTATTTCAAGATAAGGGACCACGATCAGTTCCTGTGAGCATGAGCTGAATTCTGCTTGGCTCCATTAAGTATTTGACATGGACAGCGTGGTAGAAGCTGGTATCTTCATGATGAGAGTTTCCTGTTTGCATTGTTGGGTATTTGGGAAAAAAAAATCACCACCACCTAAATGCAAGAAATTAGAGCGAAAGAGATTTACTAGACAGATAACAAGGTGGTGTAAATGTTTGAAAAGTCTTCTCAAAGTAGGATTGAAAATTTAGTTTATTTTTTGGCATGGCAAAAATCTCACAAGAAAAGTGTCCTGCCTTGCATTTCTGAAGAACCTAAGGCAACCCTCGCAGGAACCAGGCAACTATTTCCACTTGTACAAGTTTCTGAAGAAGGGACTGCCTGGAAAGCATGGTGAAAAAGGAATCAGGAAAGGTATCATATGCCCCAGATGAGGTTTTCAGCATATATTTATCAGTGAGGTTCTCCAGTCATTGAGTACTGATACAAAGCAGAGGCTTTTGCAGGAACTGCTCCATAGATTATTTGTGTTTAAACTCTCAATGGAATTATCACCCTTGTCAACATGTTGATAGAGTATCACCAGTTGCCAAGGTCGAGGAGCTTGTCAGCAGCTACTTTTTCTCAGTGACTTCTGAAAATGCCCATATGTATTGCCTCCAATAAAATAGCATATGCTACTTTAACTAGCATTAGGTTAATGGTAACAAGCTTTATGGCAGGCTGGAAAAGCATATAAATTACTTGGAAGAACAGTATCATTTGGGAGTCTCTCAGCAAATGCAGGATCTTATTTTCTTGCCTTACATATCTGCATTTTCCAAAGTTAAACCTTCATAGATGGCCTGTGCTCACAAAGAATGAGAGAAGCGAGAGCCAGATAGAAAGCTAGCTGCTCTCTAGATCCTGTACATCACATTCAATTCATTCAATATGGCCTACAAGGCTGCTGACAGCATCATAGGTCCCCATTTTTGATACCTCTTCTAGGTACTTTATGTGCTTTTAAATATTTTAAAACAAATAAACAAATTGTTGTTAAGTCATACTCTGAAGTAAAAAAAAAAATACATTTAGCCATGTAGCAATTAGCTTCTTGAAGTCAGAATGTGGATGAGAGATGATTTTTCTTCTATTATATCTAAAACTTTGGCATCCTTATGTTCCACAGTGTTCTAGGCTAAAAACAGTTCTTTCTGAACAGCCATGATGTTCAGTCTGGAGCCTGGAAATGAATAAAAGTGTCAAAACTCTGAAGGGGAAAAGCTACTGACTTTGCCTAAAACATTTTTCTGTTTTTGTTATTGTAGCTGTCATCAGAGTTTTCACTATTCCTGACATTCCTTCTTGCACAGGAAAGGAAATTGTTTCAAGAGTTGACAGCACATCAGATAATTACTGATATTTTTAAGAGATGATCAAAGTCTCCATCTCCAAGGTTGTTCCACCACAGTAAAATTGCCTACATCCATCTCAGTATAACCCTGCCCTAATCATAGTTTCACTTGGCAGCTAGAAGAAGTATTTAGGAGGTAGTAAGTCTGAACACTGATGCTATTATAGTTCATGGTCCTCATCTTTCTGACACACTGACAGGAGGCAGAAAGCCCTATTCCTCTCTCCTAATGATCACCTCCTTGCAGGCAGGGCAGATAAAATCCAGCAGAAGTAATGTCATACTGTTGGGTTTATCCTGTTACTGAGGCAACTCAATTTAAACAGTTTTACTTCCAAAATAATGGCATTGCAGTTGATTAGTGAGTTGTTTATGGTGGCAACACTAGGGTCACTGTTAAAGCAGCAAGACATCAAATTTCACATTGTCCCCATGGAACACAGAAGCACCAATGTTTGCTTATGTTGGTCTAGACAACAGCAAAGACCAGAGACCTGCAGCTCCCATGCTGGTTAGACCTGCATGGTCATAAAAAAAGCAAGGGGAGGACACATTTTCTACACCCTATTATGGCTGTCAAAAGAAGTGATTTCCTGATACAGAATTTGACCTTCTTACACTATTATATTCTCCTTTAGTTGACCTCTACAGGAAAGTCAGAAAAACCATCAGCTGATATTCTGCATAGCTAATTCATGCCACATTGAGCACTCCCAGGTCAACAGCTTGATTACTCACCATCAGCCAACAGCTGTTATCTGACCTCTTCCCAGAGCACTAAAGACTGCACCTCTAGAGGAACAAACCAGGGAGATTTATTAGCTACCCACAAGCCCTTCAACATTGAGCAAATGGGTTGCACTCGTCATTAGAAAAAAATTAATTTGCTGTATTTTGCAAGCAGCTTGCAAGGGAATTTTTGAACTATAAAATTCTCCAAAGCTTATGGATTAATGTGTCTCAAGAGTGTTTTAAAGAGGTTCTTGCTATTAACCGATTGCCCTTTGTTTCCGTAATGTTACGATAGGGATTTGAGCTGCACTTCATGCTGACCTAAATATCATCCCAGTAGATCCACTGGATTTTACAATGGCTTCAGTGAGGAGATCAGGTGGGAACTCAAACTAAAGACAAGCTTTTACTGGAAAGCAGTGGGGCAGGTGAGCAGGAGGTCACCAAGTTGAGCTATGGGGTAATCCTCTTTCGGGACTCTCAACCTAAAGCTTCAGCCAGAACAAGACGGGGCAGATAAGGACCTTTGGCACCACTGCACAGGTAGAGAAAGGTACCATTACAGAAATAAAAGGAATATAAAACCAACTAGAAAACAAAACTAAAATGACAGTATTTAAAAAAAAAAAAAAAAAAGAGAGAGATACATAGAGACAGAGGTCAAACCCATAAGAAAGTAGGTGAAAGAGTCATTCTGGCTGATATTTCTTTAAGAGGAAATAAATTTCTGCAGGAAATAAATGCACATCTAAAGCTGCTGTCTCTAAGGCAGCACATTTCATCACCCGATCTCATGCTAATAACACGGCACTTTATTTGATGCATTGTTCTATTTATCTGTATCAGTCCACTCATTCTTTCTTATCCTCTTGTCTCTCTGTTTTCAGACAGTTGCAAGTGGCATATTGAACAACACTGAAAGCTGTCTGTGACACTGAACTCTTCCCCTCATTACTGAAGGCTTTTCTGTGTTGAAGTCATTCTGCATTTTCCCCAGTGATGGACGTTTGGCTCAGTGCCATGGGCCCTCTTTCAGCTCCTTTCCTGCTCCAGTGATTTACAAGATTAAACAGGGGTTCATTATTCCTTTGATGTCCTTGTATGCCAGATAAGTTTGTCCCAGCCGAACTTACCAGGACTATTTGTAATAGGTTCTAGTTTTAATTAATTCCTCTATTTTGAAGTCCTCTTTTGAGTTCCTCAAGAGTTAAGGTGCTGTGCGTTCTTTAGGAAAGCTATAAAATGGCACTGCTGCAAACTCACTGTTTGCAATAGTAGTGGAGGTCTCTACTTCTGCATAAAGGTTTGTTGGCAGCCCTGGGCCCAAGAGAACTCTGTGTCTATTGCTGAAACAAATGTCAGCAAACAAATATTTATGCAAACAGAGTAGAATGATAGGTGAATTCAACATCACCAGCAATAATTCCTACAGTTTTCTTGCAGGATTTACAAAAGGTGAGCATGATTCTAAGGGTGAGAAAAGGTATTTGAGGGGAAATATTTTACAAAAAAAAAGAAACACAAACATGCTATTTATGTGAGTGAAAATACTCCCGTTAATATAGCAGCTGTGAACAAAGCTTAATCTGAAAGCAGGTAAAGACTGCTCTGCATGAGACTGGGGTGCCTTTTTTATGACAGACCATCAGTATGAAACAAATTAGACCTAAACATAATCTGAAACTGGACCAAGAGGTCATACACATCAGACAGACTCATTTATCTGCAAGTATTAGGAAGAATTTCTTGAAACTGTGTATACATCTTTCTCCCATTATATGTGCACAAAAGCCAGAAAATTCTCTGACATTAATAATCTCAGAGATTGCTTCTGCAGTCCTCTCTTTTACAGCAAACTCTTTCTTAACCAGAATTAAACTAAACTATTCGTAAAAATCCAAGGAATACCTGGGAGTTATCTCATGCTACTTCCATTCATTAATCTTTTTACACAACCCAACCAAAGGACTGGCAGCTTCCTGAGCTATGAATAAGCAGAAATTGAACTAATTTCTCTTTCATCAGCCTCAGATGCACTGGATCAAGAAGAAATCCTGTTTTGTTGAGAAGGCAAATGTTGCTAGCTTAAAGGAAAGCCTTTGGGATTTATTTTATTTTTTAATACACATAAAAATAAGAATATTCAATGTGCATATTCCTATGCTTGGTTATCCCACACAGGTCTTTGTGTGAATGCAGAATTCAGAATTAGAGCTTGGCCCTGCTGGGATTCAGACCAGTCTTTCTCATGGACTGCTCATTTTTAACTAGATTTCAATTTTCTTCCTGTACTAGCAGATCCTGAAGTAATTTCAACATTCCCCATGCTTATGGCTGCCTTTGAGCAGCCCAGCTGGGTTGCTTGCTCCAGTACTGATCACAGAATCATAGAATCCTTAAGGTTGGAAATGACCTTTAGAGATCATCTAGTTCAACACCCTTGCACACATAAGGTCACCTAGAGCATGTGGCACAGGATTGTGTTCAAGCAGGTTTTGAAGATCTCCAGAGAAGGAGAATCCACAACCTTCACTGGCAACCTGTTAAATCTGATCTGACACCTATTTCCAGTACGGTCATTCACATTGCGGTACCTGTGAAAAGTCCCACATAAGCTCATGATGTGGGTAAAAGTAGCACATCTGGACACATTAGGGAAAAGATTCATTTAACATATGAGATCTAAATTTAAGGAATTCCTGAGCCCAGCACTGCTGCTCTTTGTGGTTATGTGCAGGGGATAAGACTTTTGAGTGTTTCTGGGCTCCTAAATCCACTGTAGCTTCTGTGAGAATGAGCATATACCTCCCTTTCCCCATTCTCTAGTTCTGTTGAAAGGAAGTTCCTTGGTATACAAGCCCAAAGGAAGCCACAACAGGTCCCCATACTGGATAACTGGGGCATCTGTACACGGATGATGTCAGAGTGCAAACTTAATGCATAGGTTAGAGCTAGACCATAGGACTGTAGTGACTGCATTATTAGCTCCAGATGATTTACTGGTAATTATTTGCTTGCTTGACCTGGCTTTCTTGGAGCTACCAGGCATTAAAATGTTCCTGAGCACAGGCAAATTATTTGAAGATCTCTGTAAAAAACTTCAAAGGTCTTTTAAGTGCAAGGATCTAGACCATAATATTGAGATCAGCTATTTCTGTGCATAGTACACAGACTGCTGGAAAGCAAGTCTAAAAGGGACTTACTTCATTAGCGCTTAAAGTATCCCATCTACTAACCCACAGGATGAATTCAGCCTACAGAACAAGTCCACCTAGTTTCTCCAGATCTTAAAAGTCTGAAATGACTCTTAGGATGACAGTAGCAGCTCAGCAACTACTTTCTTTATATACCATATACACCTATATGCCATAGAGGCACAACAGCTATTGCTGCATGCATGTGAATTAGGAAGCAAATCCAGCTCTCCAGCCCCTTAAGAGACTGGAGACATATGCATGGTAGTGCTGATCGCTCTTGAACAGATTTTAATTTACTAGAGAAAGTGTGTGGGGAGGAAAGAAGATGTCCTTAGCCCTTTCCCCATTCTCACTGCCTTATCCTCCCCTATCTCCAACCTGGCTGTATGCAGGCCTGCCCATACAAGTGAGAAGAGTGATCAGTGCCTTCACAAATAGCTGGTTTCACCTCCACTGTGCATGTTTTGCTGGTGACCACAGAGCCTCTGCATTTGGTACATGAAGGCTGTGATCCATTAGAGAGCTCTGTGGCCATTCTTGGATTTACAACTTGCCTCTCCAGGGGGTTTCTGAAGAGCTTATGAGAGGAACAATAAGGAATGCCAAGCGCAAAGTGAGGGCAAAATGCCCATCACATTGGCACAACAAGGACAAGTTTTTTTCCTCAGGCGACACCAATCTAATGGACTCCTTCTGAAGGTTCAACTGCCTGGATGCTCCAATTGCATCCTGCTACCATGTGTTTCAGTGAGCAAATATAAATAGTCCCAACAATACTATAATTAGTTGGTGAATCACTGGCATCTCTGGAATGCCAGTGCTACAAACCTCAGGAACCTGGAGAGACACTGACAGTCAAGTACAGCCACTCTAGTCTGTAATTGTAGGGTACTAGTTTTACAACCTGTACCTCTATGGTAAAATGCCCAAACATCCTTTATAGAGCTATGGAAAAATACAGAGTCCATAGATATACACTGGCATTTTGTTGACCTGTGCATGGATGTTGCAGAGGTGGGAAGGAAAGTCTATAGTTAAACTGCTGAAGTCAATCTGTAATGCAACCCGTAATGCAACTTCTGCAGTTACTATCCAGTTGGCATTTGCAACTACTTAGGAGTTAGAGTTAGGATTCTGATGTTGTCTCCTTACCCCACTAATGCTACCAAGTGTGGCTTGTACAAGCTCATGTTATGCAATGCAGCACAAGGGCTGCAAGCATCCCTCTCCTGGGTTAAATCATTCTCAGCATTTTTATGGGAATCATTGCAAGTCATTCTTTACTTCCATTGCAGCTTCCCTCTGAAAACAGTAGTCAATATCTGTTCAGAAGTGTTCTCTCCTCTGATCGATAACATTGAGGACTAGAGCTCTGACTTTTTTATTATTATTATTAAGATAATTAGTTAGTTAGTTCTAGGGATCATCCATTATTTCTGCAACCAAGTCCAATGTGCTGCAGGTCTAGTTTAAAAGACAAATAATCCCAAAGTGAAGTTTTAGAAGCTAAAGAAGCATAATTCATTTGCAATAACTTGATATTTTATGCTTCACTGCAATTTATTGGTTATATATGAAAACACACAAGGGCCTTTTCTTTATAGTGCAAAACATTCACTGTGTTGCCCTGCCTGGCTAAAAATAATACCAAGCCATGATTCCTTCTCTAAATGTTGATGAAACCAAAACAAGAAAATGGTAATATGAAAGGAATTGAGTGTTAGAGCGTTAGAGTTAAATGCTCTTTTTTAAATTTCTCTTCTTGATAAAAATAGCATAGTACTTACATGGATGCTGTGAGAAAATAATTTAAAGTATTAATATGCATGGTTTTAAAATATCTCACTTTTTAAAGCAGAAACCATGTTTGTCCTGGTATCCTTACCAGATTTCTCTCTTCTCTTAAAAATCTCCTATGTGTTTTCCAATGCATGCAGTATCATTTATATTCTGAATTTATGTATTATAAACTGTTAAGCAGATGCAGCTTCACTTCACCACCAAAATTTGTATTGCAGCCCTCACTGAATGCTATGCCTAGTAATTTTTCATTTAAATGCTATGATATCAGAGAAGCAGAGTGCAGTCTTCTGCTATGAGGGGTAGCCCAGTCCATTTCACCTATTTGTCTCCATTACTCCTACTTGACAGCTGACTTCAGGACTTCATGCCTCTAAGTTGGAAACCTTCTTCAAATGTCTTATCTGATGGTATTTTTTGGACAGTTTATATCCCTTTCTTAGGATAGAACCACAGAATCACAGAATATTCATGGTTGGAAGGGACCTCTAGAGATCATCTAGTCCAACCTTCTCGCTCAAGCAGGCACACCTAGAGCATGGTACTCTTCGACCTTTAGCTTAAGTGATTCCCTTGACATCCTGCCATTATTTCCTTGACATCTCTGTGAAAAGCAACCAGTCGTATCTCCCCCTTCCACCTGCATACTGCAAGATTAAACAAATCAAGCTTCTATAAAATCTTGGTTGACAATATTCTTTCCAGTCTCTGAACACATGAGTCTCTCCTCTAGGCTGAACCCAACTGCCCTGAGAAAAGGAGACCTGAGCACAGATTTCTAGATAAGCTATAACCTATCCAATAACCTGAACTCTTCCCTGTCCTTACCAGACTCTACCTTATCCTATAATGACCTCTGCCTTTTTCCACAACTGTGAAGCACTGAGGCTCATAATAATCTATTGACTGATCAGTACATCACCAGTTTCCAAAGTATGATCCCTAAATGAAAGAACAGGCCCTCTAAATTAATAGATTTAATCCCAAGTCAGTCATTCCAAGTTTTTGAGGCCAGCCTTCTTCATAATGTCCTCAACCTAGTCTATACTATGCGAATTCACAAAGAATATAAGATCTGCACCTGGACTCCGGGAGTTACATTATTGTCTGCCCTCCAACTTGATATTTCCTTTCCTACAAACTGGTAGCTAATTTCTAACTCAATTTACAAGTTTTATGAATCTCTTTTTTATTATTATTATTTTAGCAATGATTTTCAATACCATACTCAATCAAATGTTTTGCTGAAGTCCAGATGAAATCCACTTAATTCTGTTTGTCTAAAGAAGAAAATGCTTGTCTTTTCAGGGGGAAATATCTGTTTCATTTGTTGACTTTCTTCCAACTCATGATGTGCTTTTGGATGCAGTTATTTGTTTGATTTGGCATGCAACCATACTCCCTATCTTCCCTACCTGCAACTTTACAAAATTCCAGGAATTTTTGACTTCTCAGTCCTGAATGGAATGTTCAGACAGATGTCATTGTTTCCCTTGACCTCCAAAAGCTTGACCTTTTACAGTTCATTTACAAACTACTCTCTATTTTTCCTTCTCTTTAATCCAGAGTGCTTCAACTCACATTCACTTAACTGCAGGCACATGTTAAAAGGTACCAAGTCATGATATAACTAGTATGTAAATATGGCATGCCAAGAGGGCTGCCATTGATGATGTTCTGTGTGGAACAACTGTGTATGCCATCTGCTATTGCACTTCATCAAATAAAAGGATGAGAGATAAAATTGCCAGAAAGATTTGTTTTCTTTCTATTAACTCCAATTCTCAAATCTTCTCCCTGCCTGAGAGAAATAAGAGGTTTGGAGAAGCATATTAATCCTGTTCCCTGCAGACAAAATGAGGCTTATTGTAACATCCTCTCTATGGGGCTGTCCTTTGAGCCCCCCTAGAAACAAGCTTGTGGAGGATGTAGCTGTGAAGTGCTGTGTTAGGAGCCTGCTGGGCTGAGATCAGTTTTGGCTTTTATTAAGCTTCCAAGTGGAATGTAGATGCTGGTATTAACTGCAAAGCCTTGAATGGGTGAGGGCTGGGTTACCAGAGAAGGAGCCTCTCTCCCTGTTACTGTTAAACCAGTAGAAATTTGAACTGAACTGCTCTCACCAACACGAGGCAGCGGAAAGCAGAAGCAGCTTAATACTGAAATGCAATCATCCTTAGGTCAGAATACAAAAGCCCTCTGGCATCAGCTAGCAGCACAATGAAGCATTTTGGAAGAGGAAATACAGTCCATTAAATCAACAGAAGTTTTCCAAGCACTTCAGAGAATGCAACAACGCTTTTTTGGAACAGCACCCAAGGGCTATTTTGTTAAGAAAATACTATGGACATTATAAAACATTTAAACATATAAACAACATTTAGGTCCCATGCTGACTATTTCCAGTCTCATAACGATCTTAGCAGAGCCAGAACCTTAGTTGAGTATTGTCCATATTAAAGATAAACATTTTATTAATAAACAGAGTCAAGAAGAGGAATTATTATTGGCTCACCATGTATAAGCAATCAGATTGCTTCTGCAAAATCTCTTGTATTGGCAAAGGGGAACCAAAGATGTTGTTGTAGTCAATTACTACAAGTAATCTCTTTATTAAGTATCATTGCATGATACAATTCAGTGGACAGAGGATCCCCAGTCTAGTAAAAGACTACCCTATGCTATCACAGACATACTGCAACAAGGGAAATTCCAATTAGACATTAGGAAAAATAAAAGCTCACCATGAGAGAGATGAAACTGGAACAGGTGCCCAGAGAAGATGCTGATCTTCCATCCTTGGAGGTATTCAAAATTGGACTGTACAAAGCCCTGAACAAGCTTCTTTAATATTAAATTGGACCTAACTTTGGAGTAGCCTCAGCTTTGAGGAGGTTGAACCATATGACTTCCATAGGTCCCTTAGGACAGGAACTAGTTTACAATTTTCAGACTGCAAAGGCATCTTTTAAGTGAAAACAATGAATATTGAGGTGTTATTTGACGGTAAAAGGAGAAATAAGTAACTTTACTGAAGAGTAAATGAATTACAATACCAGTCAGATAACCACTGACTCGATGTAGGCATTAGATTTATATATTAGATTAGGCACTAGATTTATAATATCAATCTTCTCAAAGGGATCACACTGAAAATGCTAGTCTGAGCACAAATACAATTCTCCTACTCATTTTAGGAAGCAGTTTTCACCATGAATACATTCACTGAGAAACAGTAAGCATATTTGCTGAATGGTTATACTGTTTGCACAGCCAGTAACAGGAAGACCATCAGAATTGACTACTGCAAGATTTAGCAGTGGTCAGCAGCTCAGAGTGGGTGTCTAGGGACTATGGACTTGACTTTGAAAACCAGAAAAGATGCTACTACTTACCAGTATCACAGGTAGAGATAAAACTACATTAAAGCAAAATAAGTTGTCTACAGACAACATAGTTGGAAATGGTATTCTGTGTAGTACGAAACCTCCAGTGAAGAAACTTATAGCAAGTAGTAGAGCTGTCAGATCTAGGCCATTTTTACTCACAATAAAGCTGCAGAAGATCCTCCTGCCTTCCACTGCTGTGACTTAACTTCTAGGGTCAGCCACAGATATCCTCACTACAGGCTCAAATAGTTTTGGGTGTTGGATCCCAGAAAAGAACTACAACCCATGCATAAATCTGACAAAGAAATTAAGTCCATCATCTGTCTGGAAAGATCCTAGAAGCTCCTAGAAGAGCAAAGATATCCCTAGGTCTGCTTTTCTCTATGTTTTGCCAATGTTTCAGAAGAGAGAGTTCTTCTTGTGACTTCATATTTTCTTCTTGTATATACCTATATAAGTATTTCTTCAGGGGTAATCATCATTGCACTTCATCTCACATCTCACATCACACAGCAAATAAATGAATACCTAAACTAACCAAAGAACATTGTTTTTAAGGCATACTGCCTTCCTCTGTCTTCTACACTAAGCTCCATTGCTTTTTTTAATTTGCCGCCATATCACAAGAAAGCTCATGATTAATATGTTGTCAACAAATAACTCTTTTCACTCCTGAAGTTTTAACTGTACTTCTACATCACTGAATATGTGTTAACTAACAAAATGCAAACTAGAAAACATGCAACAAATCAGAACACATCATCAAAAGCACAAAGCTATAGCATCTTAATTCACAGATGGACGGCAGTGTGCCTTTTTACCTGGAATCTCATCAGTCCCTCCAGTGGTGTGTTTGAATCGGTCTCCTTCCACATGGACATTTGGACACAGAACATCTGAAAAGCAAAAGACCATTTAGAAGTTATCACAGATAGACAAATCATTTCATAAGCCATGAAATCAGCAAAATTTCATTTTTTCTCTTCTCTTCTCTTCACAGAATCACAGAATCACAGAATATTTAAGGTTGGAAGAGACCTCTACAGATCATCTAGTCCAACCTTCCTGCTCAAGCAGGCACACCTAGAGCATGTGGCACAGGGTGGCATCCAGGCGGGTTTTGAAGACCTCCAGAG
>NW_020455732.1:739335-766011 GCF_003342845.1 Nothoprocta perdicaria
CTCTTCTCTTCTCTTCTCTTCTCTTCTCTTCTCTTCTCTTCTCTTCTCTTCTCTTCTCTTCTCTTCTCTTCTCTTCTCTTCTCTTCTCTTCTCTTTTTTTTTTTCTTTTAATCAACATTTCCACTGTAAAAACTCTCTTCTCTGTCTAAATCCACCCTAATGCCTTCCCCTTACCTGTTTCCTATCTCCAGGCTGGGCAAGATAGCAAACATGCTATGTTTGGTCTTGAGTCACTGTTTGCTGACAGATCATCCAAGAAACCAAATAGAATAAATGACTTGAGTCTTTCACCCAGCTAGAACATTATTTGTATTTCTCTCCTCTGCTGATTCATAAATAGGCAATAAATAGGTAATAAAACTTTAAAAACACTGAGATTATGATTCTCACTCTCACATTTGGCTGAATTTGAGCAAAATGCTCAACAAGTTATTGAGTGGGAAGAAATGACATGGAAAGACAGGTGAAAAAATAGAGCAACCAGCTGTACAATCACATCCTTTTCTCAGGATACTAGGCCATAAGTGTTCAGCTTGGTCCACTGGTGAAAAGCTATGTCCCTGTAAACAACCTCTCCTTGGCTCTCCTTGGCTAACTGAGGTAGTTCACAAACACATGAAATACAAGAAAAACATTCTCACAACCTTAAAGTCAAACACAGTG
Source organism: Nothoprocta perdicaria (assembly GCF_003342845.1). Taxonomy (NCBI): domain Eukaryota; kingdom Metazoa; phylum Chordata; class Aves; order Tinamiformes; family Tinamidae; genus Nothoprocta; species Nothoprocta perdicaria. Next base: position 739,999 of record NW_020455732.1, read on the forward strand.
GCAGGAGAGTTATTTGTATTGCGGCAACTGCTGGAGGTCTAGCTGAGATTGGGGTATGGTCCAAACTTTTCAGAAAGGAAAAATCTTACTTAAAAAAACTCACAGCCCCTAAGAAGATGAAATGGAGATGAAACAGGAAAAGGGATCCTAAGCACAGGATGATTAAATGACTTATTTCAAGATCCCCTAACAGGTCAGGGTTAAAGACAGCAAGGGATGCCCAGTCTCTTATATTTTACTGTATTTTGCTTGTCCACGCTCCTCCAGGACCATGAGGTTTTTTTAAGTTAAAAAAAAAAAAAAAAAAAAAAAAAAAAAAAGCAGCATTCAGTATGATTAAGACTTTGAAGAATATTCACCTGCAAGCACAAATTTCAAAAATCATGGAAATATGCAACCTGTGTCAGACATTTGTGTCAACACAAGTGAGGGTGAATGTTTTTCTGCAAAGAATTGTCTACCTATCCACCTCCTTCCTGCCATACATTTAAAATAATATTTATTTATAACCTGCTTTCCAAGATCAATAGGTAAATTCACACTTGTAAACAATAGGGACAGTTAGCTCCAGGAATCAGTTTAATGAGAATATAAAAATGTACCCCTGACTTTTCACTGCATACACAGCCCCATATTTATGTCCTTTCTCCAGTTTAAAGATCAGCTAAACAAAGAAGGTCAAGTTGCATCCCTTCATTTGCCTACTTGCACACACCATGATGCACAGATCTTCTGCAGTCGCAATACCCACCCAGTGGCATGCAGTAGGTCTCATTATCTGCAACTGGTATCTAGTATCATTCTTCCAGGATCCTTCATTACTGTACTAAGCAAGCAGCAAGGGCTGGCTGATCCTAAGGGACAATGAGCCCCAAGCAGAGGGTTCCCACATGGAACCTTGAAGGCTTCTTGAAAACTATGTGTGAAAACACCTGCAAAACCATGGGACAAGAACCACTTTTCTGAGGACACTGCAGAGGCCCCTGTATCTCTCCTCCTTATCCCAAACTCCCAGTAAAAAATATGATATTCCATAATGGTTGTTTAAGTCTAGCAATGGAATCAGGTAATTTCACTGCTTTGCTATGCTTCTGAATTTATGGGGCAGATTATGAGCTGCAGCTGAAGCTCTCTCAGTTCAGTGCAAAGAAAGGGAACTGCAAAAGCCATTTCCTGAAGTCCCAAGGGCCAACATCAGTTGAAGACATCTGCCCACCCCTTCACCTCACCAAGGGGAAGGCCAGAGAGAAGTCACTATCCTGGCTGTCCAAAGTCCAGAGCTCCTCGGTCGAGAAGGAAAATGCATTTAGGACTAAAGACACTTTTTTATCAGCGTTCCAAAAGTATATTCATTGAAAAAAAGTCAAGCCCTGTACAGTTCACCTATCTGATATGCTTTTGAAACAACTTTAGTAGTTGTTATTAGCGTATTTTTGGGAAGAACAAAGTATGCAGCCTTCTTTTTGCCGGAGTCGAGCAATGCGATCAACTCTGGAGTGTTTTCGAGGGCACAAAGCAAATGCAGCTGCTGCTTTTATAGATAAAACTCACGATTCACCATAGATGGAGCCAGAAATTATGATTTCCTCAGAATTTTAGCCAGAGATATCTTTAGCTCCTTGCTATCTGATGATTTGAAAGCCAGGATATTTCACACAAACCTGCTTAACTCTTCAAGGTAAAAAAGAGGTGTTATGTGCAGTCATTTTTTTCCTTCATCAGAGTTCTCCACATCTTTCCAATACAAGAAATTTCTCCTGCTCTAGGTAAATCAAAGACTAAATGTCACCACTGTCTGTCCAAAGTTGCCTCTATGCTGCAAGACTTTCTCTCCCCCAAACACAATCCTCCTTATTTTTCTAGTGTGTGGAAAACATCATTATTTTTATGCTGGGTTCCTAAAGTCCACCTTGAGGAAAGGATATAAAAGTTTTCCCCACCTTGTTCCAGTTTTACAATGGTAAATCACAGGTGAACACTCATTCCCAGCTGTAAGGCTTCCTTCTTCTTTTTTCTCAATGTGTACTTCTACACCTACTCCTAAATCACCTCTCTTTCTCTAGCGTAGTCATTCTTTGGATCTGTACTCATATTTCCCCTTCTCAGGAAAGCCAGCATATCCCAGAGTCAACGCTAACACATGATCCTATTAGCAACACTTTTTTCTTTTTGCTCTTTATTATTATTATATTTTTATTTTTATTTTTATTTTTATTTTTATTTTTATTTTTATTTTTATTTTTATTTTTATTTTTATTTTTATTTTTATTCCCGGTGGATATAACTGACAAGTATAACAAGAAAACAAAATAATATTAAATGTTATTCAGCTGTCATAATAAATGGTTTCTATTTAAAGTATATTCTGTGTCATGTAGCTATCACTTCATTCTATGGTATGTTTCAGCCAAACTAAACTGCTATTTCCTCCAATTACATTGTTCAGTTTCAAAACGGATTTGTGATCTGTTAAAGCTGGTAATCATTAAGACTTGTGACAGCGAAAGTTATGCAGGTTTTACATGCATTCAAGACCAAGCTGCATCAACAGAAGACTGCCTAGGAGTGCACAGAGTGCTCTGCAAATGTTGATATTGTTGCTTTTACTTCTCCATTTTTAGTTACAAGGAATACATTTTTGGTTACAGGCACTGATTCAATTCAGGACACAGCATATTGGTGCCCCAGTCTCTGAACTGGAAGGTATACAGTTTTCCAGCATCAATAATCTCAAAATGGCCGAAATTTCCCCAAAGAAACAGTAAAAAAATGGTAGACATGAGTAAGACACAATACAAATATTAGTGTATCTTGAGAGAAACAAAGAAAAGAATATGACACCTCTGAGGCACTCTAAGGTACTCTAAATGAAAAAGTAAACTAATGTTGCTTAATTACAAACATATAAGTTATCACTCCAATCTTTAATGGCATCACACAGCCTCTACTAGGTCAAATTAAAAAGAATCATGACTTCTTAGCAAGGATGTATGAGCTAGTGAACACCTTCTTACTTTATTCCTGTTTTGGAACCAAGACTATACAGCAAATCCGAATGTTCACCAAGCTGACAGCACCACAAGCAGTGCCAACTGGCATACAGATCTCATTGCTATGTCCAGAGGTGTGTTTACAGGAAAGGAGGATCAGAGCTGTTCCCCTTCTTTGGCAGGAGCCTTTCAGAAAGCAAGATCCGTGGCAAATGTGAGCATTTAAACATCAAATAAGGGTCCTTATGAACATTCCTTCTGCCACTGCCATACTAAACTTCAAATGAGTGTTCGTGGAACCTCTCCAAGTGTTTGCAACAGTGAGTGGCCAACAGGAAAATCAGAAAGTGCAATAAAATCCACACTGAAGCTACACCCCTTATCTGTAAATATTTCAGCCTTTTGCAAAAGAGAAGATTACAGAATCATTAAGGTTGGAAGGAACCTCTAGAGATCATCTAGTGCAACCTTCCTGCTCAAGCAGGGACACCTAGAGCATTTGACACTGGGTGGCATCCAGGTGGGTTTGGAAGACCTCCAGAGAAGGAGACTCCACAACCTCCCTGGGCAGCCTGTTCCAGGGCTCTGTCACCCTCGCAGTGAAGAAGTTCTTCCTCACATGGAGATAAAACTTCCTGTGTTGCAGCTTATACCCATTACCCCTTGTCCTGTCACTGGCCACCACTGAGAACAGCTTGGCCCCTTCCTCCCTGCATTCTCCCTTCATGTACTTGTACACGTTAATCAGATCCCCTCTCAACCTTCTCTTCTCCAGAGAAAACAGGCCCACCAACTGACACGAGTTTCCAGCCACTGGTCCTTGCTGCAAATTCTCTATCATATCACGAAATTTGTAATAGCTAGCTTTTTCTTTCTACACACATATTGTATGAAATAAAAGTTTTGTATTTTTGAATGTATAAAATAAAGACCTTTTCCTTCAAACTCAATCAAAACAATATGTGTTTATGTACATATTGTATAAAAAAAAGCTTAGCTTTCTAAGCAATCCAATTCTTTGTGCTCAAGATTACATATTATTCTTTTTCTTTGTCCACACATTTTATCAGCAAAGATTTTATGACCACCTGATTCATGGCAATTTTGAATAACACCAGGAGTACTATATATTCCTCTTCTAGTTACATCAGAAATGCTCCTGCTCATGGTGACTTTCCACTAATACCTGTTGTGTGAGATCAGGAAGTTCTTAACCCACTGCAAAGTGTCACTTTTTAATTCAAATGCCTAACAGCAACAATGCCTTACAGTAAATGTATTCTATCTACATAGTTACCATAACAACTGCAAGGTAATCTCCTCACAGAAAGAAATTAGTTTGTTTGAGATGACGTCTTTTCCATAAAACTATAATCCTTGAATAGGGATACAAAGCAATTCCCATTCTGTTGCTCTTCATTCACTGGCTTCCATATTTATCGTTCTATTATTTTCTGCAAACAAGATCAGGCAAAATGGGCTACACCTATACATATGAATCACCTTTCCTTTTTTTAATAGTAGCACATTATCATCATTTCAAGGCCCTATAACTTAATTAGTGTTGTAGGAAGCTAAATGTTATCCCACGTACCTTCTTTCTTATTACTGTTTTGCCTCTGGCAGTCCAAACTTGCTGACAATAAGAGCATTTATTATTGGGACATCTGAAGGATTTCTCCATGAGACACTAGTCTACAGACAGATTCCTCAGCAGATGACTCTCTGAGTGTAATAAAACCAGCTTATTCTTCTAGTTTCCTCCTTCCCTTCTTATTTTCAGATCTTCAGATTGTTCCACTGACCCGCAAACAGAATTTGATATTGCATCTATTTAAATGAGGAGTTTGGTCTTTTCCAAATGTCAGAGACATTTCCTAATAGAAAACCAAGTATCCTGAGTTCTTTAAAAAAAGGCTGATGCGTCCTATAGTGATTATAAGTCTGGCAGAGTATTATTCATTGTGATTAAAGAAGAAACATAAGACAAGTATTCATAAAGTTTAACTTTAGCCTAGAAAGACTACTCTAGTCTTCCTTTACAGGTCAAAAAAAAGGTTTCCTTTACAGTCAAAAGAGAGAAATACCTCTTTTGGGTTGTGATTTAGAGCACAAACCTGCTTAGCAATACTTCACAGCAAAGAGCACAGATTTTAAGACAGGATAAAACTCTCTGTGGAGACATCTTGGTCTACTATGAGTAGGGACAGGGTTTGCATCTCTGTTTCTACACTAGATTTACTTAAAGGCAGGTAAAGTTAGGTGAGATAATTACAATCATAAAAATACTTTAGGTCTGCAGGAAATTGGTTTCCCTCTCTCGCATCATGTGGCTGAAATCCCTGCCGGTCACTGCTCATCTCTGCACAAGCTGACTTGGTAAGTTCAAGCTTCTTGGTTCAGGGGGGCACAATGTAGGTTTCTTAAATTGATCTGAGCACTACAACTAACACCTTTTCTACAGCAAATCATGCTGAGATCTGTTTGATGGTAATGAATGATGTAAGCCTCACTTTTGCATATCATCCTTTAGACTATTCCCTATGAAGCTATCCAGAAGCTGTCAAACATTTTAATATTAAAAGTGACAGTACGTCTTACAGAATATATGCACTGCAAGAGACATGTCAGTAGAGCATGTCAGCCCAGGAACTTCCACTAGCATTAAATTAGCATTAATAACATATTGATGTGAAAGTGTAATAACAGGGCTGTGAGTTTGGGAAAGAACAATGTGAATGATCTGAGTTTAGCTCTGCCTCCCAGTATCTCAAAGGAAAGTCAAGGAAAGGAACAGGGAAAAAAAAAAGAAAAAGAAAAGCCAAAGAGAAAGAAGAAAGAGAAGAGACAAAGCAGAAAAGCAAGAAAGAGCAGAGAAGAAAGAGAAAGGAGAAAAAGGGAGAAAGGAAGAAGGAAGAGTTGTTTAATTAGACATAGGGTTGTTCAGGATCTATAAACATATAAATGGATAAATTATTTTGGACTGTAGTGGGTTACTGAATCTACCAAAGTCTCCCTAGAAGATAAGTAAGACTTACCTAGGAGTCTCAGACTTATAGAGGCAGATTATGAGGCACTTTTTTTCTTGCTGAATTTTCTTATTTTTCTTGTTGAATTTTCATATTTTTACCTTTTTCAATGGCTGGACTAGTCTATGAGAGGAAGATAGAAGATCTGCTTTCCCAAATCAGACCTCAGAAGATCTCAGCAAGACCCTATGGGCAGGAAACCCTTGGTGGAATGATGTGGAGGAGCTGGCTTCTCGGTGAGACCGATCTGAACAACCATTTCTTAAAACTCCCTTTTGAAAATAAATTCCCTAAAAATAAATAAATTTTGTTTACCAAACAACAGCACTATTGCAGTGACATTTAACCAGGAATACTGAGTTCCCAGTGACCACCAAGGTTTTTTATTGAGGAAACCTCCTCCGCATGCAGAGCGTGGAGCACAAACCTTGGCTGCCTGTGCTCCATGCCTTTGTCCTCTGTTTAAACAGCTTTCTCATTTTCATTTTTATTCTTTCAAGAATAACTAAGCCCTTGGCTGCCAATGATTCCTCCAGGGACTTGTGTATAATGAATGCTGAACATGTGTAGCTGTCAAGTTATACAAGGATAAAATGGAGAGGTGAGAAGAGAAACACAAAGAGGTTAAGGCAAACAATATTTTTTTGCTATGTTTTGTGAGGTTTTTTTTTTCAGAGAAAGAATTTTAATATTCCAGAATATTTCACGGTTTCAGCCACCCTCTGTATTTTAGTTTGCCCTTCCTGCAGCAGCATACCTCCATATTCTATTAAAAACCATGATGTTCTCAATCTAAAAAATGGAGCTGTCTCACCCCCTGATACCAGTATTTTTACCTCCCCACAAAGCTTACCTATAGGTAAGTAAATATCTGGCAAATGTTGGCTCCATTAAAAAGTATCTCCCAAAAATTGGGACTAGAACTCAAAACATTTCTAAGGAATGACTTTTGTGTAGCCAGTGTCCAAAAATGAGTTCTAGATCTTGTGTCATTTCCAGAGCCACACAATAATAACCTTGCAAGCAAGAGAGATTCGGGGGATTTGGAGAGGCTGCACAGTGCAATCTTTCATTTATTAGCAGTTAAGATCACATTTTTTTCTACATCGGCACCATTTTTCCCATAAAAATCCAAACTAAAAATGAAGGACCTGGCCTGGTGAGATATGGAAGAGTTTCATGAAGCCAGTGTCTCAGAGGAGCATTACCAGATCCCATGGCTCTGCAATTGTTTGATGCTGAAAATTACTCATATATATAGTGCTGCCTTTATTTGTTCTTCCCCCATCCTTTTTTTTTTTAAAGTGCATACATTGGTATGAAGCCTCAATATCCACATTTGCTTTTTCCACTTTTTAAAATACTTGTCTTCTTAAAAATACACTTCCATGTTCTGCCCGTACTGCATACTGCAAACAGTCTTTGCCAGATGTTATTTCCTTACAAGTAAACTGATCCTTGAAGTACCACACACCCTTGAAACAATTCTTAAGGAAGAAACCTGGCATGTCTTTCACTTAATCTGCAGTGGTGGCACTGACAGTGATATTGCGAATGTGCCTATACTAGCATTATAATTTGTAGCAAGGAATAGGTAAAACAGAGCATCACAGCAATTATATCACTCCATCCTGCAGGTTTAATGCCTAATATAATTTTCATTTCCTTTCTGAAATCACACCCTATTAAGTGTGCCATGCAGTTTAAAGTTGAACAATGCAGAGAAAACGAACTATTAACAACAACAACAGCTGAGGTGGATTCCCCCTGCTTCCCCTCAAATAGTGACTACAATGATTCTGGATGGGCTTTTCACATGTGCACACCAAGACACTCTGTCACCACTGCAACTGGCCTCATAAATGAGTGCAATATATGGATGGAGAGCAACAAACTCACATCAGAGCATTGCTCACAGAGTGAACAAACAGTTATATCCCACCTTATTCCCCAAAATACTACAACTTTGTCACTTTTTTTTTTTTCCATTGCACACTTATTTTAAGAACGTTGACTGAGCCCCAAATGACCATACTGGGAATGTAGATAGTTGATTTTGGAAAGCAATGGTCTTGAACTGCCTCTCTCCCCTTTTATCAGCACAGTGACTAGGAAATGTGAAGCCTCGAGTAGAGATGCAACCACGCATTTTGTGCCCTGTCCTGTAGCTATTACTGCACATTACACCCTAGAGACTACTCAGACTACATTCCTTTAAGGTCCTAGGCAAGAGTGTTCTTCCTAGGCTCCTTCTGTAGGAATGGAGAAAAAAAATACTCTTTCAGAGGGTAATTCAGAACACAAACTCATTTTATGTGCCCTGATTCACCCCATAAAAAAAGGTCCTTCCGTGCTGCCTAGAGGGAAAACATGAGGACACATGGTTCCTGAGTTAAACCATCTACCATGAGCACTGCAGCTACATCCAACTGGTTAAAACAAACATTTTTGGATGCTTTCCTCAACTCTGAGGCCATGGCAAAGTAAAATCCATATCTATGCAAACAAGGGGTTTTAGCCTCCAAAACAAGGCAGCTGCTGACCACTAAGAGTCAAATTGGGCCCTAAAAGTGTTCAGAGATCTGGGGCCAAAAGTCTACCAGACACAATTCCCAATATTTACCAGCACTGATTAATGCATTGCATTGCCCAGAGACACTTCTGGTCATTTTGGCATTTACTAGGTTAGATACAGCCTGTAAATACCATCCTTTGGTAAGAGCTCAGCAACAGAGATCAAATGGACCTTCTTGGGCAAAAGCACTAAATTCATTTTATGGTCACATGTCCATAACTTTTTAAATCATTAAGTTCCAGGAGAAAAAAAAAAAAAAAGAGGAGGGTATATCTGAAAAGCCAAGAAATGTTGTATCCTACTTAACTGAAGGAATTTCAGAGTATTCTAGTAGTTGCAAAACACTTGAAGTTCCTTTGAATTTAGTGACAAATGAAAAATTGTTCTTTCTCCATACTTCTGGTCATGCTTTACATACAAATCCTCATTAAAAACTACTACTAAGACTCCTGAATTTTAGTGAAGACCCATGTTTCAAAGAGACATCTACCTTGCATGATTCACTGCTAGCCCATCCTTCTCTAACATGCCCCCACAAATGGAAGAAACTCTTTGGACTGCTGACAGCAGACATAAGAGTGTCAAGAGGACTTATGCAATTAGCACCATTTAAGCGAGCAGCATACAGAATTAATTTGCACATGCTCCCACAGGAATAAATGGCATTACGGCAACTATAAACATACCAACAGGCGCTTCCCAGCTAATTTGCACCCTTAAACAAACACACAGATTGCGTGCCAAGGAGCTTGTAGGCAAAACAGGGCAAGTTTTGAGGAAAGCAATTAGCAGCAATTCTGCCCTGGCTGCTAGTTTTCCTATCCTGGGACACGTGTCCCCCTCCTTTCTCTCTGGCTCCCCATGGGAAGGAGGTGAGCCTTCACCTTGTTAAGCACACTTAATCCCAGCAGGGTTTCCCCTAAGCAGCTAATCATCGCCTCAGCAGATGAATTGCCATGAACATGGCATCTCACTGATGATCTGTAAAATATTCAACAGAGTCACAGCGCTGAGTGTGAGCACATACTGTGGGCACCAGCAGCCACAGCAGCAAGTCCTTCCCCACCAGCCTCTCTGTGGGTACAGGTGAGAAGGTCCCTCCTTTTGGAGGATCTCCTCTTTGCTTGCTTTCTCCTTCCACCAGAGACATCACCAAGCTGGTGACGGGTTCCATAGAATCATAGAATCTTTAAGGTGGATGGGACCTTTAGAGATCAGGTAGTTCAACCCTCCTGCACATGCAGGGTCACCTACAGCATGTGGCACAGGATTGTGTCCGAGTGTCCTGCTCTCCCCAGGCAGAGAAGAAGACTAAAGGTACTGCCTGCTGCAGGCAGGCAAAGCTACACTGCCTCCCAAAGCAGAGATTCCTACAGGTGCAGAAGAGGAGGTTAGTACCTAACTGCTCTCTAGAGATGCAGATGAGGATGAGTAATTTGTTGATGACAACTGAAAACACCCCAGGAGACACTCTCTAATCTGTTGGCTTTAATTTAACTTCAAAATTGTCAAGAATCCAAAAATCAGGTTGTTCTCCCTCTCCCCACTCACAAAGTTCTACAAAATAAAGGTGTTTCTGTTCCCAGATCTGCTCATCATTTTATTTCTTCTGATCAAGATTCTCTCTGCAAATAAAAGACCTGTTTCTGCCCCTCCTCACACCATAAGGCCACAGGCTTTATAGTCCTACAACAGCCTCTCCCACCACAGCTAGGACCTGTCACACCTTAGTGACTCCAAAACCTGGGTTTGAAAATGTATGTACACATCAGAAGGCTATAACACTATCTGGGGAAAGGCAGTATTCCCAACAGAATGGCAGGTTTCATATTATTCTGAGAATGACCCCTTCTTTTCCTCCACTGACTCTTCCAAGATCAAAGCAGAGCAAGCACCAGGCACGTGGTATCTCTGCCAGCCAGCCATCCTAGCTGCACTATTTGAAGTCTGCAGCTCCTAATTCAAGGGCTGAACTAAATTCAGGCCCTTCTGGTCTGGAACTGATGCAGATTTTTCCCTCTGGCTTTTGCTAACCACAGGTTTTACTCTCTGGCTTAGTCTCCCACAAATTCATTGGATGCAGATTAATCTCAGCTGGTTTTCATCTGGAAATGGATCGCGGTTATAATTAGCATTTACTGCTTTAAAACCAAGCAGTAAACAACACACAATGGTAGCTCTTGTCATGCCCTCTGAAAGATGGTGCTCTTGTAAGAGAGAGGAAATGGCTAGACTACTGAAATGTGTGAGTTTTCCTAAAAATATGAGATACACCCCTGAAGCTCTGTGTGAGCTGAAATGCCTGTGCTTTATAATCCTTTAAAAACCTTCAGAGATTAATACCACATGGACAAATGTTGATTAAAGAGACAGGAAGTAAAGCATCTCCACCAACTGGATCTTAGTTTTTCCTGCACAATTAGACAAATAATATAGAATCAAAATTTTGCCAGCAGCAAACCTCACAACGGAGAGTTGGTAGCAGCAGTAGCAAGAAATCTCATCCAGTGATGGCTGCTGTTAGGACAGACTAAAATGCTGTAAAATGCTGCTGACAAGGAGGAGAAGGTGTTTCTGTCCTGTTTGGCTTTTAAAGCATCAATTCTGCCTTTTTCTGTGACTGAAAAAAACAGCAATTAAAAACAGATGCAGTGTGTGCAGCTTGTCTAGGCTTCTTACTGAATAGAAATATTGCAATATCTCTCCTATAAAGACCCATCCATCTCACTTGTATGCAGTATTCATGAAAAGCATGAGCAAGACTATCCATGGACCTCGCATGTGCTAAAACACAGAAAAAAGGGCTTAGATTCTTATTTGAGCACCATTAAAATGACGAAGTCCCAAAGTTAGAGTTTATAATTTGTTTTGAAGAAAAAAAAACTGCAAAGACTGGAAACATTAGGTTATTTGTTAAGGTTGCAGTTAAACAATAAAAAATCCAAGCACAAAACTCTCTTATTTCACAGTAAATCAAAAAAAAATGAGTTAGAAACAACTTGCTTCAAAGACAGTTTCTTTTCATCTGATTAACAAATATATACTGGTAGTACTCAGATAACTTTCAAGGGAGAAATATAGCTCAAGGATATATTTAAGAGGTAATCTGACTGGCATTACTATTTTGGTGTAATTATATAACTATGGATAGAAGAGTGTAGTCTTCCATGTGAGCATTTTTTGGGATACTGTAACAGTGGCTTTGGGATTCGAACCAGCAGAAGTATAATTATAATCATAAGAGCAAAACCAGGAAATTTCCCCGTAAACACAAGGCTTGAGAGATGGTTAAGACTTTGCTTTTGTTTTGTAAAATCACCTTTTCAAAAGAAGCTTTTCTTAAAAAAAAAAATAGTAATAATGAAGTGATTTAGTTTCCTCATAGAAGAAGTTGGGATAAATTAAGTTAATATTGCAGAAGAATGGTCTAAATGAGATTTTTTTTCCCTTGGGATGCACCTGATAAATGTCATTGGAGCTAACCACAGGGGAATATGTTTCATCCAACTCCCTTAGCAAAACTTCCAATTCCAACTGGCTGTTCCACACACATTCAGCCAAAAACATGTCACTCAGGCAATATTAGGAGCCCAGTTTGCCAGATCTCTACTGGAGCGCAGCTTTCAGCCTGCTTCAAGAACAGGGAGAATGGCCAAGGGGGACCACACATAGACCTGCCAGAGTGACTTCTAATACAAAGACAAATTTTGTTTCTTCCGAGAATACTGTAACTCTTTATCTACTGAGGGAAAGCAGAAGATGGTCCAAAGGGGAGCACGGTGAGATCCCATTTTTGTCTAAGTGGCCTCTGGGGCAGTTTTAAGTGTCCTGAGCTATAAAACCGACTGCAACAAAGTGGTGACACATGTGGAGTCATAGCACAGTGACAGTAGACCACATTTTCACACCTATTCCAAATGATGATTGGAGAAATAAAAGTAAACATTAAATTCTCCCTTAAGCAACCATCTGCCTCCCTCTGTGTTATCTAAATCTATGTAATCCATCAAATAAAGAAACAAAGGACAAAGCTTTGGAAAGATTGAGTCCTAAATTGCATTTTAGCAGAGAAATCACCTCTGACTCAATAGAAATGCAGTAAGTGAGAGCAATAGTCTTTGCTTTGCACTATCCTACCTTGTCAAAGAGTTCTCTGGCCCTTGGACCCTGTGCCGGGACTGACCTGAAACCAAAGCTGCTGAAGAACCAAACCTCTGATGATGTGAAGCTATCCATGAGATATGGCAAGCGAGGGGGAAAGATGCAGCTTTCCACTTCTATCGAAAACTTCATGTTCCAGATGGATTAAAGAAACATAAGCAGTGGCATAAATGAATAAGTGAAATAGGGATTGACAGATGGGTCACGAGCTTTTCTGAGAGCTTCTCTATATGCAGCTTCTCTGGTTCTGCCATCATTAAGTCTGCAGTGTTCAGCTGGAGAAAGGACATTATTCCAAATGAATAAAGGATGGCAGAGCCCAGCCCAAGGGCTTCCTCCTTGCATGCAATGGCTTTGAAAGGCTCGCTGACATTGACCTCTGACAACTTTACCAGTTTAAAGACTTCTAAGGGACTAGATGGGTTTTGAAGTTCTCAAATCCACTTCCATCCAGTCTGAGAGCATGCAGTTCACTTCTAACTCATGTTCTGAAAAACAACTTTAGCCTAATTTTCATTCTATCCCAACATCCTTATCCATCTGCAAGTTCCTGTATCACCAGGCCCATTCTTTCTAAGGAGGACTTCATTAGATGTGGGTGTTCAGCACCGCTGGCATGTCAGGAATCCCTCCTCTCAACTTCAAAGCAGCCAGAATTAAAGCAACTAACTGGGGGCTTTTGACCACATCTGTCACTCTCTTCTCAACTGCCTACACAGCAGATGTTAGAAGAGCCTAAAAAACAAGTGTTTGGGGTTATAAATCAAAGGATGCACAACCTGAGCTCCATTGCTCTGGCCAGGCACATACATCAGTTAAACATGGTCTTCATCTTCTCACCTGACAAGTTTCCTCCCTCAAAAACCTCTTCTACTAAGGAGATAAAAGTGGTCTGAAATGGTGCTTGAAGGACAAGACACCTCTGCAAGAAAGGAAGGAAAATCAGCCCCAAGTACAAAAAAGTAATTTCAGAGACAAAGAAGCATGCAGGTATCAATCAGCAGCTACTATTCCTTCTACTTCTGGACACAGAGATCTTCATTTCCCACTAAGGCTTTATCTGTGCTGGAAAACCTCCCATTTCTCAAGCACTGTGCCATATCACAGGACCATACAATACCATGTGCCACTTTATTTGTCTATTTGGAGTCAAGAAGAGCTTTTACTGTCTCAAGAAACACATTTACTGCCAGCAAACCCCTCAGCAGTTCCACAGAAGAACTGAAGTGCAGTGAAATAGCTCTCCAGAAGGTGTCCCTGCAGAGTCACTGCATATTTTAAGCGCTAATGTCCCAGATTTTTCAATTTGCAGATCCCTATTTTTTTTTTTCCAAACACTCCCGAAACTTGTATATTAAATTTAGGCCAAGTGACAATTGCTTTTCCTCCTTTCACACTGTTTTACTAAATTATGCTCCTGCAGACCACACAGTGGAAACTATCAGAACAGTCCAGGAAACAAAGAAGCTATTCTCATACCAGAGCCACACAGATGCTGAGAGCTGGATAGAGACTACTATTATCACTGAGATTTTTTTCATGGTTTCATATATTATCCCAGATATTCCTCCCTCTTCCTCCATCAGCATAGCTGCAGAGTGCAACTAGTACAGCTGTGACCTAAAAAAAGGTAATATAGGGAGATTATGCTAAGAGTTTAGCAATTCTTTCTCATGCTTTATGTACAGGGCAGTGGGCAAAGAATAGGAACAGAGTGTGGGTACTTCTATCAAAGAAGTTGGACAATTACAGCATCAGCTACTGATCAGTGCAAAGCTGTTATTTGGGCTGGGATGTATTATTATTTCTGGGAAGATCCCTGATGGCACCTCCCAATGGTGATCTGCTGTTTGGAAATGAAGGAGGGACAGCGGTTGAGGAGTCTGGATGGCAAACACAACATTTCGAAGTCAAGTCTAAGATGGAAAAATCATCCCCGGTCAAAGACCCCAGGAGAATGAGTTTGTGCTTGCAGAAGTGGAGCGGGTACCAAACTGCCATGGGCCTTTGTATGTTAATACAAAGACATGTAAGGAATAAAGTAGTGAAGCCTTCAATAGGATTAGACTAGACATATTAAAGCTTTTCTTTGGCAGTTTCTCATAAGATTATAAATATTCTGTATAATTACCATTAGCTGGAGCAGCCAAAACCATAAAGTGGCTGAAAGTGTAAATTCATTATAAAAATTATGGAATATCCACATGAGAGGGCACTGTGGGGGATGAAGAATGGGAGCTAAGAAAGCTAATCCACTCCTTAAAAACATTTAATAAATCCAAAACATACCCCACGAGCCCCGGCGTGGACCAGTTGGCTCTATGCCACTCCCAGCTTCGTCGCAATGGAAACTGGATCCATCCACTCAGCAAATGCTGACGGGGAACAAAGCGGCCCTGCCAGGGTTTGCTGGCACGAGCACCATTCCCACGCATTGCCCTGTGTCCCCTCCAGAGAGCAGGACTGCGGGTAACATGTTTAGGCAAAGTGTCCCTGCCTGGCACCAGCGCCCAGAGCTTTGTCTTGCCTCCCCTCTCTGTTTTCCCCTGTCTTTTCAAGGGCTGAGCTGTCTGAAACAGCCAGGGGGGTTCCCTTGCAGACCTCACTGCGCTCTGCCCCAGCGAGCACAACTAATAACCCACAGCTCGCAGGGTTTAATTGAGGCTCCGACTAAGAGAAAGAAAGTACCAACCCCGCCAACAAAGGCGAAGGAAACCTCGCTGACGAGCGCAGCTGCCACTCACGCCGCTCTGCGCTGGGCGCTCACAAAAGCTGCTCTATTTGCATGGAAAGCAGCTCCAAAACAAAAAAAAAAAAAAAAAAAAAAAAAATAGAGGCAAACAGAGGCCAGGGTGAGTTCCATTGAGTCCCCATGGCAGAGAGCATCCAGCTTGCTTAACACCAGCAGCCTGGTTGCATGATTTTGTCCCACAAGGCAATGTTTTAGGGAGCTGCGGAAGCCTAGGGGAATGATATACAGGCCAGTGATGAAAATTACTGTGAACCAGAGGATGCTTTTCCAGCTTGGAACACAAAGCAGATCGGCCTTTCTGCAGGCACTGGTAAGAAAAATACTAATTAGTGCTAAGTGTAGTGATAGGCTGACTCTTTTGCTTAGTTACTCATTCATTAAAGTGAAATTAATCTGGATTTAGATCAATGTAAATGAGCACAGAATGTAGCTGGGTGTTTTGTTTTGTGAATACCCGCCTGCTGATGTGGCTGATAGCATAGAAACAAAGCTAAAAGTGGAGCTTACATAAACTAATCACAAACTGAGCCCTGAGCAGGGCCTGTTTTGAAACAAGGATGCATCCCGATACAGCTGCTAACATCACAGAATATTCAAGGTTGGAAGGGACCTCTAGAGATCGTCTAGTCCAATCTTCCCGCTCAAGCAGGCACACCTAGAGCATGTGGCACAGGATGGCATCCAGGCGGGTTTGGAAGACCTCCAGAACATCCACAGCTGTTTCTGAGGTCAATCAAATGTTTTCGTGAATTGAGATATACATGAGGCTCAAAAAGAGTTACTGAGGAGCAAAGAAAGGAGGCAGGTATGGTCTCCCACTTTAAGAGATCAATGACAGCCTTGGCCTAATAAATAGTGATGAAGTTCCACATGTAACAGGTCATAGTCTTGTTTTTGGCCTTGAGTTGCCCAGCATACCTCTGTACTGGACAGTGTCCCTTATCCCAGCCACATTTCAGATTCAACTTCATGGTTTAGTGTATGGAAATCCAAATCCATGTGGTACAAGGATTGCATGTGTATAAGGACCAGATGCCTGCCCTGGAAAAAGGCAAAAGGTTGCAAGCATTCAAGACTAGCTGTAGCACTAGCGAAATATGCTCCAGTGTTTCCATAACTAAATAGTCCCATCTGTTGCTGAGTGTCCAACACTTCTCATATGCCTCCATGTTAACTAGTAAAACCAGTCTAAATCTGGTCTTAGACTATGAAAGGAAGAGACAGACTCTTCTCTCCATTCCCTGTCACCTTGAAACAGGATTCTAAACTCCTGTTGACTTTCAGAAACGTCTTCTTGCTTGGGGATGGTCTGGTCTATGTTCGCAGATCATTCATTATAACAGAGCAAACCCATTCCAGGGAAGGTCCCATGGAGGCCTATGGTGGGACAGGGACAGGCACGTGCTGGTAATGGTATAGATGGTAATGACTGAGCTGGCAAAGTACATCCCTCAGAATGGCATTTTTCCTTCCCCCACTGTGGCAAAGATGTAAAGTAAAGTAAGTGCTTCAACACTCTGTGCTCCTTCTGTGAGCTATCCAGAACCAGCAAGGATGTGGTTGAGTTAGTCCAGCTTTGTTTAGAACACAGTACACAGGAGATGAGGACAGAGTCCTTTCAAAGTTTGCATAGACCCATATCATCCATGTGCATCTCCTTTTCTTTCCTTAGTGTGTAGGCAGGACACACTATACAACAAGAACAGAAAAACTCATCACGTTTATAATTTTGAGGCCCACAGCTAGTTCTTTAATTGCTCCCCTTCCAGAACAGAGGGATGGACATGGACCCAGCAGCTGTCCCCATGTGGAGCAGGCACAAGTAGATGCCTCTTTTCTTGTGAAGTGCTAGACATGCGACAATGTTTACTGTGCCCTTAACTGACTCAGGATTAGTTACCGAGAAATAACTTGGCAGCCTTCCAGGCCACCACACAAGAGAAACACTCTATTGCCCATGCACAAAGTCTTCAATTTGTCTCCAATTATCTCCATTAGAGCGCACTTGGCCTTCTAATCAGCAACATGTTTGACATTTTTCCTTCTTCCCATCTTCTGCTCACGCCAGAGTCAAGTTGCTGCAACGAAACAACTCCTGCATTTCACACATATAGATTTAAACATCCCTCCAAGCAGGGTCTGCTACGTAAGAGTCCCACATATCTGGTGGCTCTTCCTTTTGGAAGAAACCATAAGGAAAATGTTTTGAGGAGCTTTCAAATGTTAGCTCAGCTCCCACTGTCAGATTCACAGATTTTAGAGCTACAGTGAACTATGACCAGCACCTAAGCCACTGTTGTACAGGAGAGCAGATACATCATGTCCTGCAGAGATATCTCCTAGTGGGGGAGATTATTTTTTCCTCTCTCAGAAGAAAATGCTGTTAAATATGAGAGTTCGAGATTAAGCTGAGTAAGACCATATCTCCCACAAAGGCATCAGCCTGCATTTTAAAGAAGCTGGAGGGGCACAATCTTCCATCCTCCTTGGTGAACTTGGTGATTAATTATCCTCAGAGCTAAAGAAAGCAAATTTTTCCCCTTGCATGTCCCTTCTCAGCCTCCAGCTCCTAATTCTGCCTCTGGTGAAGGGACTGAGATGATCAGTGTGACACTATTTTTCAAAGCTGCCTGGACCACTGTTTTGATATTTCCAATTCCCACTCAAAGACATGATGGTCACTGATAGTCATATGACCCTTAATATATTTCCTTTCTTTATTCTGCAAGTGATTTGGGAAATTTGTTTCCCTTTACTTGTCCATGATTTTATGAAGTCAGTGCAAAACCATTTATAACTCCTGATAAAACAGTAACTTAAAGCTAAAATTCAGATTCAGCCTGCAGCAAAGTTAAGCACTGAACAGACTGGCAGTCTTATTCTGAGGTAAGTATATCTTAAACTCCTTCCTTAGAATGGAATAAATAATATTAAATAAATAATATCTGTTCCATTAATTATAGTATGTTACTGAAAACACCTTCCTCTGAGTGTAATAAAGGTGATATAATAAAATGTAATAAAGTGAGAAGCTTCAGAGGGACTTCACAGGCCTTTTAGTAAACCTGCAGTGCATAAAGAGAGAATGGGAATTATATCTCTGGGTGGTGAAGCAGTTCTTCTTATGGAAGGACAAATTCACCCCTGACCAGCAGCAAGTCTTGAATCATGAGACAGAGCCACACTTATTGTAATTACTGGTCAGGAGTCAATTTGAACTCAAACTTTGGAAATAGACTTGGAATATTAGGCTTCACCTGTATCTTCTATGCTGATCTGGGAGGAGGACTCTACAAACAGCAGCTTGGGAATGAGAGAGGGGGAATGTTTAAGAGGCTCTACACTACAGGCAGTGCAAGTAACTGGTCTACCACATTGGAATGGCATTTTCTACAATTATGCAGTAATTATTATTTGCAATCACTATTCCATACATATACATAACTGTATTCATATGTACAACTGGTATGTGTAAGTACTTTTTAACTAACATTGTCACGGTGTACATTATTAGAATCATTTCCTGAGTGGGCTCATTCAACTTGTGAGAGTATTCACCAACCAAACTTCCATTTCAACTCTGTATCTTTCTCTTTCACTGAAAAGAGGTACAATAGAAGCAGAGAATTCAGGAGGAAAGGTTAAATGCTGCTGGTCTAGATTTTTTTGAGCAGTAGGCATAGTGTTATTATATCACTAGGTGAAATAAATCATTTAAGGAGTGTCGTCACCCCAGCACAGTTCCTCCCCATCTACAAACTGAAAGATGCAGGGAGAACCAAAACAAGGCATCTAGCCTTGTTTCACAGAGTGATATGAAAAGTTCACAGAGTGATATGAAAAGTTCACTCTAAGAGCAAGAAAATGAGTGATGCCCAGACACCACTTTCTCTTTAAATATCTTTAAAAATTTCAGCTTTTTTTTTTTTTTTTTTTTTTAAGAGGTCCTACCAATTCTAGGAAAATCATTCACAATGTGTAAGAAAAAAAAATAAACAGAATGTATGCAATTATAGATACATGTGTCTGCATACATTCTCTGCCTGTCTCTACAAAATTACATAGTTAACATCTACTGATTTAATGAAAATACAGTCTGTACTATTCTGAAACCGGGAAACTCAGCTCTCTCTCATGGGAGCACAGATCCACCCAAAAGAAATAGTTATGTTTAGCCATCCCTGTGGTTTCCATTCCTTAGATGTTATTTTTATTTACTGAAAGAATATACCTTGATTCACATCTACTTACATAAAAATATATCTATTTTTTTATATATATATATATATATATATATATACACTTTATAAAAACCTTTAGCTGCTGCTACAAAAAGAAACAAGTGCGGAAGAGAAGGAAAGAAAGGATGCTGGATGGAATCTGCCTGCCAAACAGCATAATTTCATGCTAGGAGCTTGGGCGATGCTGGAGTCCCACATCAGCAACCAGCCAGGAAGAGTCCACATCATCAACCTGTACATTTCACCAAGTGACGTGATCAATAATTAGCCTCCAGTTCAATTCAAAATCATCCAGTCACAGAGAGTGGCTCCTCGGGCTCAGCTGATGCTCTGCACTCAGTCCCACTGCTTTCTCGAGGCAGCAGGTTACTTGGAAGCTTGGGCATAATAAAGTGTGGATGAGGGGGAAGAAAAACCACAAGCAAAAAAATCTCTTTGTAACTATGAACTTACTGGCCTAAAGTTATCTGTTCCTCCTGGCAATTCTCCCTCTCCTACCACCACAGCAGAGAGTAAGGGGGGTAGAAAGCTCTTTTCCTGAAAAGCTCTCTTTTTTTTTTTTTTCCCTGTATGTATTGTGGTGAAGAGAAGTCGATTATTGGGAAGAAAAAGAACAGAAGATGAAAGGGCCAGCCTTCCACAATTACAGCCTCGAGTGCTCCTGCACCATTCCTGGACCGCACTAACGTAGCATCGTCCTGACACGGCATCAATGACGCCTGCCAGTCAACAACAGAAGAGGCACTAGAACATGTTGGGATATGAATACCCACCTTCAGTACCCTGCCACATAACAGGAGTGAGGAAATATCTCCTAAAAGGAATTTCTACATTCCCTTTAAATATCTTCTCTTTCACTATTCTCTTTCCTAATAAGAGAACAAACCATTTTTTAGAGTTGAAGAAGATTGATCCTGCCATCAAGTATTAGCCCCAAATCAAATCCTTTTTATGTTTGGGAACACTAAGTTTCTTGTACAAATCTGGAGAGTTTCTCATAGCAAAGAAAACTGCACCACATCTAGCAGCGGATTTGTGCTTTAATGATGCAATAAATTGACCAAGGTGGTAAGAATATCACAGAAAGCCAAACATAGAGCTGGCTGTGCTTCAAGAGACAAAATGGAAAGGGATATGGATGGCACTTTCAGCAGCTGAGATAATCCTTTAAGGTAAGTCCCGAGTCCTGCTGGGACATTTCAAGGAACCTAAGTCACTTTTGCAATGTTTTAATAGCTTAATCCCATCATAAAGTACATGTAAATCAGTCAACCAGTATCTTTCCTGACATCTTTTAATGTCCTGCTGTGTAAGCTTAAGAAAACCACTGTATTCATGAGAATTAACTCAGTGCTGGTGCAAATAACTGTACAAGGTTTATCTTGCTACACTAGTTCATGGAAACTAGTTCATAGTGAGATACTGCTCCACAAGAAACACTGGACTGAAATTACTCCATGGTCTACATGAGATTCACAGCAATAAACTAAACTAAGGCCATGAATATTAAAAGTTGAAAGAAAGGAAAGAAAGGAAAGAAGGAGGAAAGAAAGAAAAAACCTGCAGTAGGATATGAATAAAGAAAAATATCCTTGTCCCCATGAGACCAAGAGATGGGTCTCAAAATTTCAGTAGAGCATATAACCAAAGTATGTAATCTATGGATATCATAGGAAAAAAATAAAAGGCAGAGACTTTTCTTTATTATAGGCCCTCTGCACTAAAACAAATAAATATACCCACCTCCAAAGCCAAATAACTTGAGAGATGCAATCATCTCAAAAATAGTCCGCAGAACCAAATGTGGTGACAGGGTGCAGTAACCCATCCCATTTTCATTTATTTAGTGGTTATGTGCTGTATTCTTATACTGTTCTAGTTATACCTAACACTGTATTTTTAACTAAGTAATAATATTCATAAAGGGTTTAAAATAAAATAAACAAATCCCACCCACTGTGATGAATTGCTAATTATAGATTATAAAAATCCTTGATTCAAAACCAGGCATAAAGAGATTCCTCTGTACCGTCTGATATTCTGTGAAACCAGTGTCTCACAGTATATAAAGCTATGACCATAGAGAAAAGTCATTAGGTAAGAAAACCATTATAAATATTATATTAGACTATGGAAATTAATTTACAAAACACTGTCAATGTCATTATGGAGTCAAAGAACAGTTTATCACATACATAAACAAACCAAGCATCAGCTGCTATACTTGCTAAAGGAAATAAAAACAGCTAAACGAAACAATGTTGAATTAAAATGTTTAGAGTTCTTCAAAGCACAGAAATTCTGCACTAGTTTTTAAACAGCTCTGTTAAAAATCAACATGCATGACTCACTATTCCAACGCACAGCTTTCTGATAGCTCAGAGGAATAGTTAGCAGTTATCTCTCCAAAAACATTGATTTGTGACTAGCATAGTAAATTTGATGGCATTTTTTGCCTTTTTTTTTTTTCCAGATTACATTATATATTCTCAGTTCAGGCAAATCTCACAACCTGTGTGACATGGGTATGATAACGCTGCCTTCCATTTGGCTCTGTGCTCTCTTAACTCTCTTCAGAAGAGCAGGCAACCCTTGAACCAAAAGACCATCAGTCTAGAAGAGGGAGTCCTGTCTCTGCAGCTGGAGTTGGCAGGTTGCAGATCCTTCAGTGCATAGCTTCACTATGGTGACAATGTTAAAACCTATGTTTTTGCTTGCCAGTGGAACCTGTGGGACTGGATGCTCTCAAAACACAATGGAAAATACAATATTAAACACTAAAAAAAAATGTATATCTGAAGTTCTTCATCCAGACATGATAAGAGGCTTTCCAAAGTGCTAAAGAGACCTCTTTTACCTCTGCTGGAGCTGTGCACAAGTAGTCTTTACTATAAAAATAGAACTGAGATTGGGTTTTAGGAATCTGAAAATCAAAGACCTGCCTGGATCATTTCAATCATCTGAGAACTCAAACAATGAACTGTCTGCCCCAGGCATGTTCCCTCTAGATTATTACACTTATTATGTACAGTACACATAGAGAAAAGGCAAAATATTCCAAATGAGCCATGTTTTCTTCCAACAAGACCTGGGCTTGTGCAAATGACATGGATGATGAATTTATATTAACTTGTTTGAAGTTACCTACCTAAAGCTAAGAAGTTACTGACCTGAGAAGGTAACTTAAACTAAATGTGAAAGATATTTGAAGATATCTACCTAAACACACATGTAGAAACACTGTTGATTCAGTCATTTGCTATCTTTCTAGTCCTGTTCATAGCCTAAACCCACAAGAAGCACTAGCATTTCTTCCATTGGGCTTTTTTATTATTAGTTCCTACACGTCTGTTCTTAGGCTGACAGTATGAGAAGATGATCAATATGAATGAGTAACTGGTTTGCTAACATGGCTGGGCTCTGTGGTCCCAGCTAAGGTCCTTTCCAGTTTGATTCCACTATGCAAAGGGGTTTCTGTTTCTGAGCCTGACTTTACTGCAGAGAAAACCTGAAAGATCATGAAACAGAAGAGGATTTGTCAGACAATCTCAAGATGCATCCTTCATGCTTCAATTAACAACAACAACAACAAGCTATTCCCAGCAAAGGTGTCTTTCAACTACAGTAATTAAAATAGCTGTCTCCATCTCTGTTACTTTTAATTGTACTTCAGCCATTAGTTGGTCTTTAAAGCACTGTTTTCTTGGTATGATATATCAACAGACTGCAGCAGGTAGTATCACACAGTTTTGTTTTGTTTTGTTTTGTTTTGTTTTCATCAGGGGCCAATTTATCACAATGTAAGAGTTATGAGACACAGAAAAGGAATGGAACCTTTTTTTTTTTTTTTTCCCCATATATATTTTCTCTCCTGCCCACAATTTAAGGACTCCATACAATTTGGCAGTGTCATGTTACATCCAAAATGACATATTTGATAATAGTTCCCTTAATTTCCATTTTATTCTGTGACTGGACAAATAACACAGCCTTAGACAGCTAGACAAGAAACATAACACACACTTCTCAGCAGCAGAAGCCTGAAGAGGAAGGTGCACAATATAATCAGGCTGGCCTATATATGTGTCTGCAATGTAAATCCCAGAAGAGTGATTTACTGGTGTAAGTAACTAAATATTATTGTATTCCCAGAACACCATGGGGAAAGATTTAGCTTATTTGCTTTTGGCTGTCAAAGTACAGAATCCACTATGCACAAGTCATTTAAGCTCTCTGAAGAGTTAATGAAAAGAGATAGGCTTCAGAGGTTGAATCATGCCTGTCTTGGACAGTCTTAGAAAAGGATGAATCACTCTCTGGAGGTGTCTCTCTCTTTCTGCTGACTATCAAGAGTCTAGATGAATAACTTTCAGGCTGCTGAAGCTAAGCAATTTGAATCCCACTGAAGATACCTGAAAGTAAAGACACAATATTATTTAATTGAATTTATAGATCTCAGTTCTGATCCAACATCTTCTTTAATCTCAGAAACACCCTCAAGAAATTAAAGTGATTTGCCAAAAAAGCAATAGCACTTGCGACTAAAATTCTGCTCCACCATTCTACTTGTGTCATCTTAGTACTGCAGCCTTGCACAGTGTCTTCACTGCCAAAAGTCAGAAGTTTTTATAGCAGATAACTAATACATGTTATCTATCTTGCTATAAAATCCTGGGGGAACAAAGCACAGTGATTTCTACTGCAACGTAACTAAAAGAAATCTAGCCCAGAAGTAGAGGATTGAATTGATCTTCACCAGTTACATTGCAGTAAAAATGTCCTGTATTTCATCTCCAGTGGAGCTTTAATGTATTATGGCTTTTTATTTGACTCATTATGAAAAACAGACAAAAAACAACAAAAAAGACCCTGATACTTCTGGCTGAAAGGGCACAGCATTATTTTCTAGGATTAAATATACATATATGTGTATGAGTGTCTGTACTGTGTGCAAAATTCTCAATTACCTAAAGTACAGATGAAGTTATAGTCAAATTGACACTAAATTTTGACTATTAATCTGTAATGAAACGAATTTTGAAAGCTAATATCAAGTTAGATTGACATTCAACATTTTAGGACAGCATGTGACCGCGTACCCAATTGAGCTATCTTTCTTGAAAGATACCCTCCCTACATCTGATCAGTATTTAGCATCAATACTTACCATTCCCAAAATGCCTAAAGGCATTTTATGCAGAGCTGCAAACTGTTCTCCATCATTTGTAAGTGCTTAATACAGCAGAACTTGTTTCAGACTCCTATTTGCATTTTAAAGAAACTAATTATTGCCTTATCAAAAAGCAGTTTCCCGAGGTGTTCAAAATGCTCCCACTGCTTTTATTTCATTTTATAAACAGATTACCAACTTGAGAAAAGGAATTTGGTCTTTGGGTGTAACTTGTAGAAACCTTGATGGGATTGAAACACTAACCCTGCAATTTGCTAACAAAAATAGCCCACCAGCTAAACCATGATCCATCTCTACCACTGTGGAAGAAATATTCCCAGCAGACCAGTACAAGATGCTTCAATTTAGTTTGTTGGCTCAGATCATTTGAAAACAAAACGAGAAGTGAAATTCAGTTGCAGAAAGAACTAATAACGTGTAAAAACATTCCACAGAAGAAAGTGGGCCATGCGAGCCATGGAAAAGGTGGTAGAAAAGGAAATTGTTATTTTATCTAAGCATGAATCCCAGTAACAATGTCTGGATGAAGATCTCCACTGCAGACAGCAAGGTTTACAAGGCATCAGAGATATGCCTAAAGTTTCACAATATTTGAAGTTTAATGACAAGTCTTGATTTGGTCCTGGGCACAGGGATAAATTTCACTGTCTTACAAATACAGGTCAGAAGTGATGGTGATATTGCCATCCCAAGACTATAATAATAAGTTATCCTGGGTAATTTGTTTCAGGTGCTGCCAAATAACAGACACGTTAACTAGATCTGAGGTTTATCTAGGCTTACCTTCAGGTGATAGGAATACATGTGCAAAAAGGCACAAATTTTCCAGTAAAACTTATTAGATTAGAAAAAAAGCTGATTAGAAAACAGCTATTTACCCAGCGTTTTTGTTCTAAGCAAGATTTTGCTGAAGAGGCTCAGGGATAGACTGCAGCAAGCACTGGCTGGATGTATTGGATTTACCTAGGATGTTAAGAAGATCTTCATTTCCCATTGTGGTTTCTCATCACAAGCTTTGGAAGCTTGAATATACAGAGCCAGGAGCATAAAAAAAAAAAAAAAAAAAAAAAAAAA
>NW_020455732.1:766036-780973 GCF_003342845.1 Nothoprocta perdicaria
TTACACCCAAAGAACAGAAACAGTCTATGCTGAAATACACCAGTAGATTTTCGGTGGATTCCTGGAACTTGTCAGAAAAAAATACATAAAGCATAAAAAAAAGGCATGCCTAGAACATTAAATGAGTGAGTTTTATTCAATGAGGCCATCTTAGGGCTGTTAATGAAGATGAAAAGAAGTCCTGACTGCATGGGAACTGTCCTGGCCTGCTGAGGTTTAACATCCCTTCAGCTTGGCAAAGGATGTATACTACAAGATTGCTCCTTGGACAGAAAAGCCTGTAACTAAACCTGAGACCTCTGAGGTTTTTCTGCGCTTTCCCCGAGACTCCGGCCAAGCATCTGCCCTGCCGCCCTGACCTTGGCCCTGCCGCACAAGACTTCACAGATTTTTCTTTCCACTGAACATTCCTCATCGGCCCATCAGAAAGCAAACACCAAATGGACAGCGTTACCCAAAGGATGAGTCCTCTGCTTTACCCCATCGTTTGGAGTCCACTGGAGCAGACCGACAGCCTCCTCCTGTTTTCAGCTGCATCACTATTGGGCTCCATGGCCTAATTTTTGAAACTGCTGAGTACCCACAGCTACTGCAAAATCAATGAGGGCTGCAGGGGCTGTTGAAAAACAAGCTACTAATAACTTTTAGCACATGACAATATGCTCCAGCATTTTGTCTGTTCCTATTTCTGTATCTCTCTCTCTCATTCCAACACAGTTTAGAAATGGGTCCCATAGTCACTATATTTTTCCTCTTTTTGTTCTCTAAACAGCACATTACTTTTTTATAAGATGCAATTTCTCCTGCCATACTTTTTTTTTTGATTGTCTCAATGCTTCTTTCTAATGTCTGGGACTTACTTTTATCTGTCATGAGTCTAATCTTCTTTCTGCTTCTACAATTAGTTTTACTGTACATTAAACATTGTTCAGAGATTTCTTATCTGAAAGGCAACAAAGGCACTATTATAAACTCCGAGAGATGTCATCATTCAACTAGATTCTGTGATTTGGGACAAGACATTGCAGGCAATCCAGAGATTCATTGTTTTATGTAAAGTAATTGTCCATGCCTTACGATGCTACTATTTGTATGCAACCATTAAAGAAAGCAACTGGAGATGAGAAAGGAAGACGGAAAAGATTGATCTCATTTTATAATACTTTAGGACTCTACTTTTAAAAAGTCTCTTATTAAGGCTATCAGTAGTTCGTAGAGATCTGCAGGTTTGGAACAGAATTTTTTTTTTTTTTTTCAGTTTTATCAAAGAAGAGTGGAAGCAATTCTATTTTCTGCCGAAGAGTTATCTAAAACTGTAGTGCTTAAATGACTGTTGAGTCCACACCTTTGCTCCCTGAACAGAAAGAGAAATAAGCCCACAGCTGCTGCAAAGCTAAATTTCCTTCTCAAGACATTGCTTTTCTCAGCAAATGATGGGAGAAAAATAAATCAATAAAGCTCTTTCCAAAACTGTAACAGAACTAAGATTTGTTCTGAAGAGAGAAGCTACCAGACTGCAAAATCACACAAATCACAACATGCTGCCTGGAGGAGCTACCAGACAGCCTGTATGTAGGTGAGAGTAGTGGTCAATCTGCTCATCCATTGAACCCTGGCTTTGAGCCAAAGACAGACATATGTTTCAGGAGGGAGAGTTTTGTTCAACTCTCTCTGAACTTACTGTTCAACTGCTCTGAACAGTATTTGTCAGTGGTAACTCAGAAATAATTTTGCATCCTGAAAATCCTGCTTAAGAAAAATGTGGTAGGATAATGCTGATATCAATGTGCAATTGGATAATTTTGTAGAACAGTTTGTTAAAGCCCAACAGGAATCACAGGATCACAGGAATTACAGGATGGTTAAGGTTGGAAGGGACCTCTACAGATCATCTAGTCCAACCTTCCTGCTCCAGCAGGGACACCCAGAGCACAGGGTGGCATCCAGGCGGGTTCTGAAGACCTCCAGAGAAGGAGACTCCACAACTTCCCTGGGCAGCCTGTTCCAGGGCTCGGGCACCCTCATAGTAAAGAAATTCCTCCTCGCATAGAGATGGAACTTCCTGTGTTGTAGCTTATACCCATTACCCCTTGTCCTGTCACTGGCCACCACTGAGAGGAGCTTGGCCCCCTCCTCCCTACCCCTCACCCCTCAGGTATTTGTACATGTTGATCAGATCCCCGCTCAGCCTTCTCTTCTCCAAGCTAAACAGACCCAGCTCACTCAGTTTCTCCTCATAGGAGAGATGTTCCATTCCCTTAATCATCTTCGTTGCCCTCTGCTGGACCCTCCGTAGAAGCTCCACATCCCTCTTGTACTGGGGAGCCCAGAACTGCACACAGTACTCCAGGTGCGGCCTCACCAGAGCTGAGTAGAAAGGCAGAATCCCCGCCCTTGACCTGCTGGCAAAACTCCTCCTGATACAGGCCAGGATCCCATTGGCCTTCTTGGCCACGAGGGCACACTGCTGACTCATGGTTAACTTGGTGTCAACCAGGACTCCCAGGTCCTTCTCTCATAGCACCAACAAGGTGCTATGAAGCCTAGAAGATGAGTTTGAACATGAAGAACCTCTCTAGTAATTCATTTTAGTGCATATTTTAATCAGAAGAAAGCAGAACATAGGCTCTGGCTTACTGGCCAAAGGATTTTGTTCATTTTTCTTAAGTCCTTAGTTCATGCTATGTAGTTCACGTAGCTGACACAAACGAGCACTTCACCAAAAGATGCAATCTAAGTCTTCTCCTTCCCTGAGTTATTAGTCCTCATTTTGTGCCATTTTGTCCCCCGGGATAGAAAATGTACATGTGCCTTCATGTTGAACTAAATCCAAGTAAAAACTAATTCAGGAAAGAAAATACGAACATTCATCAGCTCCTTGCTGTAGTTCATGGTCGGGCCACATGAATCTCTGTGCTGACAGATGGGAGAAGGAATATAGGAAGAGAAAGGCTATCATTTTTAGCAGCAGTGCTGTCTTAAACTAGTCATCAAGCAATGTGTTGCTAATCTCAGAATAAACCTTTTCATTCTAGAGTCCCAAGTGTAATAGGAAGTTATTCAAATGATACCTACACTGTGCTATACCAGAACACAATGGAAGGCATGTTCTGGGAAAAGAGAGTTGTTTCCACATGGAGTAACCAAGATTCGCTGCTCAGTTTCTGAGCTTTGCCTGCCAGATTCCAGCACTGCAACAGT
This sequence comes from Nothoprocta perdicaria, assembly GCF_003342845.1. Lineage (NCBI taxonomy): Eukaryota > Metazoa > Chordata > Aves > Tinamiformes > Tinamidae > Nothoprocta > Nothoprocta perdicaria. Next base: position 769,238 of record NW_020455732.1, read on the forward strand.
TTTGTTTTAAACTGGTGGTGATTGCACTAAGCGGAAAACAAAATTTGAGTATTTCTGACAGCATGTAGTATGAAAACTAAAAAACAAACAAACAAAAAATCTGTAAGAGAATAAGAAGACCTTTGCTATGCTTCCTGGAGCCATAAACCATGATAGAAGGTTGTCCTTCAAGCCATGGAATGACAGAAGAAAGTTGCATAATGTCATCAGCACGAAGTCCATCAAGTATTTTATCTCCTCCTAGGCCATCATCCATGAAAAGTCAAAGTTTTTCTCTTCTTTCAAGCAAAGGATAAAATAGCTGGAAAGACTGTCACAGCCATTCTGCCTTTGCAGAAAACTGCAGTTTAGCCAGCAAATATGATAATGGTGGAAATGTGATCCTGTCACCTTGACATGCAGGATTACTACAAGTTGTAGATGCCACGGATCTAGGTGGGTGTAGTGTTTGAGAACACCATTACTGCCGCCGGGAGAGACAAGAGTATCAAGGAGCGACAAAAGGTACCAGAGGTGTTGCCAGTTGGGTCACTGCCTAGGTCCAGTTGCTAAAATAAAAATGAAAGTTGTCTGCTGAGCTTTTATCAACCTTTCCAAACCATCTGGAAGTGATTACAGTGTCAAGGGGGAAAGCATGAGAGTTGGATTATTTCTATGGGATGTATTCTGTTAATCAGATTTTACCCAGTTCTTTAGCAGTCTCAATACATCTCACCTTCTCAGCATTCAGCACAGAAATGGATGCCACAAATTTTTGCAAATAAATATATAGGTCCACTTTTGGCCACATACCAACTCCTGTTGCGATCGCAGCAAACTATGTTCATATTTGTGGGAGGTCTCCACAAGTCACAATGATGAAAACCAGCTCCCACAATACCTTGCAATCAGACCAAAGCAAGATTTGGAAATACTGCTAAACTGAACTTTTAGAGAACCCAGATAAAGACAAATCCCAAGCTGTGAAAGCAAAATCAATCTACAAATTCCCAAGTCTGCTTTACAGACAAACATAACAGAAAATACAACCACAGTCAAGCTCAGTAAAAACAGTCCAGTTTCCCTATTTCTGCCACTTTGTTGAGTTTCACCTCCTTTCCTACACCATGGCAAAGCTATCTAGAAATGAGTAAGTATGCAGGAAAATCTCAGAGCTTAACAAAATATATCTATAAAGACAAACTATCCCCTTTGGAAGGAATATAGTCCTGTGAGTAAAATGGTACTTGGGGTCTGAAGATCCAGGACCCTGTGCCATGTACTCTAGGAGCCCCTGCTGGAGCAGGAAGGTTGGACTAGATGATGTCTAGAGGTTCCTTCCAACCTCAACCATTCTGTGATTCTGTGAAAACTAGAAAATGGGGAGTACCATGATTCTAATGTCAACAGTTGAGTAAATACCGTTAGATATGCAACTTAGCCATACCAGTATGTCTCATGGGAACTATCTACTCTTTCTGTACCTGTTACCCAAAATACAGCAATTCAGGTGTCTGCTCTTTGGAATGATCTTTGTGCATGAGATATTTCTGATGTTGAAGTCCAGGAAGAAAACTCTATCATTGTAATGATGAGGTCTTCTATGAATACACCATGAATCTGAGCAGCACGGACTTCAAGAAATATACTTTTTTTTTTAGGTCGTTATTTTGAACAGCATGTTCAAGTTACTGTCTTGAAGGCTGGGAGCCCTTTTATGTCAGAAATAGAACAGTAACAGCATAAAACCTACATTATACATACTCAAAGTCAAAAAATACATGTATATATAAAACCATATGAACACAAGTCTTTTTGAGAATATCTCTGTATCCATTCAAATCACTGACAAGCTGATTGATACCAAGCAATTGGTATTATCCAGTCATTGAAACATTTTAACCCTATCCCCTTCTAAAGTATTGAGATTCTAGTGATGATATACTGTTTTGGTATTCTACACTCCTGGGGAGGAACTTATTGCTGATGAATGAATGTCACAGGCAACTAAAAACTGATTAAAAAGCTACATTGTGCATAAAAGACAAGAATTAATTAATTCTGACAAAGACAGCCAGAGGTCTGCCAGATTCTGCCATGACAACTAGTCTTCCAGGTTGTTCTGCTGACATCAGTATTGAAAAATGGTGCTGTGTGTTCAGCTATATAAAGGATCAGGCAACAATCCGGTAATAGGCCTCTCACCTCAGCTGGAATAGGCCAGTCTGGTAATAGGCCGGTCTGGTAATAGGCTGCTCACCTCAGCTGGAAGAAAGCAACCACCACCCTATAACTCACCCACGAGAGGCAAGCAGTTAACACTGATTCTACCAGGTTTGCCTGAACTCTATCAGGCCAGTGAGTTAAATCACTAAGATAGCAATGTAAGGAGATGAAATTTTGTTCAGTGTAATACAGTCTAGAAATCCTTTTGCCAACACCTCAAGCAGCTGGGAAGACTGTGCAGAATATCAAACATTGTCTCAGATTTCCTGGTCCAAGGCTGAGCTCAATGCTCCCCGAGTCCTTCTTTGGAAAACATTTACTTATATTTCTTCTATCACTAGCTGTAGAATGAACAACACTCTGCAGAGACTGTAACTCTAAGCCACATTTCTTTTCAAGATATATAATCTAAATTTCGCCATACAGCAAAAGTTTAGTAATCCCACATAGGTGCAATGTGGTCCAAAAATGCCAACTGGACTGCCAACTGCATATGGAGGCACTGAACAATGAAAATGGGTTTATAAAAATGCTGTTGGCCAGTTTTGCAAGCTGTATCTTTTCACCTGTTTAGTTTAATTATAACAAAATAAATCCAAATATTGCAGCATCTAGTGCAGTGCAATCCATGCTGTTTAAGAAGCAATAATTTCTGAGCAGATTTCTGAGCTGTTTTGGGGGACCTTTCCAGAGTCCCCTCAACCGAGGCTTAGATGTCAAATGCTAACCACAACTAACCCAACACAAGCTGACTGCTCTACATATGTACTAACTTATCAAATCCAATTTCAAATGAAACTTGTGTCGAAATCAAAGCAATTTGCTCTCTCGTGACAAGCAAAAACCTAGTGTTTACCTAGCAAAAGCAGGTGCCAGTATATTTTTAAATATTCCACGGCTGCTTCATCTCATCTCTGTGGTATATAAGCAGAAACCCTATTTAGAAAACATGAGGCATCTCTGGAATTTTTTAGCAGAGTATATGTCTCCTGCTGTCATGTAAAAGCATCACCCAAATTTTCTTGCTAACTATAGTCTAAAATGTAATGGAGAAGTTTGGCAAAAATATCTCCCACTGCCACAACATTCCACTGAGTAGGCATGCTATTTTCCAAATCAGCTACGCTTACTTCCACGGTATCAAATGTGAGCTAAAATGGTATTAATGAACTTAGTGATATGTTCTTAGCAACAAATTCAGTCAAATATAGCAAAATGGAATGATGGAGCTGAGGACAGACATCCTGTGAGACCAGAGACAATTGATTCTGAACAGCTGCTGGCATGAACTCTACTGTCTGCTCGACTCCACACAGTCTGCAGTACAGTAGCACAAGGACTGGAAGAGTCATCACTGGCCAGTAAAACAGAAAAATGCTCTGCTATTTCCTCTGCTTGATTCACGTGTCTCTAAAGAGCTCAGAGAGGATTATGTCTATTAAAACCCAGCTTGGCTCTGGCAATGTATGCTTTGTCTTAGAATACACACAGACTAAACATCAGCATGGCATGGGCCTGCTGCATGGATGATATCCTCCATCTTTGCAGAGGTTTGTATGTTCTCAGGTATTCCTTTTGCTTCCTAAACAATTATTCTCAGCAGCATCCAGAGCATGCTTTTTATACTATAATAGCAGAAAATAAGAAAAAAAAGACCTGCTTCAAATTCTTTGTATAAATAAGACATCATCTTCCACATCTATGCTAGGATGCCCTGGAAATAGATCAAAATCTTTATGTTCAAAATATTATAAAGCAAATAAACTATGTCAGAACTAAAAGCAATTCCATGCATATTCTCTAGCTTCATCATTGGAAGCTGACCTATAGTTAATACTGACCTTGGCCAAGGAACTTAAAATGAGCACTTTATCCAGATAGTAAAATGACCTCTTACAGAACAGGATATCAAAGACAGCAAAATAAAGAACGAGCAGCACAGAATAATAAGTAGGAAAGTATGAAGGAAAACAATTACAGATTTTTCATATCTATGTGCTAACTGAACCCATTAAAATTCTCATTTCATAAAAGAAGTGGGAGCTCTACTTACTTTCACAAAGACGTCTTCTCAACTTCCCCCGAATTTTATCAATGGCGTTGTAATCAGAAACATGAAACACATGAGCAGACTTGGGTTCTGAAGCAATTTCATCCAGTTCCTCTTTTAAGGCTTCACCAACACCCACAGCAAAAATCCTAATCCCAGCCTGATGGGCTGCGGTGGCTGCATCTAAGACATAATCCTGGCTTCTTCCATCCGTCAGAAGGATAGCCACCTTTTTAACAGTTTGGTCACTAAGTCTCCCACCTGCTTCTTTGGAAAAACTGTAACTGTTGATGTACCTGAGAGCATCTCCAGTGTTTGTGTTACCCCCATAATACTTAATTTTTTGGGCAGCTTCTTTAATTTCCTGACGAGTTTTGTACCTTCCTAGGTCAAACTCCGTGGTTGGCCGATCACTGTACCGCACCACACCTACATGGGTTTTATCTGGGCCAATCTCAAAAGTTTCCACCAAATTAGACACCCACTGTCGAACCTTCTCAAAATCTTCTTTTCCAACACTGGAGGAGGCATCCAAGATGAAAACAAGGTCATAGTGTACGTTCTTGCAACCTGCAGGAGTGATAGAGTATGTCACTAAGGGGAGCTGAAAGACAAGTATTGGATAAACCAAATATCCTGTACGCATTTCTATTTAGTGAATGATTTTGAAGAGGTAGCAAACTCTTTCCCTATCCTACTACTAAAAAGTGTAGGTTCTCAGCCTTTCTTCCTTTGACTGACCTCACCTTTTTCAGGCCATCTACAGTAGATCAGCACATATTTCACTTTGAAAGGTAAGCCCTCTCTTTTTCTGCACTAATGACTGCTTCTTTGCTCAGTCTTTCGCCTCTACTGTCTGCATACATATGAAGCTATTTTTCCCCTTAAAAATCTCAGTGCAGTTACTTTTCTGTCCTCTTTACTCATGTACCCCTCTGAAATGACCTTGGCAGATCAAGAGAGCTGCCTTGACCTTGCCTATGCCAATCCTGACATTGACTAGTGAAGCTTTCCTGTCTCTCCTTTCATTAACATTATGATTTATTTGTCCTTAGCTAGAAGCAGTTCTTTTGCTCAGCATGATACCTTGTTGAAGCAAGTTTGTAACAAGATTATTTTGATTTTGAGGCTGTCCACTGACTATTGACTAAAGGATGACTCACTGAGTACTGGGATAGCTTCCTTGACAACAAAGGAGAGTTCCTTTGTAAGAAAAAAGTTCATGCATCTCCACAACCACCCTTTGGCTGTAGCCATGATATTTGTAATCTGAGGCCTGTGTAATCTGAAAGGCAAATGTATTTTAATTGCAGCCTTCTTGTCCTGAAAAGCCAGACTGGTCATATATTTGTCAGCTGCTTGCCAAGGAAGTACATCTCCCAGGAGATATCTTGTAGCTCTGAGTATATCCAAGCCAAAACACTGTATAATCATAAAAAGTCCCAGACAAACATAGATTATTATAATACACCAGTTTGACAAAATACACACATTATATATATATATATATATATATATATATATATATATATATAGGTTCTATTTATTTGACTCTTACACGCCATAGAGTCTAACAAATTATAGCAGTTTTCAGGATGAAAACATCTCTACAAACTCAATTTATCTATGGTCACAATCAACGTTTCTCTAGTAGTTCTGGTCTCACATCCCCTCACAAAGTACAACTGCTTGTATTGACTCAATGGTAAAAAGCTAGTTTAATCAATCATGTGAAGAACAGGCACATATAAAATGATGCGAGACAAAAGAGCTGTTCCATATCAGTGCCTGTGACATTTAATTTCTGTCTGTTACAAGGATTTTCTCTTCCCAGTTGTCCTGAAGTGTTATTTCTGTCCCTTAAAATGTTAGCAGTTGCCTTTAAACCTCTTTACTTAGATCAGGGTCTGGAGCAGCCCACATCTAGCCACATCCACCAAAGCAGTCTTGATTCTCGTTTTACTGCAGAGAACTTACTCCCCAACTGTTCTTACTATGACCATGTTAATGATTTCCTGTGGTCTCTGATGTGGATTGAATAATCTACTTCCCTTGGCCAGAAATTCTGTATGTATTTGTGAGAATGCCTGAGTCCAAGGCATGCTTGCTGTGGGGAGTTCCACTCTCCGTACACTAACACAGGTTGTGCACTGCTAGGACCAGATGTATAGAGCAAAACAGCTGGTGCTGAGAAGTGGACATCCCCACTATGCATGATTTGCATGTTTTCATGCCAGATTAGTTCCAGTCAGGTCCTAGCAACTAAATGTCCATTAGTCTGTGAAGCTCATTATATGCACTTTTGAAGCACATCTTGCAGTTGAGTTTCATCAGAAATTGATCCATTTCTGCTCCACAAAGTGAAACAAAACACAGTAAGTGGAGACACTTAGAAGATTAACTTTGGAAGTTAATCCCTTGTTAAGGATCTGAGAGCATTCCAGTGACTGAGAGGCTCGACTGTCAGGGCTTGGTTGTTTCGGTCAGAGCTCTTTTAGAGAGCTCTGCTGGTAGAAGTTTCTTTTCCTTCCCATTGAATCTGATTTTAAGATGACACTCCTGCCCTTGGTCCTTGCCTGAGTCACCGATTGCCTTGACAGCCTCACCATGGACCTGCCCTGCGATAGAGCTGTTGTTCACCCAGATACTACAGGTCTCTCCAGACCTGGTCCTGACCCTTATTTGCTGACTTGTGTTCTGACATCGTGTCAGTTTTGTCACTATGAGTTTGTTTGACAATCTGGAGTTTTGGCTGAACCTGGCTACTCTGGGATTGATCATGGGATTGGTCCTGCTCACCTTGCTGAACAATGGTGGCTGCTAAGAAGACCCCTGACCTCCTCCTGGCCCTGCGATCCTCCTCAGTTCCCCTAGACTGTCCTTACTGCGCTCCTAGCCAAACTAAAGCTCTAATGTAAATGCACACTTGTTCTTTGCAGATCTTAAAGCATATAGCATATAGACGCAAAAGGTATGTAACTAATCTCCACTTTCCTATGGAAAAAAACCCCAATCATTGTATTAATGTATTTTATCTGAAAGAATATTAATTAAGTGAGATTAACTAAAGAATCTAAGGTCTAAGTATATAATGCACAAGCACAAGGTACAGACCTTCCTGTTGCTTGTTTTAACGATTCTCAGTAGGCGAGATGATTGCAATTTAAAAATAAACAGAACAGACAGAATGAATCCTGTCTGTGTTCAAGGACAATGAGCCTTAAAAAAAGGGGGATTTCAAGATTTAAAATATGATGTCTGTTCAGACAGTACTGCAAGGAAGAAAAAGATGATCTTTCAGGATCATTTTCTTAGAGTCTGTGGTTCCTTACTTACAGACTTGATGACAGTGAGATGAAATGCTGCAGAAAAGCTTTTAGTAAATATTAATCTGCATTTTTAGCACAATAATGTCCACTGCTGGACAAAATTGATTGTTTTCCAGGAATAGTATAATAATATTGTTTACTGGCAGAAACAATTCATGTTAAGGGAATATGGAATATAATTCATAGAGAGAGAACTCCAGTTTTGCAATTATAGAAATGCTCTCTGGAAACATCATTCCAGGAGCTGTATTCATCCGCTGAGACACTGAGTCATCCATTTTGCTATATTGTCATTAAAAATGGTTCATAAACAAGCCATAAGTCTAGAATTATTTAAAGTAATCACAGAATGAACACATAAATGGTATCACCATCTCCTGTCTATTCTGACTGATCCACAAAGAGAAAAGAAAAAAGGTAAGTTTCACTTTGTTTTGTTACTAACCTCTTGTCCCTGTTATCCTTTTTCCAAAATGTTGTATAGATCACATAAGATCACTGTGGAGAAGCTATTTGTTAGACTGAGAGCCAGGCTAAAAACTCCTTTTCTTTACTGTAAATTAGACAAGGCTTCAGAACAGCATGTCTCCTAGTAAAGGAGCCAGAATGTCTCCATCTCAAAGTGCCACTGGGCTCCCAAACCAGTAAACTAGGTAGGTCTACAGTCATTTTCCGGCTCTGAAGCATGGCCAGGTCCACATCCCTATGCTTCAACTGTTCCTATTACTTGAGAAAACAGTGGCTTTGTCAAGACACAGAAGGCTGTCTAAGGTTAACCAAGCCTGTAAGAACAATCTCTCAACTGCGCTGTCCCCTCATGCATTCACTGCCATTTGGGAGACAGTGCTAAATGGCACAGGCCAAAAAACATGGCAGGGATCATGCTAGCAACTAGAGAGCATGAACCATTTTACATCCTAGCCCTATTTAGCCAACTAGAAAAGTTCCACCAGGTCTAATCTGAAATCTATAAAAAGCAATGGAAGAAGTTATCTGGACACCAATGCAGGGTAGATGAGGCATATGCAGAGTAAACTGCATGCTGCTCTTGTTAGCTGAGGTAGCACCATTAATCCTGCAGAAGCTGCACAGAGTCTAGTTAAATCATAACTTCAATACTTGAGCTATCTTTATCCTTGAAAAGGATAAAATATCTATTTTATCTTTTCAGTGTTGAATGTCTTAATGTCTTGCTTGTTTGTTTGTTTACTTTTTTTAAATTGTTTTCCTCTTAGAATCAGTAACACCTCAGACAAGCACAAGCCCCAGCTGCTACCTGAGGGAGTATGTGGAACTGCAATGCCTACCTGCTCTTTGCGCCTGGCTTTTCTCTCCACTGAACACAAACGCAAGAAGAACCAGGAGATGGGGTAAACGGCACCTTCCCATAACGAGCATATCTCCTTTCTCACATCAGCTTGTCTTTTCACTGTGGTAGGAAGCTCGCTATAAATCCAATCGTTAGCCTAGCAAGAGAGGAGAAGAAAACAAAGAACAAGTGTTAACCCACAAAGACACAAACAGAAGCAATGATGCAAGTCAGAGGAGCAACGTTTTGGGGACTTGTCTCTTCTGCCTGTCATTTTAGTTGACTAGACACAAACTGCTTAGACAAAGAGGCAAGGAGTTCACCTACTTTTCAAAAGCTATAGTCTTTCACAGGCTCTATTCAATGTGCAACAGCCTGAATTGAAAAAGGATAAAGATTACAAGATTATTATACTTTAATTGAGCCCACTGCCAACTACACAATCAATGCACTGGAGTGGAAACCATTCCTGACCTGGCCCTCACACACATTCATCATTAGGAGATGCACGACACAGAGCCAAGATAAAATCAACTGCAAACCACACATAACCAGTTGCCTCCTCACCCTTTGCTGCTTCGAAATCCTGAGCCTCAGAAATGCTCAGTGATAAAAATATGTCACAGTTTTCATATGTGTACTTTTGGTATCAGTTCTTATCCACATGAGTAAACTCAGCAGCTTCAAAACACATCTTTCAATTATTTGGTCTAAAGAAGTGCAAAAGCTTAGGTGGATGATCTTCAATTTAAAGGCATTGATTCAAGCATACCTTGACTAAAGCCAAAGTCAGCCAGTATCATAACAAGTCAAGCTGAGTGCCTCGGTTGTTAAAAGTTTAGCCACATTTTCTTACACTAGATCAGCTCTTTAAAAAAAAAAAAAAAAACTATTTTATTATTTATTTGTTGTTGCTGTGTTATTGATTGATTTTATAAGGATCACATAAGAATTTCAATACTGTGTATTGAGCTATACATACAGTGGAAGACAAATTCCTTGTATCACTGTAAAAGGAATCACTTTGAAAAGCTTTCTCTCACTTCCTGAGAACTGTTTTAATGCACAAGTTACTTTTTCCCTTTTTATTGCATTTCTGTTTCCTCTGTCTTTTAACATACATACTGGCTTCTCACTGTTGACTGCTGGGCAGAGAAGGTGTTAAGGGGACACTGCATGTTGTAGATCATTGCTCTAGGATCGACTATGCATTCTAGGATATTTCTTTTCTTAGCAATAAGGTCCTGGGAGACAAACAAGAATTGTGTCAACATTTAATTAAAAGTAGTCTTGATCAAATGTTAGGGTTGTCTTTACAATATATCTCAAAGATAAATTGAGTATCATTTTAGTCATTGAGATGTAGTTGTAAATCCTTATTCCTATGCAACGGCAGGACAAAACATAGGCTCCTGAATTTCCAAACTCCATGTCATATGCAGACAGGGAGAAACCAATACACCTAAAATATCTTGTACTCTCTAAATAAAAAAAGAAATGAAGACAATAGAAAATAAATGCAAGATAGGAAAAGAAATGGAGGCAATAGAAAATAAATGCAAGACAGGATCCAAAACAAGAAGATGCTTCTTCCATCATCTCTAAACCCAGAAGATACAATTAGATGTTGTAGTTTACACCTCAGCCAGACGATGTCCCTGTGACACAGTGAGGCGCTCAGGTTGGAGCTAAGGAGAAAAGGAGCCGAAAAAGAATGAATATATCACCGTACCCTCTGGTCGTTAAATTTACTTCTAAATAAACACATTAGTGAAATACCAATCAGACAGGCTCCTGCAGAGGGAGCAGGGCATCTGTTGCTCAAAATAGCCAGGGGAGCATTCGGCTTAAGGTTTTCTTCTGTGTATTTCTTAGTAAATGATGGGTTTGGTACTGGCAAGGCAGGGCTCTGGCTCCCACCTCACCAGGACGAGAAACCAGAGCCCCCATCCAGCCTTTAGGTTTTCAGTGCTGAGCGCTCAGAACATTGCTTCTCTGTGTCTGGGCTTGCGCAACGTCAAAGTTTTATAAATACATGATTAAAAACAACCTTTGCCAGCTGCTAGCCCACATTAGACCAGGATAAAAAGAGCAGACCAGGTGCCGGTGTCACTCAGCAGCACCGTGTTGGGACAGACGGACATCGACTGCACACAGAGCTCATGCCCTACACTGGCAGCTTGGCTTACGACAACGTCTTCAGGTGCACAGGACTTCTGCACTGGCAGAAGAAAGACCTGAATTTCCAAGGAATCATTTTTTAACATGCTAAGCTAAAATACTTTGAGAGCTCATTGCTACATTGGCAATGTGAAAAAGTATCTCAGAACAGAATTATAGGCTGAGAGCTAAAAATAATGGAAAAACATCACAGCATCTGCTTTAAATCCATAAACTTAACCTGTGGTAGCTATAATATTCATTGGTGGTTCAATATTAATCTTGCATTCAGGTCAAAATACATCATATTATCCATTTTCATAGCATGGAAAATTGAACCAAGCTCCTTAACTTGCATCAACTTTACGTAGGGATGTTTCAATGAAGAAAAAATTGCCTCCTTCGTATCAGCATGACTCCTAATGTGGCAATCACATCTCCAAGGTTCACAGAAGCCAGGTTGGAGGTGATGCATTTTTACTGAGGGGTCTCCCACATGACACTTTTTTTCTCACTTCAGTTCACCACTGTAAGGTGGAGCTGAGCTTGAGATTACAGGAAATGGGCATTTTGGGGGTTGAAAAGAAACCAAGAGTTTAGGTTTCAGAAGGGCCCATGAACAAGCAGAGCTGTTTAGTAGACCCCATTTCCAAGTGGCCTTTTTTTTTTTTTTTTTTTTTTTT
>NW_020455732.1:781020-804657 GCF_003342845.1 Nothoprocta perdicaria
ACAATGGCACTTCCTTTTTTTTTTTTTTTTTTTTTTTTCCCCAGTTTATTATTGTGGGATCCCCTTATAATACATGTGGATGTATGAAGTGGTTTTCCAAGAAGAACTGGCAAACCCTGTCACATCCAATTTTGTTACCAAACTGTGGACTATATAAACTGGTGTCCTGCTTTTAACATTTTAATGGGAAATAAAGAACTGAATCCTTCTGATTACATGCAAACATCATGTGGGAAAGGCACCCAAGCCCAAAAGCATGCTATTAAATGTTAGCGTGAGCTTTCTACACTTAAAATACAGGCAGAGTACTAAGCTATTCATACCATTTCACAGCTGAACAAACAATGTGCAGAAGATGGACATCAGCTCTATACAACCTCCAGCACTGGTAGAGCATTTTCTGGGGGGTTGGTGTAGAGTTTTAGGTTAGTGTGCGTGCAGTCCTAGGCCTCTCCACTTTTAAACAATAAGCAAGAATACTTTGGGAAATTTATATCCATAAAAAAATGCATAAAAAAAGCAAAAATTAAAAAAAAAAATGAAGAAGTGGGTCTTCTTGTTCTCAAAGGTATTTTTCCCTTTTGCTCGCAGCTGGACTTCTTTTGCACTCCTGCATTTTAAGGGATGCAGCTTTGTCTTCTTGAGCTTTATCCCTTATGGTTGCTAGGAACTGAGCTACGACTCTGCAGTCCAAAAAATGCTGTACAGGCCCAGAGCTGAACTGCTTAGCTGGAGTCCCTTCTGCTTGCTTACTGCTTGCTTTCTATAGGGGTTCTCAAAGAACCAACATGAAAGAACATCCTGACATCAGATTACATGGAAAATAAAGTCCCTGTTGTGAATAAGAAATCAGTGCTTTTTATCCTGCTGTCTCTGTCTTTGTCTTGCTTAAGCCTGATCTGGAACAACCACAGGGATGTAGGTCTAACCATGGTGCTCAGAGGATGCTGTCACCTTCTTGCAGTTCAGGAGCTGAAAAGGGGAAATGTGTTTGCAAGAAGAGAAATAAATATTCATGTTTAGAAACAGAATTGTGGAAAAAAAAAAAAAGGAAAATACAGACATTTTGTCAAAGTGGAAAATTTCACTGCAATTTTCAGCATAAGAGATTAAAACACAAATGCTAGATATGCCCTACCTCAGGCTATCCAGAGGCTGCTCTGCTGTCCTTTTTTACAGATGTCACCCACACTGAAAACCAACTGATGGAAAAAAAACTGATGGAAAAAAACAAGTAATTTCTCTAATCTATTGCATCCTTCAGAGAAGCAATTCAGTCACAAAATTGTATTAATAAATAATAATAATAATAAATCCCGCTGGAGTCAATAGTAAGATAAGCATTTCAGCAGTGTGATCTAATAAAATTGCTTATACCTCATGCCAGCAAAAGTTCAAAGACCCTGCAGGGACAGTGCAGAAATCAATGATTCTAGGCTGAATGTGAAAAGCATGTCTAGTTATGGACTTTAGTGTGCTCGTTAACGTCTGAACTTTTTCTGGAGGCTACGTTTTACTAAATCATAACACTGAACTATTCATCTTACCATCAAATTCAAGGGATGGAGAGGGAGTTGATATTATTATCTTGCTTAATTTCACCCATTCGCCTGCTGCCATGAAACATCACCATGCACCATATAAATGTTCTAACTGTGCTGGCATTCATAATTTGATTTTAAATGTCTTTGGTATGCTCCTCTGAAGTAGAGGTTGGCCTGGGGTGAAAAGATTGTGTTCAACTATAGAGCTTTCATTAAAAAAAAAAAAAAAAGTGTGGAGCACTAATATATTTGATATCGTAGTACAGTCAGCTTGTTGATCGTGTCTCTTCCAACTACTGAACTGAGCAATTTAATTATCTAAATTATTGCTGATATGAGCAGGAAGCAGACCATGTAAAAGAGAGATGGATTTTTTTTTCTCCCTTTCCATCAGCCTGTACCATCATCTATCTTTGCTTGATGCTTTTTAAAAAAAATAATGCAATGGCATCACTGGAACATATGCATCTTCCTAGACCTGATTCAAAGCCAACTGTGGTTAATGAAAAGAAGGGCCATTGATTTCAATGGGTTTTATGTCAAAACCAATGTGAATGATAGAGGAAAAATCCTATGCTAACATCAGAGCAGCTGCTGAGGTATTTTGTTCAGCTAGAGCTGATCCCAAATGCGCTGAAAGCAAAGAGGAGCCTCTTAGCAATTCCACAGATTGTTGGATGGACAAATCCACGCTCTCTGTTAATTAATTGCTCACCAAAGTCTACTCTAAGTGATGTAAGTCTACTCTAAATGTGTTACTGTGAGGGTGACAGAGCCCTGGAACAGGCTGCCCAGGGAGCTTGTGGAGTCTCCTTCTCTGGAGGTCTTCCAAACCCGCCTCGACGCCACCTTGTTCCATACACTCTAGGTGTCCCTGCTTGAGTAGGAAGGTTGGACTAGATGATCTCTAGAGGTCCCTTCCAACCTTGAACATTCTGTGATTCTGTGATTCTGTGATGGTGAGGCTACAGGGTCTGAGCCATCCCTCCTGTTCCTGTATCACATCTGAAAAATCAACTCTAACTAGATCCCTTAAAAACACAGATCAGTCCTACAAAGGCAGTTAGCATAAATGCTAAACAAAGTGGTCAGCAGCTTTAGAGAAGAAGAAATGCAGTGAGAAAAAAGAGCAGAGGACACAAAGCTACCAGCAGCTTGCCTCCCAGAAATGCATTACTACTATGAAGTACTTAGTACTGGAACTACCATGACAGTTTAATATTTTTGGTTTTAGAACATACTGAACAGTTATGTGAGAAAAAAACAGTAAGTCATTGTTTGCTAAGTAACTGAAGTCTGTCCTAGATACCCAATAAGACAGGAATCATGTGGAAAATAAAAAAGGAAAAAAAAATAGTGTAATCAAGAGTCTTAGAGGATCATAAAGCATATGCCGGGGGACTGGATTAAGCCTGCATTGGCACTTCCTAACTTCTACGAGCTCCACTTTGCAACTTTAGGAATGGTATTTTAACTTCCTTTGTGCTGCACAGACACATGCAGGAAGAACTGTTAGAAAGAATCAGAATTAGAATTCAGAAGTTCCTGGCTCTTTAACCTATGCTTAGATCATGCATCCCTCAAATTGATCCTTTGGTAAATGCATCTACCACAGACGCTTTAAAACAAGCTATTACTGGTCGCCTGCCAAATTGCTGCAATTCTAAAATACCCTAAGTACCAGTTGAGGACTTTGTAATGTATTTTTGCCTGCTGCAGCCACATAGTGTCTGCAGGCCTAAACCTTGATGCAATATCCCCAAGTTTAACTTTTCAGAGATTTGTGCTGAGGAAGTAAGTCCAGATTTAAATTGTGTTTTTGCACATCAAGCATAGAAATCTCTTGCACTGACTGGCTACAAGAAATAAAATAAACTAGTCTGATTTGACAGACTTGTCTGACAAATGACTTTCTTTTTGTCATAAAGATGATAAAACATCTTTATCATAGTATCTGCCAGATCCTATAGACTGTGTTTAAGGCACTTCCAAATCCACACTGCCATCCTCACATTTATCTTATTAACATCCAAATACACTGCACTGACATGATGGGATGAGCCACACACTTGTCTACGTCCCAGGCCTTTGATGAGACAAGACCTACGTACGTGCTATTCTCCAATGCTCTGGCTGCCACAGAGGGGCAAAAAAAACACAGTTTGCCCATCAAAACTTTAGATCTGGCCAAATGGGTAAACCAAAACTTACGGGCATGCCGCAGAGCGCAGTTGTCTTGGTCTTCCAGCGTAACTCACCAGGAGCTAGAAAAAAGCTGCATCCCTCACTATCACTCAAAAAACATGTTCTCAAGTGATACGGTGGAGAAAGTCACAACCAGAGGTTCTAATTGCTTAACTGCTCAGAAATACTTTGACATCATTAATTAGTTTGTCAGAAAAATCCATATTGCACCATATGAACGCATGTGTTCATCGACTAGGCAAGTCTTAACCCTGTGTCACCCTGGCTAAGAAGGAATTTCCATTTCAAAAGAAATTCTATATACCAAAGCTCTGTATAACTCTCCTATTAGCAGGAAATTACAATTTGATGCCCCAATTAAAATAATTATCACAAAAAAGGCTAAAAGGGAATATATGAGAGTGTACGTGGGGTCCAAGAGATTAAGGTAGCTCATAAGGGAAGGTTTTGCCTTTCACATGATTCTTATTTGGGATGGCAGTGTCTGGAAAATAGCCAGCTTCTCCTCAGGTTTACTTGCTGCAAGATCAAGATTTTCATGAATTTAAAAAAGAGGTATGAGGTCAATGCTTAAGATGTGCACTTCCATAGTGTAGTATCCAAATCTAGCAGCTACTTGCTCAGTGCTGCCTTGTGCCTAAAATAAATTTACTTTTGTTTTTCCCTTCTCAATAGTGCTATGCCTGATTTCAGGGAGCCCAGCAGCCCAGCATGGAGAACACAGCTCAGTAGCACTAGCTTATTCAGTCCTAGACAGCACACAGAGACAGCAAGTCCCCAGGATGAGGCAGGGTTTGCCTCGCAAGATGGACTCACCAGGTTCCATACTGGCAATGCGGAATGAGTGCTCTATGGGACAAATTTCCTCTGGAAAACATTAGTCTAAACCTCTTTAGCAAGGACCTGGAAATTGGGGACTGGAGACCTGGAGGTCAGCCAACTTGTTGTAATTCCATTTTAGAACTCTCCTCTCCTTTCACTTAAATATCCCCAAATATATCACTTGAGTCATGTAGACTGCAAGTCATTTACACAGTGCGCTGGTGCGTATCATACCTCTGAAGCACCTGGTCTACTGGGACCAACTGTGTTTGAATCTTGTACATATTAACACAAGCAAATGATTAGATACATAATAAATTATCAAAAGAGCATGGACTTGCTGGAGGGGAACACACACTCGAAACTACATGACTCAATAGCAGCTGCACGACTCCCTGATTCATATCCCCTTAGGAACACAGCTCCAAAATGTCTCTCTTGTGGTCTCTAAAGCAGTGTATGGAGTACACCTATATCCTAGAACTGAAAAATCCACCACCAGTTTGCAATACAAAGCACACTGAATGTTTGGGATAACAGATTTCAACTGCCCCTACTCCTTGGCCTTCTCACTGGAAGAGGAGCTCAGTTTAGATTTTTAATTAACCATCCACTGCTGGCTGCAGGATATCAAGTTTAATTAGGAGTAAATAAGAAAAGAATCAAAATGACTTCTGTGGCTAAAACAAACAAAAAAATATAGAAACATTTGGCTGTGGAGCTGGAAATCCTGAGACCTGCTCCCCATACTACATATCCAGAACATCCATGCTGTGTGAGGAGCATGTAGATGTATAGCAGGTCACAGAACACCAGTCCTTTGCCCTAAGCCCTATAACCTGTATGAGGAAAGTCACACAAATCTCATTTCCTTTCAAGCACATAGCTGTTCCATCCTCCTTTAACTCTCAGGAAGAAACCCTCAACTCTGAGCACCTCGAGGCTATTCAATATGACGATGCTTTACTCATACACAGACCATTTCCTGCTTTTTATATCTTCATGAAAGTTCTTCCAGCTCCTGGAATGAAACCTAATCTTTTCTTTTTTAGTACAGTAGAGGATTATGTCAGTAAAAAGGCCCATATGTCATGGCTTTATATAGTCAGCTAAAGAGAGCTGGAGCCAGGAACTGGAATGGGGTAACAGCCTAAATCCATTTGGAAAATAGGTAGCATATTTTCTAATGAAAAGGAGTCTGGAGAGGGTATTTCCCAGTAGTCCTACTAGAGTCAATGCAAGGAAGAACTTCTTAGAATTTCTTGCCCTATGCCTTTCATAATGGCCTGGATTACCAGAATCTCTAAAAGCTTCAGATATAAGCGCAGCACAATTCTCTCTCACTGTAACGCTTGTTAACAGGTTAATATGAATATCATATCAATATAAAATGTACCATGCACTCACCCACCAATTCCCCACTGAACTGTCCATGTGACAAGAAATTTCCTAAATTCAGGAATATGTGTGCCTCCTACTCCCACCATGTGGATGAATCTCTCCTGCACATCTCCAACAGGTTCATGGTCCTGTAATATCATGCTAGTTACTCAATATTCACAGGACATACTGAACCCTCTTCAGGATCCACTATCTGGAATCCACCCAGGCTTAATATCTCCATAGTCTTGTGTACTGAGAACAAGTAAAGTAAAGAAGTAAAGTCTTCTTTAAAATAAGACCAGAACAGTTGAACTGATGGAGAAATAGAAAGGTTGCAGGCACATGTCTGCTACCAGGTCGTCTTCCAATAAGGCTATTCTTTCTCTCTATACTGAAGCTGGACGTTAACCTGGAATACAAAGTGAGACTGAAGCCCATTTAGTATGCACTGTTTTGGTTTTTTTTCTCATAACTGCAAAACCCAGGAACAGATCTCTAAGGTAAAAGGAAAGCAGATTCTAGGTGTTTTCAGAATTAGTGGGTATGAAGGACTTAAGAATGCAAATCTTGGAAACAGGTGCCTTAACATCACCCAACTCCTTCTTCCTTTCTCATAGAAAGAGTCAAGACTAGGAGGAGTGGGGAGGATTCACATTTTTGACCACAGAGCTCTGCTCTATGGATGTCTTCACCATCACCATAGAATCCATAGAAATAAGGCACAACCTTGACCCAGGCACCAACTTTGAGTTAAGGCAAATTGAGCAGCACATGCTTGGCATCTCACTCAGCTCTGCCCAGTACCATGGCCACCATTAAAACAGAACTGGCAGGTAAAGGGAAAAGCACAGGAATCAAGCAGAAGCAGAGTGTCCAATGTCATAAAGAACCTAAATCTGTCACTTTGACAAAATACAGTTCACTTCCCTAAATTTCTGAATACAATATATAGTGTTGAAGGCCCCATGAACAGTTAATTCTGGAAGGCCTGCAGCAAAGTTCAGCTCCTTGTCCCTTTGATTGGCATTGCTGCTTCCAGGGCTGTGGGGACTTCCTTTAATTCATTCAATATGAATGAAGTCTTGAAATGGTGGTAACTTTCTAGCAGAAAAGAGGTCAGAAATAGAGAGACCAAGAAATAAAGGAATAGAAGGAGTTGTGTATATTAAATACAGAACAACATCAAACTCAGGCCTTTGTAATATACTCATTTCTTTATACCACAAATTCTTGTCATTATCTGTAGGAAAACTCATGGCACCAAGATGCCTCAAAAGACCTGAAGCCTGAAAAATTATTTGTTCCCCTTCCTGCCCCTTCCTCTTCCTATGTAACACCCTGAATTTGTACATTAAAGTAGCAGGCAGATATTGAGTTAGCAGTAGTAAATGTCAGTGTACTCAGTGAGTACAGGAAGGATATTTTAGCTGGATAAGTACTCAAACATTTAAAAAATTTCAATTACTTCAAAACTGATGACAATCTTGCAAACTGAATTGTTATCTCAGTGATAGGATACTGTTCTTTAAATGCATTAAAATACTATATTTTTATGTGCTCTGTTCTCATGTGCTCTTTTCTCCTACAGAGCCAATTGAGATAAATTGCAAAAGGTTGTATGATGACATCAGGAAGTATTTTCCTTAAAAAGAGAGATAACTGAGAATGAAAGTTTCAGTATCCAATGGCAGGACATAGAGTAGCTCTTAAGAAAAGGATTAAAAAAAGAAAAATGTAGATTTTGATAGAGAAAGAATGGTAAAAATGGAAAAGAGATATTGAAGTCAAAGCACTTAGATAGCAGTGCTACATCATTAAAACTTAAATCAAAAGACATCTCCTCCTTTTATGGATTTTATAGATGAATATAAGTTGTTCTTTAACACTAGGCAAACGCTCAGATCACTGCAGTACTTTAACTGAGATTTAGCTCAACTAAATTTAGATTGTTGATGTGTAATGTTATATTATAGATTTCTTTTGCACCTTAACTCATCAGGATGGGTTCCTTTTCTACCTCATGGGTATTAACAAAAAAGCAATTCCAATAGTATGACTGATAGTACCTCTCCTAAAGAAGTAACTAGAGTAATAACCACTAAGGAACGTAATACTAATACCAGAAAACAATAGCAAGTTAAGAGGTAGAGACTGAAAAGAGTAGAGTAGAAAGTCTTGTTTAACAAGGGGGCAGAAGAAACATCTGTAAAGAGAAAGATGGCCTTTCCTGCATAGTAAAACTATGATAGGAAAAACTCGTCTGGGTAGATGGAGCAATACAAAACTATAAAATGCAATGGCCTTTTGAACACATATATATCACACACCTTACATGAGGAGAGCTTAAGAGCATCCTAGGAAGCGTTTAGTCCATTTCCACTGAAATCTTTATAGACATGGGGATAAAAGAGCATTTATGAAACTTGAACCATCTATAGGGCTAAATTTCAGTTTAGGCTTTCTGTACTGCTGCACTTATTAGGCTAAAGTCAATCCCTATGTTTAATGGTCTTAAATGCCAGTAGGGAATGCTTCTCTCTCGGTGACCTTCATAGGCTCAGGGACCTGTATGCCTGAAGGTTGACGTCACTGATAAAAACAAAGGTAAGAAAAAGCACCAAGTACCTTGAGCTTTTCCGTGTTTCTTTTTTTTTTTTCCACCAGATCTCTATCTCCAGAGAGCAACAAACAATATTTTCCTTAGCTTTCCTTTTCCTGACAAAGTGCTAATACACTACCAAAATAGGCAGATTTACGCACTTAAATTTATTCTGCACGCAGATAAGCAAACATTTGAAGTGTAGTTGCTCTCTGAAGAGTAACTGTCTTAAGCAATCTGTTGCCTTTGTGTTTTGAGTAGTTCTTTTCATTTCAATGAGAAAAAAAAAAAGATTGCAGTATTTTGCTTGTTCTACTGTTCTGTCTCTGTGTTAGCATGACTGACAGCTCGTTCTTTGTTGAGTAAAAACAGGTGACTTATATGTCTTGTTTCCCATGGGTATCTGTAGGATCTAACTTAGTGTATGGAAGCTTTTTATATTCATATCAATATATGCAGAGAAGAATCCTTATTTACAGATCATTACAAAGAATGGGAAGGATTATGTACAACGTGATTTTACAGATAACCTAAGTCCAAAATTTTTCTTCATAATACCAGAAACTAGTCTCTACCTTGTGCAAAAGCTGCAGTACTTTTCCTGCTCTGGAGAATCATTACTCTTGATTTATGAGACAGAAAATTCCCTGCAGGAACTAGGAAGTTTTTCAAGTACTTAGTTACCAT
The DNA here is from genome assembly GCF_003342845.1 of Nothoprocta perdicaria. Classification (NCBI taxonomy): domain Eukaryota; kingdom Metazoa; phylum Chordata; class Aves; order Tinamiformes; family Tinamidae; genus Nothoprocta; species Nothoprocta perdicaria. The sequence goes on from NW_020455732.1 coordinate 790,261, forward strand.
GGCCCAAGGTACTTGATCTCTAGAACAACTGCATTCATCTTCTGTTTCCTGTGTCCTTAAATCTCACCATGCTTTAATCTGTATCATTTTCTAGTGGGCTAGTGGTTAATATACCACGAGTTTGGAGTTTTTTCGCTAGTAAGAAAAAAAATAATAATTCTACATATCTGCATAGGACCTCTCCTTTTTCTCTTCTCTCCAGGAACTCTAAATATTTCTGCTGCCCGCACATATAGTTGAAATGCTTTAGGAGATTAATCTATACACAAAATGATGCTGAATTCTCAGACTGAGAAGAAATACAAATTTGTGTACAACTAATGAATAAGAATTCCAAGACTACAATATTTAGCTACAAGTGGTTAGCCATAGCAACTGCATTCACTATATTCTTACTAGAAAGCATTCCTTAAATTTTTTTAAGGTATCCAAGAAAGAACAGTTTTCATCCACTATTTATGTATTTCTCCTAGGGGAGACTTGCAGCCTTCCAATGTGATACTGCTCTCCATTCAGCTTCCACTTGGCATGCAGGGCATGCGAGTTGCTTGGGTGATTCCTAAATTTTAAGAAGGAATTTTGTTTCAAAAATTCAGCATGATTAAATAGAAACTGCTGAACTGTGTCCTTCATTTCTAGTGAAATGCCACACTGGCACAATGACTTACATCTCTCAGGAAATCTGACATCCAAGGAGAATTACAATAAAGCAGTAACTGTTTCAAAATACTCTACAGGGGATGGGAAAAGAATTGCCTTGCCTAACTACCCTAAATTATTAAGTCCAGACAAATGTTTGCTGTATTATTATTGCTGGCCTTGCTACTTTTATTTCTTAGTGCAAAGTGCAGTATAGCAATAAACTTCAACACTACTTGAAATATGAAAGTTCTATATTCTCTGTTCATACACTTTGTTCTCTGCTCTACACAACACATTCTGTTTGTCTTACTAAAAACAAGTCTTTCCATGCGATGGTCTTCTCTATATTATTGGCATCATACAGAAAATTTTTGACCTTTAACTGTTTTTTTTTCCTTGAGATAGCTATCTAAGACCAGATGAGAGTACTTATGGTTTCCTCTGTTCTTTGAATGCACCATTTGAATAGAGGAATGTTACAGGTTTAGCTGTGGTACTCTTATCTGTATGAACAACAGCTTTGACACTAAAGTCACTCTGAGGAAGAAGTATGCTCACTCTTTACATTTGGCCTCCCTTTTCAGATGACAGAATATTATTTCTCTCTGAGAAGCATGAAACGGAAAAGATCAAAACTATGACAGAGCTCTTCCTTCTTGACACAGACCTCCCCTTTATGAAGTTTGCGGAAAAATGTCAGAGATAATTGCAAGGTACATCCGCTCTCATACCCCTCAGCCTCTTCTCACTAACAATGGACCCTTTCTTACCTTTCCACACCATTATATTAGTGTGACATATTGATTCATTTACTCACGTGCAGCAGCTTGTCTGACTCACCCGTAACTTCATTAGTTATGAAGTGACCATCATAAAAAAAAATAAAAAATAAAAAATAAAAACCTTCATAGTATGTTACTAGATTCCTCTAAAAGCTTTGCTTTAGGATTTTTTCTTTTTTAAGTAAAAGTTATGCCATTACTTCTGTAAAGCACTCAATTATACACATAGCAATGTGATTGGGACCAGTATTTTCCCTATTCTTGCGTATTTTTCAGATACGCAAGATTCAGATTTTCTTTCAACCTCTTTAAGGTTGAAAGAATTAAAAGACAAAGACCAAATTTAACAGATATACTAGAGGTTTCAGCATTAAGACTTTTCATATCTGTCTATAGCTGCTAGATAAGCTAGCAGCTATTCTGTGCAATAGAATGAGTCTGCTATCACATATTGTTGTGATATTATCACCACTGTTATTCAACATTCTGATATATTAAAGCATTATGATACCTGGAAAATATTCACAAGTTGTCATCTTGTTCCTAATAACATCCCAGAGGCAAAAAAAAAAAAAAGATTTCTTTCCCACATACCAGTGTTAAAGAGTGTCAGCTTTATGGCTACAGTCTATGAACAACACCAGGAGGACTCAATTTACCTGGCAACAATTCAATATCAGGGAAGTCGGGACAATGAAACAGCTTCAAAGAAACATGAGTTATTGGAAAGATCACGCAAGTGAGGACTAAGTCTTCAAGCTTAACACATTTCAGTTTCATCATATTCCAAATAGCAGGAATCACTTACTTCTTTGTTATAGCAAATCTTTAAGATCTCAGAGACTGACTCCACCTGATGCGCAGCTGCAACTCTTAGTGAAAATCAGAAAGAAATTCTCTCAAAAAAAAAAAAAATCCAGAAAGCAACAAACAAAAAAAAAAAGACCAAAACAATCAAAATAAAATGGAATTACACTAGACCAAAGAATAAAGCAGCACAGACCCTGATGCTGAAGTTGACCCATCCTTCTAAACAGGGCTAGTTCTTAAAATAAATACATTACCAAATCATCTTAAGTCTATTCAACGGTTACTCTAAGATGACCCTTTCATTTAATGAGGGATTTCTCTTCACCCATGGGTTATAAATACCTACTTTGCAATTGCACAGTTTGAAGCTCACAGCAAAAGAAACATTTCTAGAGGAAAAGCAGAGATTTCATGTAAAAATGGACTACTTTCTCATGCTACTCAGATGAGGAAAAAATTGTGAGGAGGGCAAAGCACTTTGACTACCGCACAGTCACGTAAGACCTACCTTATTTCTGTGCTCTGTCCCACGGCAGGGAAAAAAATCCTTTTCATGGACTACAGCCCTGCAAGTAAGTTGGCAGGGAAAGGCAGGATGTGGGCAGAACTTGGGAGCCAGCCCTGGAAGGCTGCACCCTTCCAAGGACCAAAGTAGCCTCACGGCCACCACAACTGCAGCACAGTAAGGAAGGGCTATCCCTGGTGCAAAGCCTCCCATGTTTACGGCTTGGGTGATGCTGGCACTTGTCAGGCCCAGGAGAACATGTAGGCACTGCTTAAGCTTTCATCTATAGGAAGAAGGTCCCGCTGGTCCCAATTCCCACACCAGTGCCTTGGACAATAAAAGATTCAAGTCTGAATTTTAAACAGCTGGATTTTGAAAGTGATTGGAAACATTTAAAATTATTAGACATTTGGAGTACATCAAGTATTCTCACTGAAATCTGAGGTAAAATCCATGAATCACTGGAAGTCAACTTAGGCAGCAAGCGTTTTACACCCTCAACTGTGGAATTCAGAAACCAGAGTCTTTAACAGACTGGAGGCTTTAGGATTGCTGCTTGCAAAATGATCAATGTTCAGACGATCCCCCTGGTATCTCAGCATACCTCTTAGCACATTAAAGAACTCCATAATTTTTTATTGAGATGACAGAATCTGCCCCTAAGTAAAAAAAACTACAGTAGAAGTCTCAATAAATTGGGAGTCATTTTCTACTTCTCTGTATAACACTAAACACACTATTGATACCTTAAATCACAGATAACTATTGCAAATGACAGATCCCTTCCTAGACTTCATGAATTTATTTTCAGAAAGCATTAAACCTAGGGGAAGGATTTCATTAATTTTCCTATCTACATTTTTCACTGTGCTCAGTCATCACTGAAACTATATCCCAACTAATCTATTTTTGCTGCCTAAGAAAGCAGCAATGTGTACAAGGTCAGGGCCCATTCCCTGATGCAGGGGATACAATGAAAGACCTTGAAGAAATTTAATTTTTGTGTATCTACAATACAGAATTACATATAAAGCTATCAGAGTTCACACCCATCCAGACTTCCTGCAACCTTGAGAACCTACCCATTTTTGCCACCATTTTTCTTTTCAATAGAATAGAAATTCCCTATCCCATTCCATGCAAGTAAACACAGAAACAGATGCATAACACTTTTTATACATGGTCACTAAGCTGAAGAATCCCATTTTTCAAATGCATTTCACAACTTTCGCTTCAATAAAACTACTTAGGTGTTTACTCTCCTTTAAGCATCAAAATAATTAGCTCATAACAGTAGTAAGTACTTAAGTACTGGTCCTAGAAAATCATAGCACAATCTTTTGAAATTCTGTCCCTGATTGCTAATCTTTACCAGTTTTGCAAATTTTAGCCTTTAGTTCCTATTCTTTTCAGTTGTTAGAAGTATATACTGAAGTAAGCTGAAATTCATGCAGTCTTTTGAGATTCATTTTGACTCCTCCAAGAAAGACACAAATTGGTCTTTGAACTACGGACTAAAGAGAACCATGGAAAATATAACCCAATCCCTAGGACCAAGGCACAAGGCAGTTTCGGTGTGCATGAAACAGCTTTTAAAAGATAAAAACAGACCAATAATCAGCAATTGTAATGTGAAAAAAGAAGACTCTGCTCCTGCCAATGGGCAGCATACCATAAGCAGTTCTAGGTGCCTGAAGTCAAATATGCAAGGAAGAACCCAAAATTCAGAGCTAAAGAAACTGTTTTCACAAATCAGAGAGGATGGGATAACTCAACTCAGACAAGGTGTCACCTGTTACAGGAGGACAGTCAGTGATTAAAGTGCACAGGTAGGAGTGATGGCAGTTTTCCTAGATTAGCAAAGTAATGTGGGACTTAGTTTTTCCCTCACGGAAGGTCTTTTGTGAATGTGTGGGAATCGACTATTTATGAACTCCAGTAAGAAAGCAGAGAGAGGTAAGACCTAGTATAAAACCTACCAAGCCTTTACAGTCAAGAGTACTGAGGTCTGTTCTTGGCACTGTCACAACTCGCAAGCAACACAGAAAGTTACTGAGAGGTTTTCAGAAGTTAATCAAGGGAGTTAGACAATTAATAACATAAGACAAATAAGAGGATCACAGACTATGTATGGGTTGCACTTCAAAAGAAAGATACACAGCTTATCACTCCTGTGTGTTTAGCTCCCTAACAACCCTTACTCGTCACAGATTTGGAGAATATCCCTTGCCACCAAAGCCACAAGACCTGCCCTCTTGGGAGGAGGCACGTGAAAACTTGGTCCTTTTCTAGCTCTCAAGTCTTTCCTTTGGGCCCAAGCACACATCCAGCTGTCCTGCTCTCTCAGGAGTAGCAAGCACAGCTTTTGCAGAATATTGCTAGATCCTTTCTTATAGGAGGAGCACAGCCCCAGGGGTCTTTACCAAGGAATGCTTCAGCTTCTCTTATGCTGAAATCCACCTCCAAAATCCTTTTTTCACCTGCTTAAGTCTCATTCACAGGCCCTTCCTGGCTAACACAGGTCTGAAGCATAATTCTGTTTGAGTATCTTCCAGCAGTCCTTGTAGATTTTTGGAATATTCAAAGGCAAAGCTCTGCCCTAAAGAGTTAACTGATTTTTCTGTCATATCTTCCGCATTTTCCACATCCTTCAAGTTTCTCTCTCCAGAGTGAACTTTTAAAGTCCTAAAATAAATTGTTCCCTAATCTGACCTTCCAGATGCTTCCATGTCTCAAATATCCCATCAGGGGACATCTCCGAGCACTTCCCTGTTGTGAACTGATTTAGAAACAAGGCCTTGAGGTATCAGAAAAGAATCATGACCAGGCCTGTCACCTGTTCTCTGAAACTCCCATTTTTCAACATAGGAAACTTGGGCACTGATTCAATCTACTTTGCCTAAGGTTACACAGAAAAACTGTGACAGAGCTGGGAATCAGTTTGGCAGTCCAAATCTTGCACCAAAAGACAAGAGTTCCTTTCTAACACTAGTTCTACTTGGATAAGAGTGAAGAGTGTCCTGTTCCCCAGTCACAATCCCTGCACCTGAAGAATTTGCAGCCGAATAGTCAGGATTTCAGAAATCCTATGAGAGTACACAGATGTAAAGGATTCAAAGAGGATTAATAGCCTCTTCACTTTCCCCATTTTTAAGGAGGGTATTTTAGAAGAAACTCCCTCCTGCCAGCTTCATTTCTATCTATGACAGTATCATGTCACAGAACAGTGAGGGCAGGCAAAGGAGGTAGCTAAAAAAGAAGAGTCAATAAAGAAACACAAAAATCGTAGGTACAACAGGATGGATCCCCACACACAGGATTGAGTCAAAAGTGTTTTTCATGCTGTCATTAATTGAAAGAGTTCACAGATAAAGGCTGTTTTTCAAGCAGTTTAGGACTGACAAAGGGAAAATCCATGTTCTGCAGAGCACCTTAATAATGAAGCAGAATTAATAAACATTATCCCATTGATAATAAGTGAAACATTCCCATCAAGTGTTTGTTTCACTAAAAATTGTCACCATGCTCCAGCAATTATTTTTCTGGTCAATTTCAGTCCAAGAGAAACACTCTTTTTATATCAACATTATCTTAAATAGTTTGAGGGAAATGACTAAATCAGCCCACAGGCTAGAATTCCCCAAAGCCAAGGTAATCACTCCTCCTGCTCACTTCTAGGTTCTGGAAGACAGAGAAAAGAGGATTTTTTTTAAGATAACAGGCAGCCAACAGACTAATACTTCCCATCCCAACTGCACAAGACTTAGTTACATGACACCATAGTCAAACCTGCATATCTCGTATGAAGTCCTAAGTCTGATACCCAGGCTATTCCACAGCTACCCACAGCTATTTCAGACAATCCCTGGCCCTCCTACTAACCTAAGCTGCTCTATCTTTGATCGATAGCAATTTTTTCCTTCCATGATAATTTGTTGATATAAAGATGCTGCTTCATGATGGTCAACAGCCATGGTTGACCTCAGCTTACCCATAGTGAATGGAGTCCAACTAGTAATGCTGCTGAATGATATGCAAAGGCTTTAATGACATGCAAGGCTTCACAGAATCACAGAATAGTTGAGGATGGAAGGGACCAATCTCTAGTCCAACCTGATCAAATACTAGAGATTTATAATAGGTGTCTATATCTAAACTACTGTGTCTTTGAATCTATAGAGAAGAACAGACACTTCTAGGGAGCAAGTAATTCATTTAATGCAGGTCAGATGCATCATGCTATAAAACTTCCTACCTTTCGCCACTGACTCTAAAGGGAGCCAGGGGTGTATGTCTAAGCTGGAGAAGCTTGCATAATAGACATTACATATCTAAAATCAGGAGAGCTGACACATGATGACATTTTGGGATGAGAGGGTCCATCTCCAGACATTCTGGTGCTACTGGCCCTTTCTACTCAATACAGAGTCAGGAAGGGCTAAATTCTGAACAACCCTATGCCTGGTGGCACAGACACAGCTCTGGGGCTATGGGCATCCATGCTACAAGGAGTAGTGATTATTTAAGAGGACTTGTGTCCAGGGCACACTGAACCCTCAAGTTACTAAAAAGGAAGAGGAGAAAGGCATACAGTTATGAAAAAGAAGTAATACTGGGTAACACAGAATTGTTCTTCCTTATTTCTGTTGCAGTTCTCATGAACTCTGCAGACCTAAAAAGCTGCCAGCTGTCAGTAATTGCTCCAGCTAGAGGGGACAGTTTCCACAAAACTCAGTGTATCTGTGAGCTCCTCTCTGTGTCTTTTTTGGCTGATTGAGAAACTATCTTACGGGTTGTTACCTTAAAAAACACTTTACGGAAGACTGATAGCAAAAACATAGACATGGAGATGAGAAGTTGAGGGAAGAGTAAATACTTTTTAAGTTGCTCATCATACCAGTGGTATTCTGGAATGCTTTCTCTGTTTCTTTTTGTCACCTGTTGTTACCAGTCTTAAATCAGAAATGCTGGGAGGAAAGGTGATACCTTTTTATGTCAGTATACAGCTCTGAGCACAAAGGAATTATGTCTTAGAGAGCAGCTTTCCTAAGGCTTTCCTTTATCACCATATCCAAAATTAGCAACTTAATTTTATAACCCACTCATAACTGCCATAGTCTTCTTGGGGTCAGAGCCCAAGCTTCTTGGGGTCCCAGCCCTTAGACTGGGAACAGATGTTAAGGGAAGTAAAAAGGATGTTAAGGGAAGAAAATATGACAGTAGAGGATCCTGCTGCAGAGGGAAGAAGATGAAGAAGGCAATAAAAGAGATAGAACAGTGAGTTAAAAAAGGAGAAGAAAGTACTTTGAAATAATTTGAGTGAAAAAAACATACACTGCACTCTGTAATAAACCCAAGGGATGATAAAGAAATAAGGTAAAATATGTGCAATAGTAGCCTGTTTTAATTTCAGGAATCAATCATAAAAGTACTTACCCATATAATTAAGAAAGGCCTCCAGAAAACACACAAACAACTCTTGGAAGTAGACTACAGGTAGAACTATAATTAAACAGCAAAGCAGGATCGGGGGGAAAATCATTTTGAAACAGCACAAGAACGAAGGGGACTATGAAATGTCAGACTCAAACAAAGGTTGTCAACCCACCTGTTGGAAAAGAGTAATTCAGTACTGCCCTGGCCTCCCAGAGCGGTTGAGCAGTTTTATTACTCATTGTAAAATGTCTTCCTTTACAAAAAAAATGCTTTTTCACCCTGCTGCTAAGAACTCGATACTGAAGCCATTGCAGAACTAGATGATCAGGTCCCAAGTTTGGACCAAGGGTATCTGTGACACTACAGGTCTTGTAAATTATGTGGATTTGGGCCTTGCCAGTGCTAGCATGAGATGTGATGTGGTTGCTACTGAAGGTTTGCACCCTGTTCTCTCTTAGAAAAGTCTGAATCACTTCCCCAGTCAGGAGTTAGAACCACTATGTCATGATGAAGTTGTCTAGATACAGTCAAGAGAGCTTGTTGAATATTTTCTGGTATATTTTACAAAGGTCAGCACTGAGTAAGCTTTTCTTATCCAGTATCAAGAAGCTATGCATTCCTAACTTTCCTACCTTATAACTTCCTCAGGGTGTTTCCCTCGCTGATGAGCAGAAGTGTTGTCCTACCTCTGAAAAGGATGAAGAGTCACAGGGATCTCCATTGCACGAACAGCTTTGCAATGGCTGCCAGATGCTGTTTTATTTCTAAGAACTGCAATGATAATCAAGACAGTTCATGTGCTTTATTTCTAGCCTTTTTCTACTGATAAAATTGCAATTTTAGAAGCTCTGTAGTACAAATGGTAAGCAGTTTTACTCTAAATCTCAGACCCAAAGAATTTCCCCTGGTCCTCTCACTCTAAATTTTGTAGCTCTGAGAAAGCAATTGTAATTGATAAGCAAAAGACTTTTTCTTTTTTTTTAATCACAATCAATATACATCTGTACGCTCTAGAAAGAAATCTGAACTCTGCCAATAGACATAAAATTCGGCATGGTTAAGCAAACAGCAACTGCAAAAATTGCACTGGGTAATAAGCAGTCAAAGAACAATTAAGTGTTGGCTAAGCTTAGATCAAAGCACACATATCCAAAAATATTTAAACTGTCAACAGTTTAAACTTTCCTTCTGATGTGATGTCAAATATGGCATTTTTAACACCGCCCAAATCACTTATAAATCAATATTCACTATATAACAATAATCAAACCAAATGGTTAGACGAAACTCAAGGGATCCTTCTGTTTTGCAAAGAATCAAAGATTATTTTCTAAGGAACAGAATCAATACAAAGTAAATGGATTCTGATAAACTGGGAAAGCACAGCTTATGTCTACTGCATAGCAGATAAGCTCTGCAATATCAGTTCTCCGTAAGCAAAGGAAATCTAGGAAGCAGCATAATCAGGACTGACAGCACTCACAAAGTGAGTCGCATAAATAAAATGCATTCATTCCTCATGCATTTTCAAGACTAGCATAGCTTGAAGGAGCTTTGTGGCTTGTAACCAAAACCACTCCAAGCTTTGCACTTTTTTGCCCAGCTCTGCACCCATATCCACCTTGAGAAATATATGAGTGCATGTATCTTTTCACAGGGCTCTCAGATAGCTTGCATTTCTCTTTCTATAGCACAAGGGTATTCAAGTAGGTACCAAAGCTTGAAGCCAGTCAGCATTGCTACATTTTTTTCCTTGCAAGGGAGTAAATGGAAAGCTTTAAAAGACTATTCATACTGTTTCACAGCAAAAAGCCTTTTAAAGTCAAGATATGTCCACAAATCCCAGGCTTCTGTTGACAGCTGTATGCAAAGATACTCATGCCATGAAAGATGCATCCAACATGAAAAAGCCCAATACAGTAAATTAAATGAACGATAACCCATTCCCCTTCAATCTGCTAAGCAAAGAAACTTTACTTTTTAAAGCTGTTTCCAGCAGCACAAGGAAGCAAAAAAAAAAAAACCTCACTATATACAACACTTAGTTTATTATTTATTATTCTTTTTTTATTTATTTTTATTTTTATTTTTTCATATATTTTTATTTTTATATATATTTTTATTTTTATTTATTTATTTTTATTTTTTATTTATTATTTATTATTATTTATTATTCTTTCTCAAATCACTAGGAAGTAGCTTATCTATTGTACATGGACTATATCTGTAATGTTTATGACATAGGTGGATTGGTCTTTCTTTTCACCTCTCCAAATTAAAACTGATGTGCAGAGTTTTGATCTGCAGAAGTCCCTAGCTGGTCATATACCCACCACCTACCCCACTACTGCCAGCTATCGAACAGTATCCCCACAGCAGTAATAATTCATGCACACCTTTTCCTTGCTAGGCGAAGCATCAGCTATTTAATCTTCATAAGTCTTTTATGTGCATATGTATGATGCTCAGAAAGATATATTATCACTCCTGCTATACCCTTACACCAGCAAGGACAAGGAAAATGAGAAAGGAAAAAATTCTGAGATGGAAACATAAGATTCAGTATTTTATTGCCATCTCCAAAGAGAAGAGACCATGCTATCCATATTCTTCTGTAACTGGAGTAGATACACACTGTAACAGTTATGGAAGTGAGCTGGAAACTGTAAGACAGTTTCATGCATTTGTCTTTGAGAACATAGGGAGCCTGGACATCCCAGTCTGGAGATACCGTAATCTTTCTGGCATCAGAGCTATGTTGGTGTAAATCTCATCCCCAAGGACTCCTTCCTTCCCATAAAACACCTCTGCCAGAGCCATCTGCCACTTTTCAAGATGGCATTAGACTCCAGGACCCAAAACCCCTGTTCCAACCCTCTCCAAAATCGAACTAATCTACTTGGAATCTAAATTCTGAAAATGCTGTCAATCCTTACAGAAAGTGTAAGTCGGTAAGAACTAAGAATGTTTTGTATTATTTTGTATTACTAAACCTCTTTTTTTTTCTCTCCCTCTTTTTTTTTTTTTTTTTTTTTTTTTTAACATTTCAGAGTACAAAGACTTTCTTCTAATGTGGATTTACTCAGTTATCTCTCCTTAGTTCCAGACGAACTAAGAAGGTGTAAAACTCAAGTGACCAGTGAAAATCTGTGCAGGAGTCAGCAGTGGTGCCAGAATAACATTCGTTGCCCGTAGCCTCTGACTATAGCCCAGTGGGCTTTTGGCTGCAATATTAAAGCAAAAAATCCTTAACGCTTTCAATTTACTGGCTCTTGATGTAATTTATGAACTGCTGGGACTAGCTCCTCCTCTCTCTAGCAAAGCACCCCAAACCTGGACAGAGTTTTTCATTTCTAGAAATGATAATTTTAAGACAGACCAAATCAAGATTTATCACTTTAAAAGTCTTACTGTCTTGTCAAGTATAGAGTAGAAGTCTGAGCACGGCTTATGCAGATAATTTAAAACAAGGCTTAAGAGATGTAAATTCTCCAAAAGCACAAGCAGGTCTTTGCAGAAGCAGGAAAATACAAGTCCCAGCTTGGCTTTGCTCACTGAGACGGGCTATCTCAGACTGAGTTTGCTTATGCCAGTTTCAGAAACCTGAAGCCACTTCCAGGTAAGATGACCACAAAGCCTCCACCAGCACCTGGAACCAGCCATTGGGAAAACACCAAGTAAAATAAAGTATAAGATGGAGTAAATTCATACAGAGGAAAGGCTTATTTTCAGGTACAACTGTTTCCAATGTGTTCACTTGCATGAACTTATCCTGCTCTATCTACATTTGCTGAAGAATTTTAAAATTCGTACCCAGTTTCTCATCTACAATTTAATGTTTTCTGGAGATATGGGCTCCATTCCTTTCCCCTAGTTTCCATAACATGTGCTCTTATATTCCAAAATGTCCTCATAAGAGTTGGCACTGCATTAATACAAAGTGAACAGTATTGAGTAAGGACCCAACACCACTGTCTTCAGACCTATTTAGCCAAAGAACTGCAGGAGGAGTTACTGTCTAAAGAACTAACTGCAAAGACAAAATTCCACTGCCACTTCTTCTTCACTATGGAAAACGGAGTTGGAAGTTTTTTTTTTCCTTCACGATTCTGCTTCTTATTATGAAAAAGGGGAGGAATTTAAGATTGTTTTGATTTTTAAGGGAGGAATTGCAATCACCCAGCAGTGATTGAACAAAGCAGATTATTTTGTGAAAGTGCTGCGGTACGAAAAATTGAAATCTCCCTTGAAACAAAAGCAAGATTTGGCCCCAAACTGATTGAAAGATAGAGCAGCACCATTTGCTGTTCTGTAAGGAAGAAAACTTGGTTTCCACTCAAAATGTTACAAAATGTTGAGACATGTTCTTCTGCAAGTTACGTGGAATAATTCTACCAAAAAATAGATGATATAATAGATGATCTACATTGTTGGTAGACCATCCATCACTATGTTCAGAATGTGACTCTTAACCTCCTTGAGCCTGTTTCCACCAAAAACATTCCCCAACAGCCATGAGCCATAGCAATAAAACATACTCATTAGGAAACACAAAGAACGTGCAATCCAAACTACTGTCTTCCTCTCATAATACTACTCTATAAACATTTCACTGATGCAAATTTACCACATATATTTTCATACACTTGATATGACTTAGTTACTTCTGAGGACTTTCCTAAAGAGAGGTGAAGAGCGCAACCGGCTGTATTATCTGTATATCCATAATTGCAACATCCTATTGGAAATCATGCAGAGAGAATTGAAATTCTCTGTCCAAAACCACCGTCTAAAAAACTACTGTCCAAAACTGCTACCCTTAAAAAGTCATGGTGCTTTTGAGTTGGACTCAACTTTGCCTAAACTACTTCAGAAACTGACCCTGTTACCTTATCAAATAGCATATCTCTTTAAAGACCCCGGAGCCAGAAGCCTAAACAGGCATTTTTGATAGAAAAATAAGTTTCATGCGTGCTTCTAGAGTAATTGTGAATGGGAATGAAGCACACAGCTACGTGCACAGATTTTGCAGGTGCATCTTCCTCAAGGGCAGCCTGTAAGTGTCTACACTGAGCAGATGGGCTGTGTTATTTTAAGGTCTTAATCAAAATATACACGCATGCTCAGCACTGCGAGCATAATAAAAGATTGGTAAGTTTCAGCTGTAAAACAAGATACACTTTTGAAGAGAGAAGTGCTGACTTAGGCAGCTTAGAAAACTTCAGAGCTACAGCAAGAAATACACATTGCCTTCATAAGAAGTAACAGCAGATGAAAACATGATCCTTTTAACTTGCTCAGGCATTCCCACTTGTGAGGATACCAAAACACCATGAAACACAGCACAACACAGCAAATATGCAAGCAAATATGATCAGGAGAATCCTGTAAGAGCAATTCCTAATGCAATTTTGACATCTCTAAAGCACCCATTAAATTTGGGGCGTCTTTTCTCCGGGCGGGCATTCTCATTGCATGGTCTCTGCTTTGGCACGTGGTTCCCCACATCCACTGGCTCAGGAGGTGAGAGTTAGAGTGGAGCGGGGTTGACCTGATGGACTCACCTAGCAGAGCCTGCAGACTGTCTGAAAACTTTAATGAAAGTATAAAAAAAAAAAAAAAAAAAAAAAAAAAAGAAGAAGAAGAAGAAGAAATGGATTAAGTATAATTTAACCAGGTCCTTTTTGGATTTCTTTTTTAATGGCAGATCTTGTTTCAGCACGTCCACATACTAAAAACTTTAGCTGCCTGCATGCGCAAGCCAAAACCTGGAAAGAAAGGGATGAAGCGAGGGTTATGTCTGCAGGCACCGTGCCCCAGCACCAGGTTTACCGAAGGCACAGCATCCTCTTACCTGAGCGAAAGCAGCACTGCCCAAACCGGGACGTGCGTTGGGCTCCAGCACGGCACGGCGCCAAAGATGCGCGTGGTGGAGTTGTCGGTGCTGGCAGGACCCGCTGCAGTGATGGGCAATGGGCTCACACACACCTAGTGCTGTGCACACGTGTGTCCTCACATAGGCACTGGTGGTGACAGGAGAGCAGGGAGCTCTACATGTCCCACCTCCTTCAAGGAAAATGGGGAAGGCAGGAGAGGAGGGACAGAGGGAGAGGGAGGGAGAGGGTGGAGAGAAGAGAAGAGAAGAGAAGAGAAGAGAAGAGAAGAGAAGAGAAGAGAAGAGAAGAGAAGAGAAGAGAAGAGAAGAGAAGAGAAGAGAAGAGA
>NW_020455732.1:805313-825376 GCF_003342845.1 Nothoprocta perdicaria
GCCGGGGCGCTCGTGGCGCTCGTGGCGCCGCGCGCTGAGGGGAGCCCCGCGCCGAGGCGGTCGTGACGCCGCGCGCTGAGGGAGGCGGTTGGGGAAGGAGGGCAGCCGGGGTCCGTCCGGGCGTTTCGGTGCTTTCACAGCTGCTGGTGGCAACGGGAGGCCTGGAGAGGGGACAGGAAAGCGGGGACAGAAGCGGCAGCAGGAGATGCACAGCGGGGAAATGCAGCTCCACAAACAGGTGGTTGCTTCTTTTACCACTTCCCTGAGCTCAAGGTCTAAATAAAATGTGCTCAGATGGGATATTTCTGTTTGAATCTCAGCTCTGACTTCCACCCCAGCTTCCTCTTTCCTCCAGCCACGTCCCAGCCACTCCAATGCGTGCCCAGAGCTTCATGCCCCACCAGAACGGCCCAGAGGCTCCCAAAGTGGCCTGGGCAGCCCCGGAGTTTTTCAAGAGGGAGTCAGGCCATACAAGGGGATGGCACAAATGTCCTGCAGTGCCATGAGTTTATCTGGTAACTCAGTTTTAACATAATGGCTCCAAATGCAGATGCATGTGCAACAGGACCATTAACAGCAGTCTAGGCCAGTGCATTCACTGAGATTGTGGAGTGGTTCCCACTAAAATTATTAAATTATTCCCACTAAAATTACGGAGTTGTTCTCACTAAAGTTTCCCAGGAGAAGACTGAGGTCTGAAGTTTTTGTTGGGTTGAGTACATTCAGCTCCATGAAAGTGTATACAGAGCAGTCAGCAACAGTGCTGCTTTATTGGATCGTGTCTGCTAAGTGGTAGCAATGCATGCAGGAACACTTATTTCCATTAGGTTACAGGTTATAGTTCCATTAGGTTACCCTCCGACTGTAGGAATAGTGAAGATTCCCTTCCACAAATGTTTTTCAGATTTTTAAGGAAAAATCACTGAGTCTCAGGATGTCACATTTAAAAATTCATTGGGGATATTCACTTCATATGTATGTATACACATATACATATGTGTGTATGGTGATACAGATAGCAAAATTCAGTTTATTAAAATATATTTACACATTCCCAGTGGTTATGACAAAAAAAAAAGTCAAAAGTCAACATACTAGTGCTTTATGATAAATCATTTTAGCAACACAGTAACAGTTATGAGAAGTTGGGAGGCTGAACTGATTTAGATGCCTTTTTTTTAACTTTTGCATGCCCTTTTTTCACTTTCCTGTCAATCTCTGCCAAGTGGTAGTGCTAGTGATTGGCACTAGCTTTAAATAACAAAGTCCTTTCTGTGGGAATCTCTGAGTTACCTCCTCTGAGGCGTTACCTCCAATTGCTGTAGCTACATATGGCAGAATGTATGGTAATCACAAATTAAACACATGTGCTCAAGAGTCCCTGCAGTGTTCAGGAGGTCAGTGGGCCCTTCCATATCTCTAAAGGTTTTCTCTTTAGAAATCATACCTCCAGCAAAAAGTAGCTCCCGTTTATGCCCTGCCCTTTTCTTCAGGCTATTTATACAGCTAGAGGTCTTTTAGCGGACAGAGAGTGGAATCCCATCAGTTTATTTCAGATACTGAGGTCTATGGTGGGTTCAGTTGAAATCAGCTAAAATGGAAAGGGCAAGGGCGACTAACTCTCTAATGCTTTCTTTAGACCCTCTTGCTTGAGACAGATGTGAAGTTCAATCACCCTGGTATCCTTGCTCCTACTGGCAATGAGATGTGGTATCATAATGTTTTCCTTTGCTCATTACTGAGGCCAATTTGCACCCATCATGTCTGACCAAGTGCAATTGCAAGAGACCCTTATCATTCATCCCTTCCTTGGGCAGAACTCATTCCTTATCTTTGGGAGGACAGAGAAAGACTTCACTAATGGAGAAAGATAATAATCTTTCAGGATTCCTGCAGGGATCATTGCCTCCATACAGCTGAGAGCCTGATTCAGCAAAGCACTTAGATCCATGTTTGCTGAATTGGGGCTTGAAGTTAGTGTTCATAGTGCAGAACTTCAGAATATCTTTGCATTAGACTCATGTTATTAGAAAATCTTTTAAGAGGCATGAAAGAAAACACCTGCAAGTGAATAGAGGAAAGTGTAGTATTTCTTGAGGAACCACAACCTGCTTGACCTATGCTTAGCTTCTGGACTGGCTGCGGGGTTTGTGCTACCATATGCAGTTTCTAGCCTTGCATATACGTTTGTAAGCCTTGAGGGAGTTATTTTTTTCTTCAGCAAATTTGTCCAGCCATGTTTGAATCCATAAAAATACTGCTTGGGAACGTCTTGGGGCAAAGTCCACAACATTCCATGGCAATTTTGTCCCAGTAGTTACAGTGTCTGCAAAACACTGCCTTAACTTCCTTAAACCTAACTTAAACGTAACTTCCTTTAACTTAAACCAGTTAGTCTGATCACAGATATAACCATGTAACTGTAACCATTAGTCCTTTTTTACCTCAGTAACTTTGCTGCTGTTCTGCAGTTCTTCTCTTCCATGTATTATGGCTTTGAAGGATTTCTCTTACAAATTTACTGAAAAGCCTGATGATAGCCTAGCTTCAATACAAAATGTCAGACTAACTGTATGTTGACAACTCATAAATTCCTACATCTTTATGCCTTTTATATTTTTATCTATATTATCTTGTCGTATGTTACAGACCCCAAAAAGCTTACATTTCAAGGCATGAAGCAAACTCAAATAATTTCACTTTAGAAAAGGCTATGTAACATAGATTTTTTTCTTCCTACAATATAAAATTTTCTTTACCAAAACAAATTAAAAGCAGTGAAAAAAAAATATTAAATTCTGCAGTGGAATGCAATGTAATCTTGCATTGAGCATTGTGTATTCTATAATGCTATATTGTGCTATATATCATGACTTTGTTTCTTATATTCTTTGTATATTGCATATTTTTAGTATATTATTTCTGCTGTACTACTTCTTATCTCACTTCGTTGCTAATAAACTATAGGATTTGCCCTTCCCAAATTCTAATCCATAATTATTTTCCATTTAATGGGTGCTATATCAAGTACTTCATCCAGTAATGAATGAATTAAATTATGAAATGCTCACAGATTAGTGAAAGGGTTCATAAAGCTGATCTAACAATAGGTAAAATTATTTTTAATCCTGCAATACTTTCTGGAACAAAAAACTCTTTAAAGAGTCCCAACAAAAAAGGAAAATAAAAAATGACTTTGAAAATGTATTTCCTGGTCTTTAGAGCTATCGCAGAATCACAGAGTGGTTGAGACTGGAAGGGACCGCGAGAGATCATCCAGTCTGACTCTCCCTGCACCAGCAGGGACTCTTAAAGCACATGGCACAGGATTGCTTCCAGGAGGCTTTGGAATATCTCCTTTAGTTGACTGTTTGAGCTTTATATAATTTATTTCTGTGTTGATAACTTCAGCTGTGCCTAAATTCCTTTTAATCTAAAGCAACTGTAAGCACTATGATAATTCACAGAAATCATTATTCTTGATATATTCAAAGAACGTCTTGTTTCCTGACTTATCAAAGGACAGACTCGCATTGCACCCTGTAACTGATAGTATTTATCCACAGTTCTGACTTGTCATTCACCAGTTAGCTTTACAAAAATGTTATCCTCATTCTGATGAGCTAGGAGACACTGTAAATAAGCTGTATTACAGATGCAATATTTAGTAAGACCCTTTTGTCATGTAATTTGGGACAGAAAATTGTTTGCTGGAGAAAAGGAGAGATCTTGTTTTATGATAGCCTGATCTTTTGAATTCATTTTTCTAAAATATAACTGTTTGAAGTAACTCATTGGTCTGACATATTAGCAGAATGCTTAGTGGAACAAAGTAAGGCAGTTCTCATATGATAAATAAATGCATCTCCCTCCACAACAGTCTGAAAATGCAATGCAAAAGACAAACATAGAACTTAGTTCTAATTGGTTGTGTAAACACTGGGGAGGACCGAATATTGCGTTTTTCTGAGCTATGGATCAGTTATTACAATTGAACACTACTGCTAAATTTGGGACATTTCCTAAGTTATACAACTCATGGTAAGTGACAATGCAGTTCCACAATTAAATGCTGGTTTTTCTTTGTTTTTTTCTTTCTCTCTCTCCAGTTCTATGTGCTAAAATTCTATGGTACTGAGGTCTACTGCAAGGTAATAAATCATATTGCGTACTTGAAAACAGGGTACTTTTATGGATATTGGCACAGTGGACGGAGAGGTTCTGTTTATGCCTGTGACTAAGTAACTCAGCTAGTCAATGCATTGCAAAATGCAGCATACCTGGTGGAGTAGCACTGATTTAATGCTTTTTTTCTTCCTCTTTATTGAAAAACATTTCAAGTATTTTCCTGGAGTGCACTTCAACTTCACATTTCCTTGTAGCATAGTAAATCAACATCAATGACTATTTCTTGGGTTTTCAGTGGAGTTAGGCTAGTTCACCACAACTGGATGTAGGAGTCTTATTTTTAGTTGCTGAATGTAAAATCTAAATACAGTATTTCCATCTCTCTTAAGACAGTGAGACATGTTCCTTCCTTTTTGATTCTTACATCCCTGTATCCTTACAATCAGAAAGAAATTTGGAATTCTGAAGCCCTAATTCCATAATAAAACACCAATGCGCATCAAACTCAAATCACTGCATATGGTACATGGGATGAAGCATTTATTATTCTTTGAATTGGGACAAAACTAGCAGGAGAAAGAGTCAAAGACATAATTATGACTCTTGAATTACTGGATACTGGCATAGATATAAGATTATAGGGTCTATACTTTGAATGAGGCAAGAAGCTGTCTCTATTCCCTTCTGATCACTAATAATCTTGTAACAATATCTGTAAAAATAATTTTTTTTCTGATATCTTAATCAGCACTGTGACCGTTATATGTGCTGAAATGCATCTACAAGCACTCTGTGTGAAATGTCTAATTCTCTAGTTTGCTACACTCATTGTATCCTGCAACAGCTCAGTATCAATAAAACTGGCTCATGCGATTGAAGATCCTTGCTGAATTCTAGCACCACTCTGTTACATCATATTAGCTAGAAGATTTACAGCTGAACTTAGAAGTAGTGTGAAAGCAGTAAATCAGATGTAAGAAATTGCGCATGTCATACACAAAGAAAATATATGAGTGAGTAGTCAGTGTAAAATGTTTTGTAATGTATGTTTTGAAGTGAGACTATTACTCACATGCAAATAAGTTGGGCATACCAAGTAAATGTTAAGCATGCATTCCCCCTTTTGCACTGTTTTAGTCTCTTACCTGACATCTTAAAAGCTTGAGACTGATATTCTTGGTCCTATCAAACATACCTTCCCATCCTTACGCTTCCCCCACACACTGCTCCAGGTGTCCCTGTCTATGAAGCCATTCTAAAAGTCCACACATAATTCTGAAACATTTCTTCAATACACTTTCAATACAAAATAATATTCTCAATGCAGAAATAACTTTCCAGTGTGAATAGTTTCATATCATGCAACCTTCTGGATCTATAAGACATATTTTTATATCCCACTGAGAGCCAAAAATCTAATTTTATCCTAACATAAAGTCAGATTTCTTCTCCTATGACTTCCATAAACAATATTCTGTAGGTTTTTATATATAGAAGTAAAAATAATGTTCCAAACTGAACCTGGCCTATTCATGGCCTCGAGACAAGACAAATTTAGAAGAAATAAGGTTCAGAAATGAATAATATATTTTCAGGATAACTTGTTTTAAATGGTAACTGCCTTATGCTTTTTCAAGGTCTAAACTATTGCAGTTGGTCTAAGAGGATGGGTTAAAGGCCACTAAGCTGACATAGCGGTCAAAGGCAGATTATGTATGAATTTATTTAATGGATATCCACATCTCATGGACTAGATAGATGCTTTTTTTTTTTTTCTTTCCATTAAATTTGACATGCGGTGAAAAATCAGTGTCAGCACTAACAAGAGACAACAAATGCACCCAGCTGCTATATATTTACAGACTGAGCAGGGAAGTGAAAAAAGTCTATGAATATAAAATACATTTTAGAATTGAAGGATTGGTTGTATTTCTTTTTGATCCTGTTAAATAAATATTAACACTAGCTGATACACTGCTCGAGAAGAAGCATGAGGGGAGAGGGAAAAAAAAGGCAAGAAGAGCACAAAGGAGAAAAAAGGAGAGTAGAGCAGAGGACTGAGACAAGGTTTCCTCTGTCAGACCGCTGAGATGAGATGAGGTGAAAGAGGGGAGGAGAGCAGTTGTTTTGCTCCAAATGTTGCAACCAGATGTTGTTTTGAGCACTATACACTACTGAAGAGAAAATGAGCAATGAGGGACTGGGAGGAAGGCTGGACAAACTTGAATTTCACAATGTCTATCACAATCAGGCAGTCTAGGAAAGGATGGTATGGTGCCTTCTCATTGGCAAGCCAGAAGGGTGGTTTAATCAGTTGTGTTTTGGAGACAGTTAGATAATGCAGGTATTTTAGAAATGATAAGAAATGTAAGAGCTATACTGAGTCACACCAAAGTTTCAGATACCCCTGAGTCATCATTTCACTTCTGAGACATGTACAGAGAAGAATAGGACATATACTCTCAAATATTAAGAATATACTTCTTAGTTTTGGTAATTCATAGTTGGGGGTGTTTTCTTGATTTGTTTGTTTGTTATGTTTGTTTTTCTGGATGAAGGTGGTATCCAAAAATTTCCAGTGGATTTCCTTTTCAAATACTTAACTTTCCTTGCATGTCATCTCTGTCTTTTTAAAAATCCAATTTATCCATATTAAGATGGGGACTTTGCGGGGAAAGAACAAGGGCCAAACCCTTATGCACATTCTGGTTCCACCAGAATTTATTTGGTGACATAATTCTTATTGCTTGCCTCACTGTCCTTTCGCTGGTAATTGCAACATTCTCCTTGTTTTGACCACTACTGAGCATTGAAATGTCATTTTCATAGACCAATTTAATATAATCCCATGATCTAGTTCCAATAATTGGATCAAATTCATCACTGTATGTACATTTGTGATTAGTTTTCCATGTGCACCACTTTAGCTATAATGATTTTCATCTGCTCTTGTACTTCAATGGCATGAAGTCTTTCTGCCGTTATGTGCAGTTGTTTTCCATCTTTCACTAGTCTGAATGATTTAATATTATTAGAGAGCTTTGCTGTTTCTTGTTCAGCTTCCTTTCCAAGACTAGCTCTAGCACTAATCACCAGTGTGACTGCATTGGTGACTCCATCTACATTCACATGCTGGGCCAAGTATACTTTTTTTTTTTCTGCAAAAGTGGCCTCCATTTAAAATAAAATCTCATTGTTTCCGCTGTTCAGGAAAGTTTTGCATCTTCCTCAAAGCCCTAATGATTTTCTTCCTAACGAGAAAGTGAAAACATCAGAGGTGCTATTCCAAGCAAAATATCAAGTGCCTCTATGTCTGGCAAGGAATTACTAGGGCTTGCTCCTTTGGCTGATCTGATAAAAATCACTGCATGAGCCCTTAGTTCTCCTTCAGCAGCAGAGAAAGTTCAAAATACAAGATGGGAATGGAGTTCAAAAGCTTGTCCAGGTCATTCCTGACAAATATTTGTCTAAGTAATTCACAAGCTCTTTTCATTGAGGAATCCTTATAACATTCTTACCAGCCTTTTCCAATGCATCCTTGATATTTCTATTAGAAAGCTTTCCCTATTGATCAATCTCTGTTCTTTTCTGCAGAATAAACTGATTGTTTCTTTCTCATTACCCAGTAGTCATGAAAAGGAGCCAGATGCTGCCTCCTGTAGAGCAGTTTTTGCATACTGGAAGATTCATCTGCACCATGAGGTTCTGAATGTACACAAAAACAGGCATATGGCCACCGAGGCCTCTGCTCTTTCTTCACATTATTGACATTAGCTTTATCATAATCTGCTTTAATTTGGAACATAGTGGCCACATTGTGCATGGTAAGACCATAGACTTAGTTATAGTAAGTATGAAGTCTCTCACGAACTGATCCTAGGTGTGCTGGGATATTCATCAAAGGACTTGGCGTGAGCAACCTCAGACACATCTTAGCTCAGTCTATATTGCATAAAACAACTGAAGTTGACACTCTGCTAAACAACTTCAAGATATTACCTGTGTAAACTCTGGGACTCAGACTGAGAAACCCTCTTCTGAAGTACTTACTTACAAAATATGGTAAATAATAAAAATGGTAGGTGAGCTTAGTGTGAGGGCAAACACATGGACTTGCTTAACAGGCAGCATAGGTATGAGCATCAAGAAAACATGGTCTAAGAAAACAGCTCATGTCTAAAAGGATTAACTTGCTTAACCTTTGCTTTCCAAACATAGCATTTATTCACAGATTATTTCCAAATCATTTAGACTATCTCCCATTTGTCTGTGTTCCTCAAAATGTGATGTTCAAAGCAATATCTGGTTCTCCAAATGAGGCCTCACAGGTTCTGAGTACAGTGAAAGAACTCATGATAAGATTTTCTTTTCTTCTTTTCTTTTTTTTCTTTTTTTTTCTTTTTTCTAGCAGAATTCTGTTGCTTGTTGAAGGAGATCTATGCTTGCTTGGGAGTTGAGTGACGTGAATCAGACATAATATATGTTAGGGAGGTAGTACCATACACCTTTTAGAAAGTCACCAGGAAATGAAGGAGAGGAAGAGAAGCCAAACAAATCCTGGAGGATGTTAAATTTCCTAAACTTAAACTAAAGGTTAAAAACTTTCCTTAAAATATTTCTTTTGAAAATTACCTTTTATCTCCTGTATCTTTTTTTTTTCTATGAAAATTTAAACTTTCAAGGTGTTTTGCTGAGAGTTTATTAGGGAGCAAAACTTTGCGAAGCAATTTTATCCTTTTTTTTTTTTTTTTTTTGACCACCCACAAATCACATTTTTGTGACTTCATGATGCATAGAATCAATGTCTAGCCCTCAGATGTGGGTTTTCCAGTAGAGAGCATCTGCGTGAATACTCAAAGTTATGACTTGCATGAAGGAAAGCCCTGATCTCACAGTCTAGCTTTGCCCTGGCTCTGGAAGCAACAAATGCAGTGAGTATCAGACATGGTAATCAGTCAAGATCACTGAGTGCATCTAAGAAGTGGGAAAGCAGAGATGACCTTTACCACCTCTTTGCCCTCTCAGATGCAAAAACAATTAAGGAGTTGCTCCTGTTTCATCAGATAAGACATTAATCTCTGTCTGTTCCTTTCAGTTCAATATGTTCCTCGCGCTGGGATTAGGGTTATGTGGGTCTGTAAAAAAGCCTCCTCACAAAAGATTCTTGATAGCCCTTTGAGAACTCTCCCATTAGTGATGAAAAGAAATACTACAATGGAGCACAAAACTGGCTCAGTGATTTTAGCTGTGTCCTACACAATGTTTAAAAAATAACCCCCCCTAGGATCTAACTCCTGGTCTCAAAGGGAATCTGAGAAAACCTTTGCCTTACTTCTGCTAGTGCTAAATGCTCCTCTCCTGAAATTAAGTTTTAGTTAGATTTAAGGATGCTGAATGTAGGACACCTCGCTCCTCTCTCAGAATAAACAAAGCAAGATCAATGAGCACAGCAGTGATCATATCCATCCTGACAGTCTTAAAAGAAGTCTGAAGTATCAGCTACTGATTTAAAGGCATGAACATGCCACACGGTGCATCAGTGAGCCTCATTTCATGAGTGTCATCTGAATGTACGGAATTCCCTTCACTGTTTAAAACCACAAATTGTCAGAAACTGAGACCAAATAGCCTTAAAGTTTTCAGACATTCCCTGTGCTCTCTGTCACTTCATTTGCCTGGCCATTTAGTCCACGTAGGTAAATTCTTTCACGTAAATGAATGATTAATATGCATGCAAATCTGGGAACAAAATGTTTCTGCTTAGCTATGCTAATACTTCTAATTTTGTCAGGTATGAGATTGATTTTATGTGCCTATGCTTTGAGTTAAGCAAACTACTCCTTAAAAGTCTACCCTTCAGTAGGAACTTGGTCATTAAGGCAAGGCAGGCTGAAACTTTATGGTTCGCCCAGAGAAACTGGTCCACATAGATAACGTGAGAAAAACAGTCTTAGGCTAGGGGAAATATGAAAATTCATCTCTGCAATTGATTTATTGCCTACTAACCACACAGAAAATCATGGTTCTTCTAAAATGACATCTGTGAGCTATCCCATAGCAGGGCAATCCATCTTTAGGTGCCTTCACTGGTGACTCCCAGTTTTGGAAGCTTCCTGATAAGACTCAGCCATGACAATGTGTATTGATACTCTAAGACAGCCATTCAGGCTTAAGAGACAGTATTAACCTACTCACATTGCATTTATGCCTCCAACAGCTCTTCCCAATCTTCTACACAAGAAAGATACTGTCCTCCAGGACAGTATGTGCTATGCAGGTCACCAAAAGAAGTGACTCCAGTAGATGCTTGTCTAAATGAACTTGTAAAGCCTTCAACAATGAGGATTACTTTCCTGATACTTAAATGCTACCGAAGTTTAAAAGATTTTCCTAAATTTTCTTTGCTACAAACTAAAATAATTACTATCTGTAGAGAATGAGCAGGAAATAATTATTTCTGTAAAACACAGAAGTTTTTAAATAGTTGAGTTCTGTTGGTTTCTCTCTCAACATCATCTTCTCTGGCCTAAACAAAGTAAATTCTTCCAAATTCTGAATGGCTTTTACTATCCTTTTTAATTTTTGATGATGCCTCTCTCATTTGTCTCTCTGTTGCAGTGTGGTATCAATAACTGCACATACTCTTACATTCATAAATAATTATGAATTAAGAGAATAATTTCAGCCTTTCCCTACATGTTGTTAACTGTACCTTTTCAAAAAAAAAAACCACACTCTTCCATTGCCCAAGATTCCATTGATAATAACTAAGTAATTCTTGATCCAGTACAGATTCTGATAGGATTATACTCAATATATTCACTCAATCTGATTGTCTCCTTGAAAGTGGATTTCAGTCTTTTGTTCACACAGTATCTTTTCCTCATTCTGTGAGTTTGAAAAGTAATGGCAAATCTTATCAAAAGATGCATAAAATCATGAAGTATGATTATATCATTCCTCTATATCTGCTAATCTATTACTTATGAAGCAAGGTGAATAAATTGATTTAATATGATGTGATGTATTTCTGAAGCCAAGAATTTATCAATCTCTGAGAACTTCAACAAGCTCATTCTGATTCAGAATGAGAATTCAGAATCTGATTCAGAATGAGAATTTAGAATCAGAAGTTTCAACAATATCTCATGACTGAGATATTTACAAGGTGGACATAAACTGTCAGTCATAAAAGCTTTGGCCAGTCTTTCTCTTGCAGGTTTTAAACACTTTCCCAAGGCCACAACATCCTACAGTGATCCGTAAGAAATTACTTGTACCTTCTTTGCAATCAGTAACAGAAAGCATCAGAGAGAAAATACTGCTGTGAAAAACCTGTGGGACTTTGTTTTTGTGATCCACTTGGGACATGAAAGAGAACCTCTGAAATACAGTACTTCTGTGGGTCATTTCATGTCCCAAAGATAAACTACAGCACAGTCATTTGAAATACAGACAACTTGTTTAATCCCTTCACCTCTTCACCTGTAAAAGGAATCACACTAACAAAGAAGAAAGACCCATGTTGACTTGACAGTAGCCACAAGATAGGTCAAGTGCTCTCATTTCATTTAGGCAGGTGCTTTTACATTTGGGCTTGATGATCTTGAAGTTCTTTCCAACCATAATGACTCTATGATTTGCTGATCCAATGTGGTCTGGAACAACTTGATCCCGACAGCTTCATGTTTTCGTTTGGCTTACTGCGGCACCCGCTTGCTTTGACTCACCGATCTGAAGACTAGGGAACAACCAGATGATCTCCTTTCTTCTCTCTTCCATTTCATCTTTCACTCTTCTACTGAGACAAAACCTGTCTGTTTGTTAAAATACAATTCAGGCTCTTTCCTTTGACTCTGGGGAAAGGGAATGGCACTTATTTTAGCATGACCCAAAGAGAATTCATCCAGACTGAGGGTCTTAAGCACTTTGTAATATTAATATTTAAAAAGAAGAGTGTTGAATGGATAATGGAATTTGGTCTTTTTTCTTCAGAAGAAAAAAAATCTCTCTTTCCATGTCATCAATTTACTTTGTATTACCTTATTTATCTTCCTTGAATTGTGCAGGGCTGTTTTTATTTTTTATCTTTAATATCATTAAGAAGTCCAACAAGTGACAAAAACTGAAATATTAATTAAGAGCAAAAGTAAATAAATCTCTGGTCTTTACTGTGACTGTGCTGCTATACTTTACATAGGTGGATTTTATTCATGACAGAAGTTGGCCATCTGCTGGAAAGCTGCTGAAATAACCTTTTCCAGCACAGCAGGCTACTGCTGCAAGCTGGTATTTGGAAAATCCATCCTTTTCCTCAAATTTTACCCCAAATTTTTAAGCTTGCTTAAAAAAAAAAAAAAAAAAAAAAAAAAAGTGTGGAAACTGAACAGAGCTCCTTTAAAAATAGACTATGAGACAGATGTTAAGTGGCGACAGAGAATGAAAATTTCAGTGATGAGTGGGGGATACAGCAGGAAATGTTCAGATTCACTGCCAAGCCTGCAGGAAGGTTGTATGGTCTGTTGGAGGATGGGGAGACAGGAGGCATGGATATTACTACCAGCTCCCCAGCTCCATAACCCTGAATGAATCACTCTATGTTTTTCCTTGGTCCATGATTCATCTGTCTGACTGATAAGAGAAAATTTGCCAGCACCGGCATGCTCTCTTCCTATATGCTATAGCAAGCACTGTGATGCTGATGTTAGAATCCATCATACTATATCCATATCCAGCATCTTTTTACTGGCTTAAGAAAGCTCACTTCATGTATCTTGACTAAAGATCAAGCAATTCATACAGAAAGACTCACCAAGGATCAGAGGAACAAGGACAGCTGGAGGAACCCTAATAAGATAATGGGTGAAAACCTAATCAGGGAAAATCAGAGCACTGAATAAGTTGCTCCTCAGAGCAAAGAAGAGCAAATAGACCACTGCTGCTGGTGTGCAGCCCACCAGGATGAACCAACCAAAGTAGCTTTCTTGCAGAAAGCTATTCAGACTAGAGGAGTTGTTGCCTATAGGGTTATGGGACTTGGTGGACATAGTCTCAGCCTTCAATAGGCAAGGTTAGAGGAAAAATTATCAAAAGCCCTTAAGTGGCATAGCAGAAATTGTTCGTTTGTCAAAGGTAAGTAAGGGAGGAAGAAGGAAGCTAGTGGAATAAACTATCATACTTAGTGGGAAAATTAGGACCATATTTTTTTATACTTTTAACAGAATTCCTGGTTACCATTTTTTAATCATTTCATCTTTTGCCTGTGCCAGCTTTCCATCTTTAATGGAAGAACTCCTCCAATACCTATTCAATCAACCATTTTACCTGTAAATGAATCCCAGCAGCAAGAAACAAAATCCTTGCAGTTCTTAACCTTGCCTAAGTATAACCAGAGGACCAATGTTTACCTATAATATTTTATTTTTCCTAACTTTTCTGAGAATCTGTAAATTAGATTTGTAATGAGGTTTCATTTTTGAATCTAAGTGCATATTAGTAAATTAAGTAGATCCAAAACACACTGTCAAACTTGGAGATTCAGTTATCTGTCCTGTCAAGTGTTCTCCCAGTCAGTGCCCAGGCATCTGGGAGTCAGTGTGGGCCAAGGACCATTCCCAATAGGATGCTGAGATGCAACCACCCTCTTGGCACATGAGAGAGTTTGACACTAGATGTAGACTGTCACATGTCACCTGATCTACACACCAAAGAACAAACCCAGAAAAAGATCAACAGTAACTATCAGATATAAAATACATATATATATGCATTTTGCACCACAGTATCTAGAGCTTTCTACTAGAAGTTGATAATCCCTGTGCAACATCCAGGAAGAAAAAGACACCACAGGATGGGAGTTACAACCCTCAACACAGTCTGATATGAAGGACTGGAGATAACAAGGGGTCAAATTCTGTTCCCCTGCAATGATAGTGCCTGACTCAAAATTCACAAGCAAAAGAGGGAAATGAACTAAAATCTCAGGCTGGGTCAGGGCCCAAATGATCTATTCAGGTCTCATGTAGTATATTAATGAGCAGAACCAAGGACATTGTTATTCAGCTTTGAGGATCTATTGATGGATCCACTATAGCTCACACCTCACTTGATTCCTGGTGCTGAACTCATTTGACTGCTTGCCACCACAGCCAAGGTAATAAGGGATCAAGACAGATTGCCTCTCTATAGGATGAATGTCTACCCATTGCTCCACAGTTCTTTGGACTGATATTTTTTAATGATGTAGAAAGCCGTGTCTCAGAAGCAAAGGGCTGAATATACTGTTTCAAGGTGAAGCTGATTCACATCTTGATGTACACCAAGTACACCATTACCTAGTGGAACTGAAATAATAATCACTTGTTTAATAATTACTGCAGCACTGCTTAGATATGACAACTTGATTTTAGGGCAAACTGGCTAACTTACCATGTGAATTACCACTAGAAGTGCACTTGAATGTCAAACTATATTTTTTAACTTAACACCTAAAGTTTACTTCCAGCCCACACTACCCTGGTTTTCTTGCATTTTCATTACCTTCTATTGACAGCTGTTTAAAATCAGAAAATGCTTAATTGTGGTAATGGAAAATATTAATTCAAGTTTAAAAAAAAAATACTCATGAGGCAAAAAAAATCTTGAGTGCAGCCTCGAGGGGGCCTTTAGAAGACCCTTTAGACACATGTACTCTTTCTAATGCTCCCTTATTCTGCTTGCTTTATGCATATGTTTTCTGGCAGGTAAAGCCGATGGTAGATGCAAGCTTTTAGGAAACGCTGCTTAGAAAAAAAAACACCTTGCTTAGTTACCTTATCCTGTTGCCAGGATCCTTCAACAGTTCCTTGCACTCCTTGTTACAATGCACTATAGAACATTTAAATTGAAAAAGAAAATAATGGAAAGGTAAGAGGAAAGAACTCCCAACTAAAGTTTAAGTTTGGAGCAAATTAATCTCAACTACATGTCTCTTCATTCTCCACTTCTCTGTGATCAATAGTGGAGTATCTACTTTTCAACATGTTTTCCATACTCTCTTGTGATAAGCTTACACCTACATCTTGAAGTGTGCACTCACGATAAAACAGGTAGTGGCCAAACAAGTTGGTTGAATGACCTGAAGACAGGACAGTGGAGAGGATATAACTAACAATATTTGACTGAATTTCGTCTGAGGCATTTGGCATTTTGCTGGGCATTTTTAGTGATTCCAGATTGAGCTATATCTCTCACTATGCTTTTGACTTGCCTCTAACATGGAGTATAGGGTTACTTAATGGACCCTGCAGATCCTGTTCTAAGTCTTGCTGTTTTTCTTATGACCCTCAGTCTTGGCCATCAGCAGATCTAGAAGGGCCCTGTCCTATGAATTGGTAGTTCAACTTAAGACTGCATTTTCTGCAGTATATGAAAAAATACCTGTTCAAGTGTATGTCAAGAGTTGGATAGATATCTCTGCATGATTCCTAAGAAAAGACTGCCTCACAAATTCACTAAAGTCCTGCTGAAACATTCCCACTGAGTATAAAAACAAATCATAAGTTTTGGTCACACCAGGACCTCATGTTCCCTTTACTCATCTCAACTTTATTAGAACTTCTGGATCTTTCCTGCTCAAAAATATTTTCACAAGGTGCTGATATGCTGCTCTCTGTTTCTTACTGGGATAGAAACACTTGAAAAGCATTTCAGAGCTTCTGCTCTTATTTCCAACAGGAACTAGCAAATGTAGCACAAAGTAAGTATAAGAAAGAAAACTGCACAGAGTATGTGTTTTATACCTCTAAGAGCCCACCATTTGTTTGCTTCTGGGTTTAGCTGGTTGTTTCATATATCCTTTATTTCAACTGAACCAATTTCCCTCAGCAACCACATTAAATTTCCAAAGAGAGAAAAGCTCTCACTGCCCTACCAGAGTGAAGAGCCCCTGTACTCGAGGAACAAAGTTAAAAGTGCACTCTGCCAAAAATTCTTCAGTGCTGTTCCCTTTATTGACATTTGTGCTGCAATTGCCAGAGAATGTGTCACATCCAGGGTCTCAGTGAATATTCAGAGAAAACAATTATATTTAAATTCATGTCTCACAAATGTCTCCTCACTTTTAAAAGCTTACCTGAATCTCTTCCCTCTGTCTTCCATCCAAGGTTCTGAGCTATCCCGCTTTACACTGAAAAGAGGAATAATTTCAAGTAAGCAGCAAGGCATTTTCTCCAGGGGCATTCATGTTAGCTGGACGGTACAGCTAAGACACTGGAGTATTTCACAGTATTTCCGTCTGTCACAAGTAATGTTTGGGATTCAGTTCTCTCTTGCTTGTCCTCTTCTCATTTCTGGTCTTTAGGTGTAGAGGACTATGTGTTGGTCAAAGATTTTGCCCCTTTCCCATCTCAGGAAATGCTGCTTTGCTGTACTGTGTGAAGAATGTGAAAATCTCTGGAGGCAAAATGTAATCATCATGGGAGATGCACTATTATTAAATTAGATAATTGTGCCAGCAATCTGCAAGTTTCATTCATCACAATCATTTACAAAGGATTGCAGTATAACCTTATGCTTATTCAGTGTTTGTTGGATCCACCCACTGTTTCTTTATTTTGCATTAAGTTTTAAAAAGCTTTGAAGTGGAGATCATCTTATGTATTGCTTTTCTGCAGCTTGAGGGAAAGAGATGGAGCTTGCTCTTATGAGCAAGAATCCAGAATCCTTCTGGATTCCTGAGTTGCAAATAAATAAATAAATAAATAAAATGTTGAAACCAAAGGCAGAGAAGTGGAGCAGGAAATCAGAGAGGTTTTGTCTTGGAACAATCTATTAAATATATATACAGATGTAAATTCTTAAAGTGCCATTTATTCATTTTTGGCATTTCATTACATAAGAGTGGATGCTCGCCTCATCATTTAGTTGCTAGAACTTTGTCCATTATGATCAATATCTGAGGATGTTTCATGGTACACTTATTGGCTGCATCATCCATTTCTGGTTCAAACACATTATTGAAACATATATTCTTTGATGTGACTTTGAAAGGAATAACAGCAAAGCAACTAAACTGTCTTCAAGAAGTGTTGATGTAGGTGGAGCATGTAAATGGGAGCAGAGATTGCCCCACTCCATGATACACACCTTAATCTACTGAGTATCCTTTTGACAAAATCCTTATTTTACCCTAATCTTGATGTAAGAACTAAGCATGGCTGTTTATTGAAATAGGTTCTTTCAAAATAACTTTTGCCTCTTCATTGTTTTTCATGTGTGTGTGCACAGGACTGCATTTTCACTACACACATTATATGCCAGCAAGTATCTTTTACTAGTAAATGACTAATTTTGAGGTATATCCTCCTGGAATGACCTGAAAAAGTACCAGAGTTCCCCTCATCCTCCATCAGTGATGCACTTTTGCGTTATGGAAAATGTATGCCTATCATCACATTCCATAAAGAAAGCCTTAGATAAGTAGCAGGAGATTCACACGCTTGAAAGGCACAGTAGAGCATTATATCATCCAAACTACTCTTCCAGCTAACGCTAGTCAGACATTTCTAAACCAGAGGGACAATTATTCTTCAGTTTACAGAATTATAAAGATGGAGTTTAGATTTTTCAAGATTTAATATCATGGAAAGTGTTTCCACTGTGTTCCTTGGCACACCAATACATTAATTTATGCCCTCAGTATATGATTTAAAGGCACATTAACTTGACAGTCCATCTCCAAAATGGACAGTCCTGTTCTCCCCCATCCCTTAGTTCCTTGCCTCCTCCACAAGCACTACTAAATCTATTTGGTGAATCAAGCCTGCGGATGCCTACCACCTTAAAATTTGTTTTAGGCAGCAAGTTTCTATGTCAAATTCACTGTTCCGGGTCACTGTCTAAGGAGCGGTGGAAAGGAGTGGTGGAAAGACCTAACCAGACCAAAGAGATAGGGCAGCATGCTCTTGTATTGGTGAATGGTACTGTGAAACTGTGATCCCAATTGCATTAAAAGAGACAAGTAAAGGAGCAGAGCACTAACAAGTCATTCTGGTACACGTGATGGCCTTTCTACAACTTCACTTGTCCACTCAGATTTTCCCATCCCATTGATCTGTCACTGCATTTCCAAGGCAGATATCTCAACCAGTTGGACTCAATACCCACTTGAGGAAGTTCCTCATATCACTTTGGTATGGTTTAGTAAAGCTGAAGTTCCGTCTCCAGGTGAGGAGCAACTTCTTTACTGTGAGGGTGACAGAGCAGTGGAACAGGCTGCCCAGGGAGGTTGTGGAGTCTTCTACTCTGGAGGTCTCCAAAACCCGCCTGGATGCCACCCTGTGCCACATGCTCTAGGTGTGCCTGCTTGAGCAGGAAGGTTGGACTAGATGATCTCTAGAGGTCCCTTCCAACCTTAAATATTCTGTGAATCTGTGAATCTGTGAAGATTGTCTCAGATGAGCTAGGTCAACTTCAAGAACTCTTCTGTTCCTCATATTGCTGTTCTGCATCTACTACAGTCAGCAACAAATTATAGTAGCAATAATTTTCTCCAAGTATTACTTATATGTATGGAATAATGCTTGGCTGGAAATGTGTGAGATGCCACCAAAATGCCACACCTTGGGAAATCAGTTTCATATTCACAGATAGCAGTGAGTCAGAGATGCAGCTGTATTGACATGAGCTGAATAGTTGTTTTTCCTCACTGTCCAGACATCACAAGGAGGATATATTCTTTGGCTTCTTTTATCCCTAGGTTAGCATCTAATCTTAATTCCTTGCAGTGTTGTACAATTACTACTGCCTTAATTGTATTTATGTTTTCTTGCTTGCATACCTTCAGGCCCTTACTCTTACTGAGCAAATTGACAAATAGAGCTAGTGGCAAGTCATAGGGTGACTGATTTGTGTAAGTAGTGCTATTGCTGCTGTGACAAGCCTGGGCACAGTTACAGTCCTTTATTTCTGCAACTGGTTTTTGTTTCTATGTGGGAGTATCTGGGAACAGCACCAGAAAGTGTGTCCTGTATGGCAACTTTTAATGTCTTCAGAAAGCTTACAAAACAATAAGTTAGCAATTACTGCCAACTAGTTGTTTTTTGTCGAAGCTCAGTAAAAACTACAAAAATATATATATATAATTTGTTCTTTCAAAATGTCCCCTTTACCTCAGATGGTTTCCTTGTGACTTTTTTTGCTGTATGTACAGTGCTCCTATCCCTCATTTTAGTTTCCTTTCACTCTTATATTCCCTAATTCTTACTCCATAGGGGAGGTTTCTGTGATTTCCTTGACCTTATCTCGGTGCCTGATTTTACACAATACGAATGTTTGGATTATGAGCCACTTCTGATGTGCTGAGCAACATTTTCTCTTTACTTTAAAAAATATCCTTTTCTATGGAATACTTTCCTCCATATGTGTCTCTGATTATTTAATAATTTAATAATTTACCTTTGGAGTCCTCTAGAAAGGGCCAGGTGTTACAGAAATGCAAATTTGTTCCATCTTTTATGAAAATTAGTCACAAAGTAAGGATTCAAAATTTCTATATGAAGTCAGACTTAAGAGTTCATGGCATATCTAGAATTACCCAAGACCAGGCAATCAATAACACAAAAATAGAACCCAACAATAATGGTTCCAAAACAAGAATAAATCAAGAACAAGGTGGCAGAAAAAGCACATGAACACAAGCAGAGCAAAACAGAGGAGCAAAAAGGAAAGAAGACCAACAAAAATATTGAGGCAAAAATCTCTATTCCAGTGCTCTTTTCAGCGAGAGATATCATGGACAAATTCTTGATACATGTTTTTTAATGTCTTATCTGCTGCAAAGGTAACAAGGAGCATTTCAGGGAGAAAACAAAAAAAAAACAATAAAAAAGGAAAGGGAAAGGGAAAGGGAAAGGGAAAGGGAAAGGGAAAGGGAAAGGGAAAGGGAAAGGGAAAGG
>NW_020455732.1:826051-875552 GCF_003342845.1 Nothoprocta perdicaria
AAGGAAAGGAAAGGAAAGGAAAGGAAAGGAAAGGAAAGGAAAGGAAAGGAAAGGAAAGGAAAGGAAAGGAAAGGAAAGGAAAGGAAAGGAAAGGAGAAAAAAAGCTTTACAGTTCCTGATACTGTTGGAATGCAAAAAAAAAAAAATGACTTCAGTGGTCCAGTGTTTAACCACATCTCATATGCTGTGGCTTTAACTGCCTTCAAAACATATATAGAAGAAAGAATAGTGTAAAATTAAGCTCATGTCTTTTCTGTAAAAAATGTTCTTCATTCTTCCCCCACCAAACTGAGAATATCTAAAGACTGAGTTCTGCCGTTTCTAACCATCTCCTCTAACTGATGTTTTTCCGACCATCCATGTATTTTTGCCAACTCACATGATTTTATGGCAAGTCTCATCATTTCTCTTTTTAGATTCTTTCCAGCTTCTAGAATCATGTGATATCCAGAAAATATCGGCTTTGCTAAAAACAAACCAGCCAATCAAACAAGCAAACTACCAGAATATATGAACCTCCCACTTTTCTAACTGAAAATGTCATTTACAAAGCTATTTCATAATATGTTAGTTTTACTAATAATATTTGTACTGTATTAACATCTCTGACAGCTTGTCATATTAGCCCCTTCAAACAGAAAAACAAAAAACAGGGAATAGATTTTACTCCCTTAAAATATTTTGGGACATTCTTGGGATTGTGTATGATGGGGATTTTTCATGTTGTACGTTATATGTTATATGTTTTCACATTTTACATTGAGTAATATTCAGTCTTCAAGAGAGAATGATGGTCTTAAAATGTGACCAGAAATGAACAGGTAGAAATTGTAGGATATTTTAGGTGATGAATTACTGCAAACAAATGCCTACAAATCAGCACAGCTCAAAACTGATTGTAGAGAAGTTTGAAAGTAGGGAGCAAAAGAATTTTACCAAGAAAACAGGAAAGAACCACCAGAATTATGGCCAAAGAAACCAGGGAGAAGTAGTCCTCCTATAAGGTGCAGCATTCTGAAGGATTCAGTGAATATTTTGGCACCAAATTTAAGAAAATAGAGAAGAAGAACCACAACATGGAGAGTTATTTTTATTGCAATCTTTTGCATTACAAAATATCTGCATAGTTAGTAGTTCTCCAAGCAGACAAATGAAAGATATAGACTGTAGAAGTACAAGAAATACAGGCATACCTCAGGGATATGTCAGGTTTGGTTCCATACCACCACAATTCACAGATTCACAGAATATTTAAGGTTGGAAGGGACCTCTACAGATCATCTAGTCCAACCTTCCTGCTCAAGCAGGCACACCTACAGCATGTGGCACAGGGTGGCATCCAGGCGGGTTTTGAAGACCTCCAGAGTAGGAGACTCCACAACCTCCCTGGGCAGCCTGTTCCACTGCTCTGTCACCCTAACAGTAAAGAAGTTGCTCCTCACCTGGAGACGGAACTTCTTATGCTTCAGCTTGTGGCCATTACCCCTCGTCCTATCGCTGGCCACCAGTGAGAACAGCTTGTCCCCTTCCTCCCTGCATTCTCCCTTCCTGAACTTATACATGTTAATCATATCCCCTCTGAGCCTTCTCTTCTCCAGAGAAAACAGGCCCAGCTCACTCAGCCTCTCTTCATACGAGAGATGTTCCATTCCCTTAATCATCCTGGTTGCCCTTCTCTGGACCCTCTCCAGAAGCTCCACGTCCCAATAAAGAGAATATCACAAGAAAGAGAGTCACTTTTTTTTTTTTTTTTGTTTCCCAGTACATATGAAAGTTATGTTTATGCTGTACTGCAGTCTATTAAGCATTCAATATCCTTATGTCTAAAGAAAAAACAATATACATACCTTAATTAAAAAATTCTTTATTGCTCTAAAATGCTAACTAACTATCATCTGAGCCTTCAGAGAGTTATAATCTCTTTATGGTGGGGGGGTCTTGCCTCAGTGTTGACAGCTGCTGACTGATCAGGCTGATGGCTGCTGAAGGCTGGGATGGCTGGGGTAATTTCTTAAGATAAGACAGCAGTGAAGTTTGCCACAATAATTAACTCTTCCTTTCACAAAGGATTTCTATGCAGCATGTGAAACTGTTTGAATAGAATTTCCCTTGAATAGAATTTCTTTCAAAATTGGAGTCAGTCCTCTCAAATCCTACTGCTGCTTTATAAACAAAATTTATGTAATATTCTCAATCCTTTGTTTTAATGTCAGTGTTCATCATGTCTTCTCTGGAAGTAGATTACATCTCAAGAAACCACTGTCTTTGTTCATCCATAAGAAGCAACTTCTCATCCACTGAAATTTTGTCATGAGTTTGTAGCAATCAGTCACATCTTCAGGTTCCACCTCTATTTCTCTTGCTAGTTCCATACATCGTCAGTAACTTTGTCAAGTGAAGTCTTGAACCACTCAAAGTCATACATGAAGCTTGGAATCAACTTCTTCCAAACTTTTGTTCATCTTGATATTTCCCATGAATCATGATTGCTCTTAGTGGTATATAGATGGCATCTAGAATGGTGACTCCTTTCCAGAAGGTTTTTGATTTACCTCAGCCAGATTCATCAGAGAAATCACTATCTATGGCAGCTGCAGCTAGAGCCTTACAAAATGTATTCCTTAACTAATAAGACTTGAAAGTCAAAATAGCTCACGATTCATGGGCTGCAGAATGGATATTGTGTTAGCAGGCATGAAAACAACATTAATCTTGTTGTACATCTCCATTAGAGCTCTTGGGTGATCAGGTGTATTGTCAATAAGCAGTAATATTTTGAAAAGAATCTTTTCAATGGTCTTAAAATATTCAGAAATTGTTAAGGTTGTAGACAGATTTGCTGTCATGCAGGCTTTGCTGTTTCCTTCACAGAACAAAGGCAGAATAGATTTAACATAATTCTTAAGAGTCCTAGGATTTTTGGAATGGTAAATGAGCATTAGCTTCAACTTAAAGTCACCAGCTACATTAGTATCTACCAGAAGAATCAGTCTGTCCTTTGAAGCATTGAAGCCAGGCATTGAATTCTCTCTGGCTATGAAAGTCCTAGATGGCATCTTCCTCCAGTATAAGGTTTTCTCATCTATGTTGAAAATCTGATGTTTGGTGTAGCCACCTTCATGAATATCCTAGCTAGATCTTCTGGATAACTTGCTGCAGCTTCTACACCTTGCACTTGCTGCTTCACCTTGCACTTTCATATTATGAAGGCAATTTCTTTCCATAAACCTTACAAGCCAACCTCTGCTAGCTTCAGACTTTTCTTCTATAAAATTGAAGAGAGCCTTGCTCTCAATTAGGCTTTGATTTAAAGGTTTAAGGATTGATCTTCCATCCAGACTGCTAAACCTTTCTTCACATGAGCCATAAGGCTTTTTTGTTGTTGTTGCTATTTATTTGTTGGTTTGTTTGTTTGTTTGTTTTCCTTATCATTTTTTTGTATTTGCTGGAGTATCTTAATCATTTCTAGCTGTAGAATTAAAGTGAGAGATATGCAACTCTTCCTTTCACTTGAACACTTGGATACCCGTGCAATGTTATAATCAGCCTAATTTCAAAATTGTTTCTCAGGAAATAAGGAGGCCAGAGGAGAAGGGAGAGAGAAAAAGGAATAGCTGTTCAGTAGAGCAGTCAGAACACACACACATTTATCAATTAAGTTTGCTGTTTTATGGGGACATAGATTGTGGTGCCCCAAAACAATTACAATAGTAACACCAAAGATCATTGATCACAGATCGTCATAACAGATGTAATAATAATGAAAAAGCCTGAAATATTGTAAGAATTACCAAATATGACACCGAGACACAAAGTGAAGACATGCTGTTAGAAAAATGCTACTGATAGATTTTCTTGACACGGAGCTGCCACAAACCTTGAATTTGTAAAAAGCACAATATCTGCAAAATTAAAGCAAAATGCAATAAAATGATGTATGCCTGTAGAAGTGGAAGGGACATTAGAAATCATTATCCCTTTTCCTTATTTATGTATAGGATTAACTCTTCTGAATTCCTTCTTGGCAGTTCTTTGTCTAATTTATTATTTCAAATTTCAGAGATAGATGCCTCTGCCTTTAAGCAGGATTTTTCAGTGTTTATGGTCCTCTGTCACTTTCTAACTTACATTTCATGCCAAATTTTAAGCAAATTACTTCTTGTTCTGCCCACAATAGATATGAAGAATATTTTAGTCTTTCCTTTTTGAAGCTAACTTGTTGTAGTTGAAAATGGCAGTGCTTTCTTCTCAATAGCAAATAATCCTAATTCTTTCAGTCTTGTCCTAGAGACAGTATTTTCTAGGATCTTTTCTTTTTTTTTTTTTTTTTTCCCAACAGTCTGCAATACACAACCACCATAACCACCAGCCTCAACATCTGAATTTTCACTGTGTAGCCCACATCCTTCTTGAAATTGTGTACTCCTGGTTGGACATAGGACATTTTTTTTGCACTGAGCAGAGTGAAAGGATATTTTCTGTATGAAATGCTTGCCTACACATCTCAAGAACGGTCATGGTAGCGGGATAGCTTTGCAGTTGTGTAACAATGTGAACTTTTTTTTTCACTTGGTGGCCTACTAAAATCTCTAGATACTCTTCTGAATCATTTCTACCTTAACAGTGAGTCTAGTGTCCTTTCATAGGTAGCTGTAGTGTTTAACACTTCTTTGTTTTTCAGAGTTGGATCTAACAAGCAGTGAGGGGATCCATATCCGTGATATTTAGTCTTCATCCACCTGGATGATATCTCCCAAGGCCATCCTTCGAGCAGACTGCCTTCTTACAAAGGAAGCTTCATCTATTACCCCTTGCTGTGCTCCTCTCTCCTTGTGCTTTTTGACCACATTTTCAATGAGCTTGCTTGCATCACTTAGGGTTTTCTGTGTTCGTTGACCTGCATTTTTCTGCTTACTCTCTCCCACAATTGCATCTGTGACCTTTAAGGGTTTGTCTTTTCCCTGATCTTCCTGCTGCTCTTTCTTGTGCCTTAACCTGAACCGGCGTCGGGAGTCATTCTGGCAAGGATCAGGGCTGCTGTCAGGGCTGTTAGAGTCTTCGTGTACGTCAGGTACCTGGAGAGTGGGGATTAACTGCTTACGGACTATCTTTGGGGTGTCTTCAGGACCTGGTTGCTTAGTCAACTTACTCCGGTTTGTCTCTGGAGGCAAAATAATTTGAATTTCTCCCAGAGGCTTGCTGCTTTTCAGGGAAAGGTGATCATCTTTATTCTCCACAGTAGTCTTCTCACTCAGTTTTATTTTATGAAGATTTTCCAGCTCCCCTTGGGCCAGATTCTTTACCCTTTTCACATGGGGTTCGTTGCTGATGGAGCTAGCAAGTGTCAGCTTTTGAGCAGCCATTTGGGCTTCTCTCCGGACAACCATAATCTTTTGGAGCTGAGCTTCTTTCACTTCCAAAGGAATCTCAAGGGGAGCCAACTTCCCTGGCCTCTTCAGGGTGATGTTCTCCATGCTACCTAACTCGTTTGCACGAGGCAGGCTAGGAGACAAAGCCCCCTCCTTTTTTACCTTCTCTGGCCATAATTTCTTCTCTCCCTGGGCTGGTCTTTTCTCTGAAATCCTGGGAGAGGGAGGATGGAGACCAAGATTTCTACATTCACTTCCTGACAACGTGTGGACAGGATTCTTCTCCGGCTGCAGGTTCATGATGGTGACTTCACTGACAGTGTAGTTGTGCTTGGACATCAGCTTATCCTCAGACACTGGAGCACCCTTAAAGAAAGCAAACACACATGGAGATCACTACCACACATCCTACTAGTGGTCAACCATTAAGGTGTTGTATGTTTTCAGTTTGGCAAGATTGCAGCTTGATGCAGCTCACTTCCCATAGCCATAAGCTCCAAGCATTCTGCTCCGTCATTTGGCTCATCGCTATCTAACACAAATAGCTAGTTCAATTTCCATATCTGCTCCATATTTACAAGAAGCCTGGTAGCCTTCAGGGATTTTCTCCCTCTTACCGTGGCACCAGCTCTAACTGTCATTACTTATTTTCTCACTTCAGCATTTGCATTTTTTTCCTTCCACTTTGTCCCCAGTATTGAGTGTCTTTTCTAAGCAGCAAGCTACACTATTCTGTACATTGCAGTCATTAATATACAGGAAGATAGAGACTTCCTCAACACCTCTAAAATGTTGCTATTGCAAAAAAAATGGTGTTAATTTGAGGGATCTCCTAGATGAGACATAGGTGTGGGCCCTCCCCTTCTTACTGTAACATGATGAGTAATGTGCATTTCTGCTGAAGGTAAATGCTTGTTCTGGTATTCGTTTTGTAGGGCTGGACATGTACCTTAATATCTGTCTAAGTTCTGCCTAATTACACTACATGCTTTTCCAAATGGCAAGCAGCTACACTGATGGTGATCTTTCTAGTGTCAATAAAGTATACTCCTGAGGGGATCTAGAAAGTATTTAGCATACCCCAGATGTCATTCAGTTTCATATCCACTGGATAATAAGATGTTAACTAATGGGAAGCACTGAAGTGCTAAAGCCAATAGCTTAAGTAAGTGCTTTGCTATATTCCAGTGAAACAGTTAAGTCTGACTAGAGCTCTGTAAAATCAAAGTGAAATACAATAAACATAAATAAACTCTTGTCCTAAAATTCAAGGACATAAAGCAATGAGACAGAATGAAAGCTCCAATTTACAGTGAGATATGGGAGTGGAAGGGAAAGAAAGGTAAATAATGTAGTTCCTACAAATGATAATTCTAAAAAAGATCTTTGTTGAAAAATGTTTTACATGCCGTTATAAAATAGGAAGCCAACTAAAACTCAGTGATTGATCCAAGTATAAACAAATGGGTGCCATAGTGCTTGATGTATAGGACATGCTGCCCTTGCAGTGTTAACTGAACATCAAAGGTGTTTACATCAGCCCTGTTCCTTGCTATGGCCATTCTTTGAGTTTATGCTAGTTTCAGACAAGAGTGATTACATGACCAGATAACTCTTTGCTGCATGATCCTCTGTTACCCTGTACACATTACTCAATATCTTCTTAAAATGTCCATCTGCTATGCATATAGTCCTACTTAAAATTTAATTAAGTAATTGGCCCAATCTTGTATTGGTAATTGCTCTGTGCCCAAAATTCCCTTTGCAGTCAATGAGAGACCCATGCAAAAATGACTACTTCAAGCTCTCAGGATCAAACTATTATTATAGTGGTGTTATCAAAGGGGCCACTGGTCTTTATTTAGAAACTACAACCTTCATGTAATTTAAATGCTTTCCTACCCAGTCTCAGTTTCCTTATCCTTCTGGTATAAACTGCACAGTACAGGAAAGACAACCACAAAAGACTCAGTATATGTTATTACTGTTTTACTAAATTTAATCCCTGCAATATAGCAAGGTGGCTAATTAGCATGGACTCATCACAGATCTAGTCAAGGAAACTTGGTGTCCCCCAGAAACAAATCTGATGACCCTCTGCTTAAGCTGTATTAGCACCCAGACTAGTCCTTGGAGAGCGGTTCTTCTGCTATTTTTACTTTGATTTCAGGAGTCTACTTCTTACAGGCAAGAAACACTTGATTTATAGGCAGAAAATGAGAAGATTTATAGGCAGAAAATGAGAGGTGCAGTAGCACCTCAAGGTAATCTGAGACCATTTTGAAACCTTGATCACCAGCTAGAAGACACAGCTTGTTGAGGAAGGGATTGAGTTGAGTAAGACTATCCAGTTTTGGCCTCCATTCTCTACCATTCAATACATGATGAAACCAGATAGATCTCAGGCAGTTTCAGGAGTCCTGAGGTTTCTCTTGGTAGGTACATGGTAGAGGAAGAATGGGCCAATCACATTTTACATGGGATACAAAAAGACACCCCTGGCAATCAACTGGACTTTAGTCACAAAGTCAATTCTTCAGCAAAGAAAAAAAAAAAAGAACGCTGCAGGCTGTGATGGTATCATGCAACTCTTCAGAGCTTGAAATCCAAACCACTATTTTATA
This sequence comes from Nothoprocta perdicaria, assembly GCF_003342845.1. Lineage (NCBI taxonomy): Eukaryota > Metazoa > Chordata > Aves > Tinamiformes > Tinamidae > Nothoprocta > Nothoprocta perdicaria. The sequence goes on from NW_020455732.1 coordinate 834,045, forward strand.
CACATCACTTCCCTGCATGATTCCATGGCTCCTTTTTTTTCTGCCCTGTTGTGAGCATAAAAAAAAAAGAAAAAATAAAAGGAAATCATAGTGTACATGGTTATAGATGTGTAGAAGTTGAAGGAGGGGGGCGTCCTTTAAAAATTTATGCACTCTGTTTTCCTTAATCACACATACAAAGTTTCCTCTTCTTGCTCAATGAAACCAGATTTATAATACATTAAAAAAAATCCTAAATCACAATCCCTTCCCACATAAGGAAAAGGTTTAATCTCATTGCTGACGGATAATCTGCAATGATAAGCAGATGTTACACAACTTGAATGCTTTTCCTTCTCACCATCACGTGTATCAGCTGATTGATGCAGTTCAAAGGGAGAGACAGAAATATCTAAGAATGGAAGCTCACAAATCCCCCAGCTTATCCAGTTGAAAGCTTGTCCTTAGATTGGAGGTTTCTGAGTGAACAGTGAGTCCTCAGTATGCCTTAATTCTCCATGTAATATAGTTGTAGTACTGGTAGCAAAAAGCCATCTGGCACATGGAGATCCATTATACATGCCATCATTCAACAGGGGAGAAACATGATTCTGTTTAAATGTCAGGAATTAATGGCTTTGCTTCTGCTGCAAATTCTTCAGATGTGGTAAATGGCTCTAATCATTGTCATCAAACAATGCCACAAACACAACTGAAACCTCCAGCAACTCCCAGAAAAGCTCTAAGTACCCAGCCTCCAAGAACTGTGGCTGCTTTTACTGGCTGTCATAAGGATCACATCTGAAATGTCAGAGGCTCATCATTTCTGCACTGGAAAAATTTAACAAGACCATGATGTCTGACCCCACTGAATGTTAGAAGAATATTAGTCCATCAGGTAGGTGAAACCGAAACATAACAGTGCCTATAACCAACAGCACTGAAGATAGTGTTGATGTCACATCCAACCTCCAAATATGTAGGTGTCCACTTCAAGGTGGAGTGAATAGAGAAGACTTGACACAAAGCTATGCTGAGTCTTTGTAACTAAACATTCAGAGATGTGGTGAGCCATTCTGCCACAGCTCCCCTTTTGTTGCATTTGTAGGTGTCTTAAAACAATGCCAATAGCGAGACAAACTTCAAAACAAAATAAAACTGAGTGATTTTAACACCAACCCTGGCAGGAAGATGCTTTGACCCTCTTCGGCTATGTTCTCCACTTGTAAACTTGAAATGATTCCCTCTCCTGATTCACAGAAGCATTATGAATATAAGCATGCTATAGAATACAAGTTTCTCAGCAGCACTGGAAATGAAGTTATGTTAGCTCCCAAAATAGATTCTGTTCCAGACAACTTAATTTTCAGAAAACAAGTGCTTTACGGAATCAGGTAGCATCTGTTAAATAGTCAAAAACAGACACATGCAAAACCCTAAAACCTTTTGAAAATCACAGCCCATAATGCTGAACATGTATGGAACATTTTTTCTCTTTAAAGCTCCATGCACTTTATAAGGTAATATATTCTTGTTTCATTTTTCACTTGACTGGCATGACTGAATCTTTTGATGGGCAGTTGGATCTTTTTAACATTATTCTATACCAATGATGCCCTGAAAGCTTATCTACTCTTCGTGTTTGGGAATATATTTTACAGATCATTACTACAAGTTTCATTCTGCAGAGCCACTTATTTTTACACTTGCAGATTATATTTTACAGAAGAAAGAGTTTTGGACATGATTCAATATTTCCATTCAGTAATGTACAGGGATGTTTCATGAAACTGTATTTAATATCTTTTCATAAAGCTTTGGGAATGTTAAGAGAAAACATATTATTTTGTATCATTTGGAATTGAAACTGCATTCTCTAATGTTATCACTACTTTAATATCACCTCACTGAATACATGAAGAGTTTCTGGTTTGTGTTTTAGAAAAACTCGAGCAGATTTGCCTGTGAGGATCCACCCAATTTGCAAATCATGGGGCCCCCAAGAATAGCAACCTGTTTCAGGTGGTGCTGATTTTATTGTCCAGTATTTCCCATACCACTGCTTAGTCTCACCGAGCAAGACAACTCTGGTTATTTAGTTCTTGGTAAATTTGTTTTAGGGATTTGCAATATTGCAGGAAGAGGATGAGTTCAGTTACTACAAATTCCAGTCCTGGACTTAATGTTGACACTCTGCAATCACACATAAGTCACATAAACTAATATTTCCAGCTTTCATATTTAGATAAGGACATCGTTCCTTATTTAGACTAAGTCAAAGTTCTGTAAAAAATCTACAACTAATATTAGGCTTCTAAATCAAAATTTAAGATATAAATACATGGCCTCCTTTTCAGTAACAGCACTGACTTTGCACTTTTTAAATTTGGGCAACTTATTTAAAGTAAGTTATATCTAACTTAAGACTCCAGCTTCAGAAATCTTAGTCTTTCCTATCAGAATAAGGAGCTTGTCTTTCCAAAATCCTGAGTAGATCCCAAATATGTTAACAAGACTGCATGACAAGGTAAAGGGCTACATGTGCATTTAGATCCATGCTATAGAGTCCATACATCCTAGGGTGGTGGGGATCATTTTATGGAGCTAGCCTAAATCTTCCCAGTGCTGTGAGTAGAATGAAATAAAAATGGAAAATTTAACATCCCATGCTAACTACCAGCTCCTGTTTGATGTTACATGTCCACAAAAATTGCAGCATAATCAGAACTTACAGGGACAATGAGATTGAGCTTTTTCCATTGCAGTTTTTCTTAATTTAGATCTTGCTCAGTGCAACCAGAGAGATGGAGCTATCTACTACAGCAGAAACTCCTGTCTATGGATTAATTTGGTATCCTGAATTATCTCACTGATAACAGAGGCCAGCACCTAGAAGGCAGCGAAAGTAGCTCAGCAATCATTCAATCTGCCTGTTCTCTGGAGGCCACTCATCCATTGCACTCAGAAATACTCAGGGAGACAGGCAACTTTTCTCAAATCTCTCCTGCAATGTTTCATTCGGAACAGAAGAAAGAGCATCCTTGTTTTCTGGAAAGGAGGCATGGCCAATCACATTATCTCTTCTTAAAATACAAAAGCTAGGAAATTTCATTCTTAAATGAGAGATTTTTAAGCCCCTATGTGCTCTCTCTCCATAGCATTGAGGGAGAATGCTTATTCCTGCCCAAACTGTTGCATTATACTTGGACCAACTGGACCGAGAGTGAAAGACCGGCATAGATACACTGGCTGGAAAATAGGGTCTTTAGCTTGGAGGTGCACTTTGACAAGGCCAATAAAGACAGTCAAGTACCAAAATCTCTCCCTCACAAAATGAATGTCCAACCACAGGGCTGAAAGCTCACATTTTCTTACACATTAGTACAATATGTTTCTATCTCCAAAGCTACAACATCAGGGACTGGGAGGACCTCCAGCGCAGGTTGACCTCATGCTTTGGCTTGGGTATGGCCCCAAAGGGATGCCTCTGGAAGAATTTCATCAAACCAGGGTATCCTACAGTTGAAAAGTCTGTGAGAAGGTAGTTATGTGCTACTTAAAGGCTGTACTCCAGTGGGGCTGGAGTCATCTCACCTCTAGCTCCAGTGGGGCTGTAGTCATCCTCACCACTAGGAGTCTACTCTGAACTGGTAATCTAATCATCTTCAATAGAAATAGTGAGCAAGCCTCAGAAAATAGGAACCTCAGATAGTATCTCACAAGCGCGTAGACCTCATCTTTGAGAAGACCCTGTCCCACTTCTATGGCTTTGTCGCTCCATGGTTAAAGGTAAAAGAAGGGAAACTTACACTAGGGAACCAGCAGCAGAGCAGAGCCTGATGAAGAGGTCCCATCCCTTTAATGGCTGGGATAAATCCTGAATATTTATTTTACCCTTTGGGATAGTTTTATCATCCGCGGTCTGCAGATATTACTCACTTAATGTGTCATTCCACGAATACATTTTTCACATGTTTCTATTAAGCTGTAGGCAGCATATAGTGTTATGTCAGTATTGATGTTAAGGCGGAATTACCTGCTAGTTCTGCTAATCCACTGATGCTTTGACAGCAGGGGTATTACAAATAGAGCTTCTTTGTGCAAAATGATTAAACATGACCCAAAAGTCTACAGTTTTCCGATTCCCCGAAAATTATCACTTCCTTGTTGAATTCACTAGCATTTAAGGCCAGAAGAGTCAACGACAGCCTATTCTCTGATCCACTAATGACATGGATGTTGAAAGATTTTAATGTCTCTTCTTTTTTTCCTCAAGCCTATTATCTGACTCTTTTCTCCCTCTTCAAATAGAGGCTCTTTTATATAGCAGTGCAGTGGGCAGACAGGGTTACGAGCCCTTTGCTATGGGCTTGCTTTGCAGACTTAGACAAGCCCCTGAACATCTCTGTGCCTTGTAATCAAGCCATACTCTCCACAGGATTGGTAAGGAATGGGAGTCTGTTAAACTTGCTGCGTTGCTCATCCTTACCCTCTTGCAGCCTTTATTTACCTCTAGCTTCAGCAGGATGTAAACTGGTTCATTCCATTTTTTTTTCCCAATGCTCCTGAAGTTGTGCAGTGTTATTCAGCTACTGCGTTGTTCTGCTCTGGAAAGGACTGCATTTCAATGACGTTTGGATTCCTGCACCATTTGGAGTCTGCTGTAGGACCATCCAGATGGTAGGCAGAATACATTAATCTATGTCATGAAAATTTAATTCCTATGAAGGTAATAAATTGTTTATGTATAAAATAGGCAGGACTAACACATTAGCATTCAGAACTGATTCGTACCAGGATACAGGCACATAGAGCTCACGGTGAACTCAGCTTTTTTGGCTGTTATAAAAAAAGAAGCAATTGAACAGAATTATCAAGTGCAGATACTCTGTATTTGGATAGAATAAGCCAACACTTGCTAGCGCACTGTTAAAACAACCTACCCCTCTCAACAGTAAATTTAACTCAATCAGAAGAAACTAGCCATGATTTCAGAGAAGAAAAAAAAATAGAGAGCATGTAACAGCATGGGCTTGCTGCTAAATTTGCATTGACGTCAGAGCAAACAAGATTAAATGAAGACAAGCACAGCTACAGAAATGTGACCTTAAACACAGCCACAGAGCTGCAGATATTGCCAAAATCTTTGCTCTAACTCCACCTGGTTTGCTGATATAACCCTAGAGATAATGTCCTCGAGAAACAGATAAATATCCTGCTGACACCTGGCACAGTGGGAACTTCTCCTACTTTTGAGTAAAGGGCATATTGGCATGGAGAGGAATTGGAATGGGGCAGAAAGGATCAGAATCCTACTGGCATGATCATACACAAGGAATCGCTGAGTCTGGCAGAATTTGCAGCAGTCTCTTAGATGCTGTAAGTTCTGCTGAGGCTGGTTTGGTTTCTGCCTAATCCAACGTTAGAGAGAAGAGGAAAGAAGGTTTGATCATGTGTTTCCTGCTCTCTCAGTCTACATAACTTTGCCCAGTGCTACCCTGACCCTCTTGGAAAAGAGCCTTGGAAAGCTTGGAAATAGTACCTGGGTGACAATGACTAAAGGGATGTTGTACAGCTAAAAATCCGTTACCACAGGAGCAAAGCCTATGGCAAGCATTCACAAATAGCCTGTTTACATGGTGACCTTGCCAAAATTGGTACACTCACTGAACAATGGAAAACAAAAATGGAAAAGAAAGGCCACTACCAAGAAAAATTCTCCAGTAAAGGAATATTCCTACAAGAAGACTGAGCACAAAAGAGATCCCAGGTTCTCCCAGATACTATGACTTGCCATAAGTGAATGTGCTTCCCTTAACTTAAAGAATGGCATTACCCCCTGGGCATTGCTTAAACCTCTCAAAATGAGGCTCAGCTGGGATATAAATGATTTAATGACTTCTCTGGATTTCAGTCTTAGGACTTATTACACCTTATATTTGCTATGAGATAGTTTCCTCTGTGGGTAAAGTGGGTATATCACCTTTCTAAAGGTACATCTATTTGAGTGGAATCTACCCAATATCTATTACAGGTTAATTCCACTGTGAAGAAGCTAATCTGAACACACAGATACCTCTACATTTGTATCTATGTATAGAGTTGTTGAATGGTTAAAGCATACTAGGAAAGCTGTGATTGACAGGTTGTACTGTAATATCTTTAGTAATCAATTTGACCCAGGCAAACACAGATGAAGATAATTTTACCATGCACTAGCAAGTATTAAACTCTTTTCCTATTTCCTTTCTGTTGCATCTCTGGCTGGCTACTTCCAGCTGGCCACTTTTGTGTTTCCATCAACTTAGAGTACATAATATAACTAGGTAGGGTCATTAGCAGTGAAAGAGGAAGAATTAAAAAAGGGTAACAAGGAACCCAGATATATATAATCTCATTTCACTCATGGCTCTCAACAGATGCTCTTGTGACCCTCACAATACCAGGCAAAGCTGTGTACTGTGAGAAGCTAAAATCCCTTTCAGAATGTTGTCCATGTGGCAATCAGAGGTCATAGAGCCTTGCAGTCATCCTGGTCTTGCACCAGCCTCAAAATTTATTAAATATTTATTAAGAGGTCAGGAGAGATATTCTGGACACCTCTGGGTGCATGTTTCACTATCTTGCATCAGTTTGTAATACCAACATGGAGAAAGGTGAAAATGAACCATATCTGTGAAAATTCTCGCTGAATTCTTATGCTTGCTCAAGTTGGTGCATCACAGCATTGAATAAAACAGAGATAGAGAGAATCTGTCTGCATGTAAGATGGCCCTTTCTTTTTCACTGGTGTAGGTTTATGGGTGCAAATTTCTCCAAACAGATCTGTTACTTGATCATACACATTCCACAAAAGCCACACACTTCCAATAATTGCACCAAGCAATTTTCTCCATCCTCAGGAACCCAGGCAGCTAAGGTCTGTTATGCTATCTGATTTATGGCTAGGAGGTCATTGAAGAATTCGCAAATTCTTAGTGTGTCTCTTCTGTCCTCTCTTTAGCTAGGATACAAATGCTGCTGTTTCATTAATTGCAACAGATCCTGTTTTAAAATGTTAGAGTAACTCTCCCATTCAATTGGAATTTGCTCTTGCTGCCCACATGGATCACTACTACTGTCATGGAGACGCTTCATTCATACCACTGAAAGTCTGTGCAGAAGCGGTTTCATTCTTGTGAATCATGAGGTATGAGATCCTAGTAATGCCAGGATGGCTTCTCCTTTTGGGTACTTTCTGTTCCATTAGTTAAGAATCCCTATCTTTTCTCTATGCTTAGCAGTTAACTTCATTTATTCAGGAAACATAGCTGACCTCTCTGCTTCACTATGACCTTGCATGGAAGTTGGGTTTTTTGTTTTTTTTTCCCCCAAAGACAAAAGTATTTTTAGCATGCACAGAAGCCCTTCTCAGCTCAGAGCCAGCTCCATTTTCTGTCTCATGCCTTACGTTGGACATGTAGAATTATTGAAGGAAAGTTCAACTATTCTACGAAGCCAGGGAGCATCTACATTTTCATCAGTTCAGTGTAATTCCAATGATTCTGTCAATATTAAATCCTTGCAGAAGCCTGCATTAGTCCAACTTTCCGTGTGACAGTGGGCTTCTTTCATTTAGTTGTAGACTACCTGATTTACTTCTGACATCTCTCTAGGGATTTTGATGTCCTCATTCAGCTCCCTCCATTTTGTTTTATCCTCTTTTAATTATTACCATTGCTTTGGACTCAGGAGTTAAGATGGAATAGAAAACATTTTTTCTCCTGAGACCTAAACACATTTGACCATGAAGAGCAAAGAATGCCTGACAGAATAGCAACTTTCCAGCATAAAGTCAGCAGTAAGCCAGCATCACGCTTCTCCAGCTAATCTGCTCCCTCAGGAATTCATGAGGACTTCTTCTCCTGTAATATGAGCAGCTGGATGTAGAGGTGACTCCAGCTCTTCTGTAGAGCATGGCCTAAAGCTAGTGCAACATATCATAATACAATATACTCCATTCCAATAAATGAGTGTTCCCTTCTAAGAACTGACTGTTGTGCTGCCCTCAGGACAATACCAGTTCAGCTCTCTGAGGATGTGAGAATATTTCTGTTCAGTGCTGGACCTAGTCCTACAAGCAGATCTTCACAAGTTGAGTTTGTATGTCACAACACAGGGACATCATATGGTACAGTCCTCCAATTCCCAGGCTATGGATCCTGTGGCTTTTGAACCCCCTTGATTGTCACAAAAGCAAAATCAAAGGGGACTTCTCCAAATTCCCCAGCACAGTTTTAAAAATTTCTTATAAGATTCACCCATTTTTAAAGGCAGCTTAAGAATAGTAAAGGGAATCTCCTGATGAAAGCCACATTAAATGCCATTTAACGCTTCCAAGTCTCTTGTCTGTTAGAGTCTTCATTTTTTTAAGTTCGTCTTCTGCAAGAAATCTAGATCTAACTTTTCAAAAGCTTCTAGCAATCATAAGTATTCATTATTTCCACATTCAAAAGGAAAACCTGTGTAGACTGACCTTCTCAAAATTGCTTAAGATCAGTGCCAGATGTCCCTTGTTCCGAGCTATGGCCATGTTGCAAATTATATTTTTGTTCATTTTCGGCTTACTTAGTGATTGAGTTCAGTCAGGCACAATAACCTGTTCCCTCCATCTTCATTTTTTATAATTGTCTCCATCCTTTCTGTATGTTCTCTTCATCACATATTTTCAGTCCTTCCACCATTCTGCCTCATGGGTGCTATGTATGCCCTTTAACCAGGGATCTAGTGCTGTAAACACCTAGGCATGTGTGGCACTACAGGAAAATGAAACCCACTTAGCTTCCTTACTGCATAAAAGGGCAAAATAAGCCCGAATCTCTATTGAACTTCCATGCATGGCCTTAGGCTCAGTCTTTAGTAGAGTCTTACCTCCTCCTGATTTTTTGGAAAGCAGTGAATTTTCTTCATTGAGTTGATTTGTACACTTATTAGGATGAGAAGGATTTGAGTCTGTCAAAGGCAAGTATGTTTGCATCAAAAATGTTATTTTTAACATAAACAGATCACAAAATAGATCACTCTCCTGAAGATTCCAGACTGTGCAAAGTTTGCTTTTAGCATATCATAACCTTCTGCCCATCTCAGAACTGCTACTATGTCTTGCTCATTCTCACTGGAGATGCCATTCCTGGTTTTTGCAATACCACAGCAATCAGGAACTTCTCATTTTGTCTTTTTCTCTGAAGAGTGGTATGCTGGGCTGCCTTAGCCAACAGATCCAGAGACACCCACATCTTCATGTACCAGCGTTGCTTATTCTAATTCATCAATCTGAGTGCTTTGTAAGGTAAATCCTATCAGAGCATAATAGGAAAGGAAGTTAAAGCTATTAGGACCAAGGACTTTCTTAACTGGTCAGGGGAATGAAGGGAGCTCTCTAGTCAGCTTCAGATTTGTTTCCTTTTCTTTCTCATAGTCTTGAATAAAAACTAAATATCAGATCCTCCAGATGGCTTTAGGAGCAATTAACATATTTAATAAGTAACCCAGCATATACTTGCCCCTTCGGCAAATATACAAGTGACTCTCACTTACACCTGAAAAACAGTGTTTTCCACCAACATTATGATCTAGTCAAGTGGCAGATGGAAGAATCCTACCTAAGTAGGTTCCTGACTTGAGAGGCCAGAGAGAGAGGGAGAGGTTTATCAATGTCCACTTTCATAAACTACCTTGATAATGCAAGAATAAGTTCAGTCTGAACTATTACTCATTTACCACTCTGCCCAAATCAGACTGCCTACACACATTTATTGGCAGTTGGATGATATGTGTGGTGTTGCTTGTGTCATAGAAGCATATATACAATGTATGTCTTACTACCTTCAAAAAAAGCCTCTACTCAGGGTTGATTTTAAGCATCTCCATCCCAAGAGGTGTAGGAAAAAATAGTGCAGGGGTCAGAAAAGGTCTCCAGCATCTTTCAAGATGATCTTTAGCCGTTTCAGATAAATGAACAGCAGCTTGTGTAGCAGATATATACATATACTAGTTCTAGTAGAACACTAGTTCTACTTGACATGTTGGACCAAACTTGAGCTTAAGCCGCACATATTAGCATTAAAGAAATTAAGCCTTCTTGGTGCCCTGCAAGTCATCTTCGCATTCTGTAATGTAATTTCGAAAGACATGGAGGGAATCAGCAAAGAGCTCAGTTCTTAATCTGTGAGTGTGCAGATTAAGGAGCAAAAGCAGTCCTGCTGTGGTTCCTGTATTGAAAGGAGACTAAATATGTATACCCATTGACTTAAGGCTAACACCAAATCATCATCCCATGAAACTAAGGAAAGTGAGGGATGGAATTTAGTTGTTCTAGTCTAATGGTGTGTTGCCTTTGTCAAAAACTTCTGAGAAAACTTTCCCAAAATCTTGTGTCATCACTGCTGTGTTGTTTGAGAGTCGTCTGAAAAACCACACCACACTAGACACTTATAGAACTATGAGCACACCACACCACATCTTACAGCCCTGTGTAGTCCCTGTTCCTAATGTCACAGAGATACTTGGAGCTTTCTGCTAAGCAAAATGCACAGACAAAATCATTGCTGCTCCCAACTGCACTGAAGGTTGTGTTTCACAGCATGTTCCTTAGCAGTTTCTTTATCTTTGTGTTCTATAAAATGTTTGCAATGTTCAACTGGAGAATGTGCTCTACACTGAGTGAACCACTGAGTGTGTTTCACCCAGTGAAACACATAGATTCACTGTCATCTTTACATCTTATGCCTCTCATTTTTTTAAAATGTTCCACCTGTCTCGTAATACTGATGTTTTGGAAAGAAGTATGACTAGTGCCTTCAAAAGCAGAAAATAAATGACAGCTCTTTCCCTATTTGTTCAACAAACATCTGAAGTGCTTTTCTGACTTGAAAAACTATGCAATAGGACTCCAAGCCTACAAATTCCTGGTCTAATACCCCTCCTGTGGGCTTTTGCACATTAGCTGCCTTTTCATAAGACAAAAAATCTCATCTGCTTCCCCTTAATTGTCTTTTTTAATCCTTGGGTCCTGGAGATCTCCTTAAGGAAATTAGGCAAATCAGGCTTAGAATTCTCCTGAAGCCTTTCCCCAGTAGTGAAGAACTGATGATGGTAGTTATTAGTAGCTTGGTTTTAGAGCTACTTATAAGACAAAATAAGCTAGTCTATTTTAGCAGTAGTAATTTTCTAATCTGTCAGAAGAAACTGAGGATTTCAGAACAAGTAACAAGTGCATCAGGAAAATCTATAAACAGGCTTTGCTAACAGAAAAAGAAATGCAAAGAAATGTAGTAAGAATGAATACAGAAAAGTTTTACTTCAATCACTTAAAAATTCATTGAGTTTAGTAGAACTCTCCTGAGTTTTGAACCCATCTTATAGGACTGAATAGCAGAACTAGGCAGACATTGTTGGGGACAGAACAAAATTTTACAGGAATATTTCCCTCTCATTCATATCTTCAGACCTTTTCCTCAAAAGCTGACACCAGGTGGTACATCAGTGACAGATGCCAAAGACTGAATAACTGTGTTGCATAATGGGAGATGGTCCCTGCAGGTGAAGACATTTGTAGAGCCTAGACATTAGGTTGTCAGCTGTGAGAAATTGTTGCCCAGCTAGCAATAACTAGACAAATTGAGATTGCAGGCTTATCTGGCATCTCTTTTACCACCATTAGCTTCATTTTTTTTTCACACTCCAAAGATACTGGTTCCTATTTACAACCCCTATTAAATAACTTGAAATGCATCTCTTGTATTCTTTAAAACACTCTTTTAAATAGATGCTTTCATGAAAAGTGATTTTCAGTCAGCTTTTGCTGCATAGTTCATTGTTTCCATTTTCTCCATTGTCATTACTATGGCAATCCGAGCAATGCCCAAACTAGAAAATATATATTTTTTTTATTTGATTAGCTCCCAAGTTCCCTCTTACTACTTATAAATAGTCTCATTCCACCCATGCTCTACACTGATCTGTCTGTTCAGCATTACTCCTGCTGTTCTCAGCCATTGTAAAGTGACATTTTTGAAAGTAAAAATTTCCAGACATCTCTCTAAAATGAGACTCCAATGCCATCAATAACAAGCTAGTAGCTCACACACTTACCAGTCGGCCCGGCAGTTCTTGCTTTGCTCTTTGTTTTATCATTCCCAAGACACTTCTCCTTCTACTGACACTTCTTCTACGGAGGAGGTATATTCACTCCAGAGTGTTCAAGCTGCTCTGCCTGTGTGTGTCCTAAGACCAGGTGCCTGTGCAGATTTAGGATGACTGAAAGGCTTAGAAAAACTACTTGGAGAGATTAGGGAGATTAGGGTCAGTGTTTCTGCATTCACTTAGGGAAAAGTGTTCTGAACATATTCCATACGCAAAAAAAAAAAAAAAAAAAAGTGTGAATGTGGTTTATTCTTCTTTAAAGTAAAAAGCATTACTTTATGTATCCTTCTTTAAAGAGTCTCTCTCCTCAAATTATCTTTCACAATCCATGAACCTTTTCCTCCTTTTACTTTTTCCTTTTCTTCTTTTTTGTTCTCTTTTCTTGTCCTCCACCTTGTCTTTGCCCCGATTTAACTACAAGTGCCCCAGAAATCTTCTGACCATGCCAGCCCCACTGTTAAGGTACAAATTCTTAAAATAATATCCCCACATTTCTGTTTCAGGGACTAAGTAGAAATTATCTGATTTCCATCTGTTTCAGGGACTAAGTAGAAATTATCTAGTTTCCATCAGTATCAGTGAGGGCTTTGGGGGATGTATGAATTTTCCAAAAGCCTAGTTTGTTATATCATATCAAAACTCCAATGTTCATTGTTCAGTACATCAGACCAAGAAGGCTGGTAGCTTAAAATGAAGTATGTAAGACAGAAGGCATGCAAAACCACGTCAAATCTTTAGTGCTGTCCACTTGTTGGGGAACATTCATATACACTGAATGTGTTCATTCTCATATACCGAGAAGATTCTTCATGAGACACTGATGAAAATAGAAGGCAGTGTGTAACAGCTTTCATTTATATGAGAGATTTTAACAACAGTCCCAAGCCTGGTCTCTTGAGAGCCATTCCAACTAACGGCCAAAAGGGAGCAAGTTAAGGCGAATGAGCAATAAAAGCCAAGGGATAGCCTGATCTACCTCCCATCAAATAATGATGATGCAGACATGAGCTAAATCAGTGGAGTTAGCAGGGAAGTAGCAGGGAGAGTTAAGCCTGTGACCAGCCTTTGGTGAGAGGAAGAAAACAGATTTATTGTGTCTGCTGTGATACCAAAAACTGCTGTCTCCAGCTAAGGAGAGCAATCTCTTAGGATCTGGCTTCCTCTGACTACATTTGACATCCTACCTAAAAGTGCAATTAGTGAGATATTTAGATAGCATCAAGTCAACAGAGCAACATAGACAACCCAATGCCTGTGCACCAAAATATTCCTTGGTATCCTGAGAAGGGCTCTATTAAAAGGTTTTCTGTCAGCAGGAAGGAAAGCTATGACAGTGCTGTGTTTGGAAAGAAAAGGATTAGAGCTCTGCATTACTCCCTATGCCACTTAGATCACTCCAGGATTATACAAGGAGATAATTCAGTTATGTAACTGTGGACAAATCCTGGTGTCACCGGTGACACCAGTGCTTGCTTGTGTCTGGTTTTGACAGCCTTACTTTACAGGGTGATCTTACTCTACAGAGACTTTCATTCTCTATAGAGGAGAGGAAGGAAATAACATCTCATCATGCTGTTTATTTTCTATTTATGCTAGAAGATCAGCCACATGCCCTGTATATGGATACCTGGTACATCAGAACCTCTGCTACATTGTCCACCTTTCTCATCTACCACCAATAGTGAGGTTGCTGCAGTAAGTTCACCCCTTCTTGAGGGGTGAACACCTCCAGGATCAGTGAATAGCGCTGAGGAGGTGCAGATGAACATTGATTTTTTCAGTAATAAGCACAATAAACAGCATCCATCAAAAAAAAAAAAAAAAAAGTGTGATGAAAGGAGTAGAACCTGGAGCTGTTGTGTCCCTCAGTATCTGCCCGTGAATAGAAATCACTTATTTTTATGTTCCCCTTGCCTGCATGTTAATATGGAAAAATCCAAACCAAAGATACTGTCGTGTAAATGTTTATGTTGGATAAAAAAGGGAATGCAAAATTCTCAAACCCCCCAGTGCCCAAGGCCAACTCCACTCAGTTTGTACAGCCAATGTGAAGAGCAAGAGCTGTTCTAGCACTTGCATGCGCAGCTGCTGGCTCACACAGGATCAGCACGAGCAGTCTCATCTATCCGGCCATCCCACATTCCCAGGATGGAACACACTCTAAATGCCACCAACAACAGTCCCTTAAATATTTACAGCACAGATAGATAAGGCAGTGAAGGGGGGAGAAACTCACAGCAGCGGAGGAGAAGTGATCAATTCCAGTCGCAACAGGAGGTTAATTGCAGCCATTTGGGCAGCCCAGCTGATGTTGCCTTCCAGCTCAGTTGCAGTTATAGACTATGCATTCCTAACCCTTTGGGCTCTGCTTCTCTCTTCTCCACAAAGTATTTTGCTTTGATTTTTAGCCTGATTGACCTGACTGGCTCATGTTAGCCCTAGGAAACACAATCCTGGTCTAGTCCTACCTTTACTTCAGAGTTGATGCTCCTAAAAGCTCCTGGGGCTTTGCCCTCCCAAAAGGACCAGAATTACTGCCTACATTATAAGGCAGGTCTTACCTTTCCTAAACAGAATGTATCCTTCCAGATGGTGATGGATAATGGCTGGAAAGATTCATCAGTCTCAGTGCTTCTGTTTAAAGCCAGTAAAAACAGAAACTATGAGATTTCTAGGAAAAAAAAAATATACCACATTTGGCTGTTAAGATGTTTTGAGCTAAACATGGCGTTATTTAAACTGCTTGTTTAAAGGAAAGGGTCTCCTCTCTTCTGTCAGATTTTCGATTTACTGATCCAGGACCCTTTTCATAGATAACACCATGCATACAGTAAATCCCTGAGACCTTGTGGTAGTGAACTTTTGATTAATTTACTTAAATTTCTGCCCTTTTCTAACCCTTATCCTTTACTCATGTTCGTCCCTCCACTATGTTGCACTGGAATGAACTGAAAAGAGAGAAGGATTTGTAGTTTGCTGGAGACTGGGTTGGAAGTCCCATAGACTTCCAACAGAAAGAACAAAATGACTAAGTGGAGTTTTTTAATCAATTGTTTTATCTAATCAGAAAAGCTCAAGGGATGAAGTAGTTTGTAAGTTTGCATTACATACTAATGTTTAGAATCTTTCCGAATAAGAGCTTGGAATGCATTTTCTGGCTCCAGAGTGAAATGAGAGTCACTTATACATGCCAATAAATCACCAAAGCCTTTTGAAATTGTCCAAATAAGTAGTCTAGTTACAAAAATACAAATTTTCTCCCCCAAAATACAGGAAATTCTCAGTAATACTGTTAAAATTGCAACAGAGAAAGTAAGTAAGTGTTCATGCTTCCAGTGCTTTTGTAAGTCTTACAGATGACCATTTCAGCCTTCATCAGAAAGACTTCATTGGAAGTAGGTTATCAAGAGTTCTCTGCATCCTGAGATATCTAGCAGGGTATCAAACTGTCAAAAATTATAGTATTTGTGCTGAGGGACAAACAAAGAAGTTTCTTCTCTCCTCTGGGAGGCACGTGTTACTTGATCCTCCTCAGTCTTTGGTCTGGTGGGATTTATTTCTATAAATTTTCTTAATACATGTTCTTTCTTCTTGTTGGTTCCTAATTATTCAGTTTTTCTACTCTTGTTATCTCCCAAACTGTCTCCATCTGAACCACACTCCTGTAGTGGTCTTCAGACAATCATTAAAATATGTGTTTAAACCTCTATGCTCTTCCACACCATTTTTTTCTGGAATAACCAATCCACATAACATAACCATCTTGTTACCATAAACTAAAGCTGAGCTACAGCAGACCTAACCTATAGTTCCCTGACTGCTAGGCGCTTGCTGTCATAACTGAAATAAACTAAAAATAGCTTGGCTTAGACAAACCCAGACAATTCCCCAGCCTGGGCTGACTCAGTCTTGACTGTCAGATCCAGACAAAGCCTGTGACCTGTAACTAGTAGTCTAGAATTATAGGTACTGAGCTACAAGCCTTCCTGATATACAAATGGCAGGACATGCATCCAAAAAAACATCTGAGCTGGCTTGAGAAAGAAACACTTCTTGGGATGTTGCCACAGGTAGCTTCCAACACAGATACAAGAAAATCTAGCATCCCAAATCTTGTTTATCAGCTCAGCTTTATATCAAGCCTTCTCTGGGCTCTCATCAGAGATAGCTCTTCCTTGGTTCCTCTCTCTCAATACCTGTATCTGATGCTTTGGTGAGTGGCTCTCAGTCATTTGATGAGCATGATGAGCATTTTAAAGCTCTTTTGTTTTCCAACTGTCTTTTTATTGCTTTTGGATGATGATAAATAATCTGAAAATTCACTCCATCTGCATTTTGAATTTTGCTGCAACTTTCTGTGCTTTGTGCTGGTTTCTGACCACAGTATACCTCCTTATCCTGCAAAATGAAAAAGCACATTTCTCCTAAAGCTAAGTACCTTCTGGGGAAAACTAAAGCTGACTGTAGTCACTGTCAAAGACTATCTCAAATATTCTGGATTAATCACAAGACTTACAGTCCTAAAACTTTGCCCAAATTGTTTTGGAAAGTCTGCAATATGATGTGCAGTATGTATGGCTCCTAGGGTCCACACTGAGATCCCAGGACTTAGCAGGACCTCCCTGCCACATACATGTTTAGAAATTATGTCATAAACCATGGTAGAGTTTCATCAGCATACAAGCATACTTCTATAGTGCAAACACTAAAAATATGTATTTATGCCCTTTTTATTGTACACTGTGATGTTGTCTATTACATTTAGGGTTCAATTTAATTTCCTCTGTAATAGCCTTGCTTCACAATGCTAGTATAATCCTATGGTTTGTTTGTTCCACCGTCTGTGTATCATAAACCAAAACCTTCTGTGCATTTCAAACCTAGCAAAAGAGCATTTAAAACTATAAACTTACTAACTAATCCCTCTCTTTGCTTTCTGTCTCACTACAGATGTCCAGTCTTCATATTAATGTAGATTACTATGAAACAAATACAATGATTTTCAACATTTGATTTAAAATATACTCACAAATTTAGAAGGACAGTTCCCAAAGTCTTTGACCAAGAAACTTCTCACTGAAGTGAAAAGTTAATTAAGCGTCATGTATTTTGGAGCATTGTGTACATAGGAATTGGAGCTGTCCATAAAATGAACTTTGATATCTTGACCCTATTAAGATGCTGGGAGAGATTCCTCATGCCACAGGAAAAAAAAAAAAAAAAAACAAGCAAACAAACTAACAAAACTAATCTGGGGATATGGAAGCTCCTCTGGAATTTTCACAGAATCATGGAGTAACTGATATGGACAGGGCCCTAAGATCACTTAGTCCCACCTCCCTGCTCAAAGCAATGTCATCCAAAGAAAGCTGCTCATATCTACTTCCCTGCTCCATCTGACTCCCAACAGTTCTCACAGCCTTGCATCACTGGTGCTATTAGTGCTATTTAGCCACGGAAAATCTTCAAAAAATTTCTTTGCATATTTCCAAACATTTGCACCAATGCTAGCATTTAGTTTTGAAATAGCTTCTTGCTTCTGTGCGCGCACAATCTAGGAGCGTCACCAGCGTTATAATACCTGGATGCTGTCACTAATCCTTTAATATGGGGCATGACCTTAGTATCTCCTAGCTAAGGACCCTTCTATTGCAGTTTGGTATCATAGTTTCCTTCTTCACCTAAAAGAATAAAGCTTTCTTTTGCAATCTCAATGCTTGAGTGACCCTCTCATGTCTGATACCACTTACATGAAATACTTGGAAGATGGACAGATGTCTGTAGATCGTTTTAAAGTTCCTTCTTCAGTAACCTTGCTAGGCTACCTCACATTTTGTGTTTGGAAAAAGCAAAAGCCTGTAAAAATTGTGCCATATTCTATTTGCCATGTCACTATCTTATATTTTGAAAACAACTGATGCTAATGATTCTTAATATTTATTATATCATATTCAAATAGGCTATTAGAAAGGGAAGAGTTTATTAACATTCTTATTAACAAAAAATGGTAACAAGCACAAGCATACACTCACTTACTCAAACTTTTCTTTATTTTCTACAATTTACCAGTGTCAGATGCCAAGAATGCAGCTTAATAGTAAGGCAGAGCAGTGTAGCATGAAGCTAAGCCTTTGTCCAGAGCATATGGATGCTCATATATAGTGTTCATATAGACAGTGAATGCTACACAAAAGTACCCATCTTCTTTCAGACTATATACTCCCTGTAAGAACTCTGAGATTGTGCAATTTCATCCCCCCCCCCCCCAAAAGCTACTCCCAATTTATTTTTTGTTGAATTTGCCATCCCTAGTAAATCACATAGCTGCTCAGGTGTGAGGTGATGAAAGATTTTAACCTCCAAAGGCCATGTTTTGACCATCAAAGGTGCTTATTCTTAAGCACGTCTTCTTTGAACAGAATTATCTGCTGTAGCGATTTCCCTGTTCTACAGAAAACTGGACTTCTACTAGACTCTCTTTAGTCTTTGATCAGATCTCAAATTGTGTGCACAGATCTCAAATTGTAGCTATTTATGTTCAATCACAAACATTTTCCCACGTTTTTCAAGCAAAACAGATGTTTATTCTTGCTGAGTTTTGATCCTGCCAAACACATCTTTGTCCATTTTCTTTTCCAGTATCATCTACTGCACTCAAAATGAAAGACGGACCCTCAGGTAAATGGGAAGACTTTTCTGTATGGATCTCAGAAGACTTTAGAATTGCATATTGCAGCTTTTTCCCTCAGTTTTAAATGACTTGCCATCCTCTGTCAAGGTAAGCATGTGTGCTTTAAGTTTCTAGAGTTTTACCTTGATGTGGCTGTCTTTCTAGCATGTATTCCTAAACCTAACTTAAATTGATTTTCACTAAGTTATCTTTACTCATGAGATTTGCATTCTTGGCCAGTCCAGTTCTTCTCCATCACCTCTGTTTCCTTTATCCTGAGCACTTCTATTTTTTTTTTTCTCATTATTCCTTTTTTTACATTGTGTTTGTCCAAACTTCTAAGGTTTGAGTATTGACCCATTCGATGCTGTTAGCACAATACTGGCAGAAGGTTTCTGTAGGTGTCCAGGTGGACTGAGCAGGCTACCAGTGGCACCAGCTACAGTCAGATAGAAAGAGCTCTTGGCATATCTACCAATTTTTTCTCTCCCACCCCTGAGTTCTCATCTTCTAATTCCAGTCAGATCTCTAGTGTCTCAGGAGTTATATAAAACATCATTTCCAAACTTTTCTACTTTCCGTACAGAAAAATACACTCTATCCTTCTCTGAAATTGAAATTACAAATGAAAATCATTGTCCATTCTGACTGGACTAATGCAGGATGGATTGTTCCTCTCAGAATATGACCCAGTCTGGTCATAAATGACACAAATGATAGCTCTTTTAGTATTTTTCCTGGAATACATTGTCGCAGCCTGATCAATGCTTTTGCAACAACTTTGTCCTGCAATAAGCTTATATTTTCAAAATTCTAGATTCATCTGACTATATTTAATTATTTTTATTGTACTATCCTTAATCAAAAGATCATTAGGATTGTTGCAATTTAGTTTAAGGAAGTTATCAGTGGAAAAGCTTGGTCTAGTATAGTGCTTGCTCTTTTATATGCATGTAATAAACAGACTCCCTTGCACTGAAGAGTTTGTAATCTCTTTATAGTTCAAGATAAGAAGCTGATGGAAATGCTGAGGACTTACAAGACAAGGTGATGATATAACAAATTCATGTAACAAACTAGTTTCTAAATTTGGTGGTTCATCTTTCTGAAACCTATTGTGTATTATTTGATTGTGAAAATATTTTAAAGCTCATTCAGGACTGTGACTGATGTCTCTTTGTGTTTATGCAGAGATAACCGCAGAGATAACCCCTGCCCTAAGAAGTTCACAGTCAAAGTAACAGGATTATCAAAGATGTATATAGACATGTACATCCCTGCCTCAAGCACACTTTCCCAGGTGATACTCGTGAATCTTTCTAAAACTCAGCAAATGAATTAGTCTTCAAATATCTTAATGAATAGATAAATCTAGACACTAACATGACCATCCACATTGAAGATACCGAGTTCTAGTAAATGTGCACTAAATGCACTAAAAATATGCAATCACAGAATCAGAGGGATGCAAAATCATCTAAGCATATCTAAGCAAAGCAATACTGTTCTTTTCTGGATAAATGGAGTCCATCACAAGTAAGACCACCCTACTCGATTTTATTTTATCAGTCAAAGCTCTTAGTTATACTGTCCTTGGATTTCTGGGTCATGGTAAATGGACCAAGGGTCCAACCATCTCCCCTAAGGGCATTGCTTTTCTGCAGTCCAAAAGCTTCCTTAGACCCTGCAGGTTTCAATTTTGTCTGCTTTCATCCATCCACCTGGCATCCAGATCCTGTAAAATTCCCTTTCAGCTTCCTATATGCTGCCTGTGGCTGCATATATCTGCAGTGACAAAAGCAATTGCTTTCAGAACAAAATATTATTTACTTATTCCTGTAAGGTACAAAGCTTTCAGAGTAAAGTCTAACAGCCACATTCAGGCTAAATGCATGGGTAATAGGTCCATCTTTGTAAATTTGCATCTTTTCATCCTTTACACTTAGAAATATCTTGCTGTGTCACCACATCTTTGTCCCTTTGCCTTTCTGTGAGACAGGCAGACTATCAATTTTTCACTGACGTGCATTAGAATCACTTACCAAACTCCTCCCTTCCTTTCAAACATTGCTAAGATTTTGCCCCCCCCCCCCCCCTTTGATTTTTATGTCATTTTTTAGCTTTGGAAGAATACCACTTTCTAGCTGAAGGAAATCACCTAGTTTGTGGATAATTTTTCCCTGTAATTCATGGCCAGCTGTTGCTATTTAACTCCTAAGCTATGTACCTGAAGCACTTTATCTGTGTGATGGCTTTATCTTTTTTTGCTTTGTATTGTGCCTTTTTGCTGCAACTGGACTGAAGAATTAAAAAAAAAAAAAAAAAAGAAAAGAAAGGAAAAAAACCCTGCAGATTCTCAACTTAACTGACATTGGTGATGCATGCAGAGAAAGGTAGGTCAGCACAGGATAAGACTAGTTGAATAGTATGTGAGTAAGTTAAGTGGCTGTAGATCATTGGGGTCCATTGAAATATACTGAAATATACTGCAAGATGCATCAGGAACTACCAATATACCAATAGTCATTACTGCACAACTAGAGATTATCTGTGAGATCTCATAGAGGGAAAGCACCAAAAAAGCTAAGGGCAAACAATACAAATGTAAAAAGAAAGATGAATTCCAGAAAGGTCGCCTTTTGATACTTGGAAAGAAAATAGATCAAATGATTAAATTGTTGATAAGTAAGCAAATAAAAGACAGGAAAGTGATAAGAAACAACCAACACTGAATTGTCAAAAATGGATTACTTCCTTCCAGTCAAAGATAGGGTAATTCATGCAGTAACTGAGAGGAAACAATGACATTTCCCACAGCTATGCTCCCCCTGCATCATAGAAGTTATATCTGCAGACACCATTGAAGAAATGGGGTTCCATGAACTCTCAGTAGCCACTTGTGGGTAGATTGTAAACTTTCCCTTTAATTTAACATTTTTAATGATTTTCATTTAATTATTTTATTTTAAAATGTGTATCCTGACTGCCAGTTTGTTACAGTTATGAGTTAATGTAATGGTGATGAAATTATCAGTGTTACATCTTTGAAATCTACCTGTTTACCCAGTCAGTCTTGCCAAGGGAATGAGTATAGCTTGAGCATGATAAATAACCCTCTTTTACACAGATTCAGTTCTTGGGGGAAAAAAAATATTTTCTTATGTGCAAGCAAAAAGCATTTGCTTCTGGGCAGAAGAATATCCAGAGGCCACTCAATAACTGTGCTCAATACCCATGTGTGGACAACTCAGCTGAGCCTTAGATAGTCCAGGGAGAAGCGATCAGCACAGACAGTGGAGCACAGAAAGTAGTAACAAGGGAACAGCCGATTGCCTGAAGAGCTGCCTACATAATCTATAGGACAGTCTCACCCTATAGCATCCATGGATCTCAGCACAGCTGCCCACAGTTAGGTGCCCAGCAGAGATGAAGTTACCTAGCAAGTTTCCCGGTGGGGCTGGAAAACATGAGTCAGCATCTGAGAGAGGCCCATAGCTTTTGGGAATGGCTCCAGAGGGGACATGGGGTTCCCTGGGGCAGATCCAGTGGCAGCAGATGGCTCTCTGTAGGTGACCGAACCCTGCCGTACCAAGCAGCTGAATTAAGATGCCCTTTTGACACCTATCTCTGTAGGCACAAAAAAATAGGTCTTAATCTGAGCTGCCTTCCACCTTATCAGTTTACAGTTTTATTTTTAAAGAGAAATAAAGCACACTTAATGTAGGTTTAGAGAGGCCCCAAAGGGAATTAGTGTGGAGAAAGCAGAACATTGTATATCACAACTGATTTTACAGTAACTGTATTTTCTAGGTAAACCTTGTGATATTGCTGCAAACAAGATCCATGGCATTCTGGGACATCTTAAACACTGTCACTTATGTAAGGCCTCAGAGGGAATTATACACAGAATTTGGCTCTAATGAGGCTCCAGCAAGAGCACTGGTGTCTGCCACTGGATTTTGCTCTTTAGTAAAGAGGTTGACAAATTGGAAGGTGTCCAAAGCAGAGCAATATGAGTGATGCAGGTGCTGAAATATATGGCTGATGAAGACCGAATGAAATAATTGGGTCTGTGGGACTGAGGGGGGCATAAAAATAGTTTGGATCCATTGCTCTCCGTGAACACTGAGGATAATGGAGTGAGTATCTTAGCTTTGTGTAGAGGAGATGATTTATCTGATAAAGCTAAGGAAAGGAAACAGACAACACAAACTTATAACAGGAAACATAATGGAGCTCTTACAGAGATTGCCTCAGAAGGCTGTGGATTACAAACTAAGGAGCTTCTAAGATGTTACACAAACTTCTTCTGATAGTGGCCAAGATTTATTTAATCCTGTTGCAGCATAGAGGGGTGACCTTCTAGCATCCCTTCTATTCCTGCACTTCCTTGCTTTTCTAAGAATAATTTATGTTTTATCTTTAATCTTTAATTTTCTTGATTCAGACAGACAAGAATGCAAAACTGAGCAAGGAAATGAGGTTTCTCAAGAACTTATCCAAATTAGGAAAATCAAGTTTCCAGTTTAGTTATCCTTTATGAAAACTTTCATCCTTTCATCCTGACAATGATTGGAGAGAGTGCTAGATATCATGAGTGGGGCCAGTACCTTTATAAAGCCTTGCTGTAAATGTGCCCTGCAAAGCTTCCTTTGGGACTGACTCTCAGAAAACAGTCAGGAAAGCCACCATGATAAAAGGTCAGGTAAATATATGGGCAGGGGGTGAAAGAAGAAGAGGGAATTATAGATTGTGGAACTGGCCAAAAAGGAGAGGCAGATGATTGAAGGATATAGAGAAAATATGAAAAACTAAAAGTAATAATAAAAAGAAAATGCTGTGATGAAAGAAAGCAGGAAAAAAAAAAAAGCATGAAAAGCTGTGTCATAGCCAGGTTAGTATTGCTGCATTAATGCATATTAGTGTATTTCTCTTGAGGAAGGGGCAGATGAGAAGGAAAACCTGTTTTGGTTCAGGCATGCAAAGAAAGAATAGGCTGAAGGTACCTAGTCTGGAGCTAGTGTCAAGCTGAGTGTGCAGTCAAGTCCTGCAACATTACTGCAACACCTCCAGAAGACCTGGCTTCAAAACAAACCTACTTTTAACACTGCCCAGGCATTTGTCACTGCCCAGCAGTGGCTTCTGGTTGCAAATAAGCTAATACCACAAAGTCTCTGATAACAAGATCTTTGATCACATTTGATGTGTCAAAGCCTTTTGAAACTGCCCCTTTCAGTGGGCAGTTGCAATTGGATCATCATTCTAGCTTGAATGACTTGACAGCTCAGGCTCTGAAGGACCCTTGAAATCATTGATCACTGCTAAGGTCACCAGAAGTCAGCTTGCTGTGACAGCACACGAAGAATTTTGCAGAATTAAATATGTAACTGCATATGCTGCAGTCTCTTCAATATCTTATACATCAAAGCTCAGATGGAAGCATTTCCCAGATACCAAATAATAACCCCAACCAACATGAATAAGGAGATAAAAAGGCTATTCTGAGCACACGTTAATTCTCTCCTGTGCAAACTTTGGTAGTCCCATGCCATGGTCTTTGATTTTACCAACCTGAAGATGTTTTGATCCTAAACAAACAAAAAATCTATATAAAATAAAGCAGGGAAGGGGTGCTTGGATCCAGAGCCAGACTATGCCCTGACATTGTCTTGGCAGTGCAGTTGCCCAAAGCCTTTGAGCTCAAGGCTGTGAGCTCAAGGGTGGAGTACCACTAAAGAGAAAAGAGAAGGGAGTAGACGTCCTCAGGGAACTTGAAGTCAAAAAAATTAAAACAACAACAAAGAAAAAAAAACCCAAGAATTAGAGAGAGCATCCCATGGTAAGCAATGGTAAGAGATGTCTGAATTAACTCAGAGCTCAGATAACCCCAATGGGTCTCACCAAAGTGTGAGAATCAACGTGACTCTGCCTGCAAAATATGATGCAGCACAGGTCTGACTCTGAGCTTCCACACTCATAACAGCAAATGGTTTTCTTTTCTACTTTATGTAACTGGTAAGAGAAAAAGACTTATTTCTATAAGACTGAAATGATTTTTCTCAACTCCATGGCTAACATTTCCACAAACACTACCTTTCTGCAGGGCTTAGATCCTCTAACGTGATTACAGGGCAGACCATTCCCACACGCTTTCCAGAAACACATTCATTTCCCAGGAAAGCACAATGGCCATTACAGTCTGCAAAATACAGGCTCTGCTGCTCCTTGGCCGCGCAGAGCAGTAGCAGCAACCAAAAGGCAGATTGAAAAGGTGACAGGCAAAAAATTCTTTTTTTAAACAGACAGCAGGACATCAGGCTGTTACCATTCACATGCTGCATGGTTTGCAATGGGAGAGAAAAAGAAAGAAAATTGGAAAAGGAAAAAAAGGAAACATACCTTAAGAAAGTTTAAATAAATTAATATATTAATATCAAATAAAGTTTAATTTGATTTTCAGAGAATCATCAGTAAGAGGGCAGGGGAATGAAAGGAAACAGCTCTGCTTTTATTTGGCCAAGCCGTTTTATGTCTGCATGCCTCTGTTCCCTGAGCTGTGACACGAAGATGAGAGTGATGATTGCAAAATGGTCTTGAGAGCAGGAGAATCACTGTCTGCAAAATTCAGCATCTTTATTAGGCAGCATGCACAAACAAAACTTTTTCATTCTCAAACATTATCCTGTTGTGTGTATACTAATCTCCCACTCATCACAGTATTTCTGTATCAAGCATATGGATAGCACCAGATCATCCTCAATGATTCACTATTTACGTGCAAAATGTCATGAACATCTGAGAGTGTTTTACACCTGGAATGCTATATTTGGCAGCCCCAAGTGACTCAGTTTTGCTAGCAATGTTAACAACAGTGAGAAAAATAAATGGCAATTTTAATTACATTTTGTAGCTATTTTACAGCAAGGATTTTTATTTTGGCAAATAGAGATATCTGGAGTCTAAATATTTTATCTTCTCTGCTCCCACTGTTTTAGGATTGAAGGAAAGGGATGCTGTACATTCACTGCTGTTCCCATATGTATTTGCCATGCTCTCCCTAGAGACACCACCAGCATAGCTTATACAGTCACTGTAGGGTAGGACAGTGCAGTAGCACATCACAGTTTCACAGAAGCAGACATCTGCTGCAGTGTTGCAGAGGAACATTATGAGATGAGAATAAGTTCTGCACAGGATTTAAAGAGAGGACTTGGCATCTATGAGTGTTCACTACTGTCTTTCATGGAGTTGTGTCTTGAACACCAGGTTCTTCCCACCTCTGGGCCTCAGGACCCCTGTTTCTCTTGTACACATGATAGCTAGGCCCATGAACAAACCATAAGGAAGTTTGCAGGCAGATAAGTTCTGTGGTCAAGCTTCTGCACTCCTATTTTCTCTACTTGGACATGTGAGGTGGTGCTGGGCCTGTCCAAAGACAAGTGATGCTCCTGAGGGTTCTTCAGGTGCTCAAGGAAACATGCTATCCAAGGACATGCTTGTTCTTTTGGTTGCCCGCAGGCCTACTCAGCTGCTTTGGCTTCTAAATAAAAGAAGCTAGATTACAAATGGCTTGCAGGAAGCTGAGCTGAGGGTACTTTGAGTATAAGGAAGCACAGATCTGAGCATACCTCATGTTCACAAAAAATATTCTGTAGTATTTTATGTCATTCTTCCTAAGCTCACAGTTTTGCTCTCTTTCATTGCTAAATATACTGAATACTCTAAATAAGTCATCTCATGTACTGGAGACTGTCCACAAGGAACATTACTTTAAATACTTTTGCTACCGTTGAAGCAAAGAAGTCATTAGATCTCTTTGCAGAGCAATGAGGGATACCACATACTCTCCTAAATTTATGACTTGTGAGCTAATGCTCTTTCTAATTGAAGTGGCTAGTGACTAATGAAAGAATAGAGGAGGCAGCCAGCCTTGGCTATACATTTGAAAGTTTGGGAGAATAAGAATTTTCCCAAAATGTTCAGGGATAGTCCCCAAAAGAAACTAGGAATCAGAAGCTGCAAGATTTCTGCTGCAAGCAGAAAATATCCTTGCTCCATTTTCCTGAGTATTCACTGCCATGCAGTATCCCTAGAAACTGTAAGTCATACCTCAAAGTCTGAACCTGAAATAAGAATTCCATAGTCCTTTGGAAGGGTGTCCTTTACATTCAGTGCATTTGTGCTTTAATATCCGCAATATTGTACCACAAAATATGTATGGATATAATTCAGTGTTTGGAGATGTGGATGTATATATGCAGTTGCAGTGGCTGTGGGTATAACTAGGCCTTGTTATTCTTGTTATCTGCAAAGCAATGCTTTGAATGAAGAATGCTTACCTTCAAAATAGGAGACAGTTGTTTTTAACAATAGCTAGCAAACACTGGAAAACTGGAAGGAAGCAAAAAAAGAAGAAATGAAGAGGGAAGGAAGGGAAGGGAAGAAGGATGGAAAGAGAGGGAGGGAGGGAGGGAGGAAGGAAGGAAAGAAGGAAGGAAGGAAGGAAGGAAGGAAGGAAGGAAGGAAGGAAGGAAGGAAGGAAGGAAGGAAGGAAGGAAGNGAAGGAAGGAAGGAAGGAAGGAAGGAAGGAAGGAAGGAAGGAAGGAAGGAAGGAAGGAAGGAAGGAAGGAAGGAAGGAAGGAAGGAAGGAAGGAAAAGAAAAAAGGCAAATTCATTGCATTTAATTAACATAACTAGTATGAGAGGAAGAGGCAGACATAAATGACAAAGCAACTAATTTATTCCCATTTGCCTGAGTCAGTGCCCCAACAGTATCCTATGTGTCATTTACCTGAAATAGAGTTGCTAGGCGGTCTTTTACTGGTTCTATTTTTTAGCTGAATGATTTCTAGAACACATCAGGACACATAATGGACAGAACTTGGGTTGAATTTGGTTTAAGCAAAATCCTCAAGTTTCTTAACTTATCCTCATTTTAACTTCTCCTTAAAATAATGCACCCAAATCAGGAATATGTGAATTTATGATTCCCACACAGAAAGAATGGAATAGTACAGACCTAGGATTACCCTCTTAGACACTCAGATACTCCATGTCCGGCCCCAGGTGGCTGCCCACATAGCTGCCAAGGCTTAGAGGCTACTTATTCCCACCACACTGAATCCCATAGGTGCTTGGTATCTTGTGTCTGATATGTGTCCATCTAGAGGACCTGAATTTTTCCTTTATCCACTACTGTGGCTAATGCAAAGGCTTCTTCTCCAAGCTAAAAGTGGGGTGGAGGCCTCCTTATGTTGGGCCTGAAAGCTGGAAGGACATTAACAACCTCCTCTGAATATAGCTTACCTTTTCAGTTGAGTCTTATGGCATCTTTTAATATAGGAGTCTAAAGAGAAGTGAGCCACCTAAGATTTACAGTGATAGCTGAGCAAGGCTTTGGCACAAACATGAGCCCTACCTGTTACCATGCAGTTTGTTACTGTTTTGACCTACAGGCCAACAAGAACTCTCCCAGACAAAGCCTAGGCAGAAATTGAAGCCAGAATGGGCTAGGAATTCTTCCTAAGAAGCCCTTTGGATGGAGGCTATTCTAGGGAAAACAAGTAGCCAATTTTCCGAGTATGAGCAATACTTGGCCGATCGCCAGAGGGCCAAAGAACAACCTTTGGACCATTTTATTTGCTAACAGAGCCTGGGCCAAGTAGGATGACCAAATAATTTGGAGAGTTTCCTTTTTACTTCTCAGTTTGGCAATAGAAAATTAACTTGTCCATCCTCTTCCCAGGGTAGAGCCATAGGAACCCATGAGGAGGCTGCTGTCTTTCCTTATACCACAAAGACAACCTGCCTCAGTCAGTAAACATCCTCCTGCACTACCACCTCTGTTTTTAATCCTGCTGCAACAAGATGCATTGGCTTTGTAGTCCTGCATGCAGTATCAAAAAACTAAGGAAATTCTGTTTAAAATCTAATAATGTTTTCTGAAATGTATATTTGGAAGCAGGCTTATTGACAATGTAGGACTTGTAATTCCTCACACCTTTATAAATCATGCATGATAACTTCTAGGACAGTCTCTGGATTAAGCTGCTCTGGATGCTTGGACACTTTATCTCCCACAGGGAATCAGCTACTCCAGGCTGTATGTATCCCAACCTCTTCCCAAAGGATGGTTTTTGAACATCTACAGCACACTGAGCTTGGGCATGGTGACTCCAGTCATAAGAATTGCAACAAAGTCAGAGGAATCGGAGCACTGAAAGTTAGCAGAAACATCCTCCAGCATGAGAACTACTGCTCTGCATGATGAGTCTTCACCATATTCTTGGGTCACTTCCAAGCGTAAAGAAAAGGGGAGGTACGGGAGATTAACTTGATTGATTGAATTCTGGAAATGTGATTAACCTTTTCCCCACACTACAGACCTTAAGGCTTCTCAACAGATCTACTACTGCTTTTTTAATCTATTTGATACCTGAAGTAAGCATTAAAGATTAGAGGGAAGTAAGGTTCATCTCTAAGACAGCCAGTTCCATCAGACGATGGAAAGAAGCATCCCCGTCATGGGGATGGCAGAAAACCATAGGACACATAGGGCATTTCCCACATAGGACATTTCTAAACCTGAGGAAGAATAAGGAGAGAAAAGAGTCTACAGAGCTTATGTGCTTTCCTGAAGAGCAGCAACATCTGGAAAGGATAGAGCAAATGCTTGATCTGTGCACAGCATTGTCAGCCACCAGCTGCAAGGCATAGGAAGAAATCAGCATGTTCAAGCCCAAAATGATTTGCTGTCACACTTCTTACCAGTGCAGTCCTAAGGAATGCCTCAGAAACTGCAGGACCCAACAGAGAGTCAAAATTACCAGGCAAGGTTCATGACTTGGGATCCTTTAACTATTGGGGGAAAGTTTATCATTTCTTCCCCAGAATATGGATGAATTAACCAGAAAATCTACATTGTGTGTACAGTTTCCCAGATGCATCATGTATCCTTATATTTCCCAGATGCATCAAAATGCTTTTGGCAAGTGGTTATCAGTACTCATTCTAGCGTTCAGCACAATTAGTCTGTATGGTAGGAGCTTGCCCCTTGGGCAGATGCATTTTCAAAACATCAGCCAAAGAGTCAGGGAAATGCAACCAACTTTGCTAAGGTCCTCCATGTCCCTTTACCACATTTATATTGGGCATAATATTGATTCAAGCCCATTATTTACAAGCGTCATTAGGAGTACAATGGAGAGTGATAAATTATTACTTTAATGGGAGTATAATGACATAAAGATACTTTTAAAGTAATTGGATCCTCACCCTGAAGAGTGGAGAGTGTCTTTTTCCTATAAAGCTCATGCAATGTTGATAGGAATGAGATTCCAGATGTGCCTGAGGGAGTGACTGCTGCCTGAAGAAACTCCAGCAGAGCAAACCTTTGTCTCTCAAACTGCTTGTTGTTGTTTTTTGGGGGTTTTTTTTGTTGATTTTTTTTTTCTTTTCTCATCTTGCCTCAGATTTACACTTGATCACTACACAAAAGAGAATAGTGTTGCCTGGAAGCAAGAGAAGCAAGCAATGTCTTGGCTATGGTGGAAGACCTACTGATACAAAAAAAAAAAAAAAAAAAAAACCCTGCTCCTGTTGTTTACACAATTCCCTTTCCCCCTCCTGTCCCAATAGCATGGGAATGTATTTCTGCAGTGAGGTGCACAAAGCTCCAAACCCCATTTCTTACCTGAACCACAGCTAATTATGATAGCTTACTGAGCACAGGTTTAATAGAGAAAACAAAGCTCTCATGTGGCTCGGTTTACATACACAAATGTGCTCAGAGCATCAAGGAACTCAAGGATTGAAAAACATAAAACTCATTGATCTAAATTACTTCAACTGCTTGTGGAGAGCTTAGAGATGTTCAGGTGGAAGTTTCTATAGTAGCAAGGTGTTATTTTCAGAATATTTAAGGTTGGAAGGGACCTGTACAGATCATCTAGTCCAACCTTCCTGCTCAAGCAGGCACACCTACAGCATGTGGCACAGGGTGGCATCCAGGCGGGTTTTGAAGACCTCCAGAGTAGGAGACTCCACAACCCCCCTGGGTAGCCTGTTCCACTGCTCTGTTACCCTAACAGTAAAGAAGTTGCTCCTCACCTGGAGACGGAACTTCTTGTGCTTCAGTTTGTGGCCATTACCCCTCGTCCTATCGCTGGCCACCAGTGAGAACAGCCTGTCCCCTTCCTCCCTGCATTCTCCCTTCCTGAGCTTATACATATTAATCATATCCCCTCTGAGCCGTCTCTTCTCCAGAGAAAACAGGCCCAGCTCGCTCAGCCTCTCTTCATACGAGAGATGTTCCATTCCCTTAATCATCCTGGTTGCCCTTCTCTGGACCCTCTCCAGAAGCTCCACGTCCTTCCTATACTGGGGTGCCCAGAACTGCACACAGTACTCCAGGTGCGGCCTCACCAGAGCTTATTATCAAGATCTAATACCTTAGGCATTGGTGATTTATGCCATCACAGTGTAATCCCTTTTTCTCTGCCCAGATCATTGCAAACAATCCTCTGAATATGACCAGAAAGCAAGACAATGGTTTATGAGTTTTAAAAGTTCTAAAAATTAACTGCTTTCTTGTAGCAGAGTGATTTATGCAACGGTTAGCTCCTGTCTTTGGTCTCTTATGATGATTAAAGGCTAAAATAATGACGAATAACTCTGGGATTACTACTTAAATATCACTGCCTGGAAAAAGAAGACAGAAAACTGCTCCTGAATTGATCTACATGAATATTGAAGGTGCATCCTAATGAAGATGAGGCAGTAGTACCTGGAGATATGAAAGAAAAAAACCCATGTGATTAGGACACCGTATGGGATAGGGTCAGGATGAAGGCAAAAGAGGAGGATTTGCCAATTAACTCAAAATGAGTCTGAAGAAGACTTGAGCTTCAATCTCTGCCTCTGTAAATATGTGGGACTGATTAGCTAAAAAGAAATAGCTGTGATATTGCTTTAGAGCTTGAATTCCTTTTTCTATAGAGCCTCTGAAGTTCACCTTGAAGAGACATTACCTTTTGGTCTGTTAAAGTGGCAGCATTTGGGAACCAAAGAGTGATTTCACTACAGCTGAGAAAAAGTAGAGCTATTTTGCAGTCTTGTGGTTTTGGAAATTATGGGACCTGTTACTACCAAGGTGGATAGGAAAAGCAGGACCACAGGAAAGAGTCCTGAATCCGTGCTTGGTCAAACTTTCCTGAGACACAAGTCTCCTGGCTTTTGTCCCAGGAACTTCATCTCATAGATGAAAGCTTCTGAGTTTGTTAGGGTACAGACAGTCCCAAAAACTAAAGCATTAGGTGCAGCAATATCCATGAATGTTGAAGTAAACATATAAGGAACAACTTCTCAAGTCATAAAAATAGAGGATTCGTCCTGTCTATCTAGGCTAGGAGTGAATTTACCTAGGGTCCCTCTGTCCTTAACAGAAAAGAGAAAGGATTCAGCACTTAATGTGGGATGGATTAGCCTCTGGAAGTCACTGACTTTTTGCTTGGAATTTCACATGGGTACTTCAGTTTTCAGGTGGTCTTTGAACTTAATAGAAAATGGGGTGCTTGCTGCTTTCATATGAATTCCATGTATTAACAAGCTAAAAGGAACCTCATTAGTAAGCTACCAACGTTAGATTAAAACCTATATTTTAAATTTTTAATTCCTAATGACCATCTTTTTAAGGCTTCAAAAGCAAAATAGGATGGAATTGGATTTGATGGTTTGTGAAAAAGAAAAGGAGATGCTGGAAGAAAAGGTTACCTGCACAAGCTTGTCTGAAAGATATTCACATCAGAAGATGTTTACACGGTGCATGTGTGCACTACAGAGCCTCTCCAAGTGTTGCCACATATTTTGCTTTGTTTATCTCTATGGGCTTAAAAACCCTTCTTTAACTTCCTTGTTCAGTGTTACAGCAGCATCTGCAGATTGCGGTTCTGTGAACACTTTGGAGCTTGTCATGTGCCTGGAAGATTTAAAAGACTCTATATGTTCAATTAAATAAATTTATTATGATCTAAAGAACAGTGAAATGGCACCACAGGCCAGAGCATTATATCCTCCCACTCCCTTCTTCACTGACAAACTTAATCTTGAGGAGAGCAGTAAATACTCAGCCAGATGTGTACACATTGTCCAGGTGATGCTGTTCACCAAACACTAGGGAATTTCCATTTGGACCAGTGGGGATGGTTCCCATGCCAAGGACAGGGAGATGTTAGGGAGTAAGATGGCAACATTTTTCAAGTATATTTAATATGACTCACATATGACTCCTCAAAGTGACTGTAACAGATTCATGCAGACAAAATTTGTATAATGGTGCAATTGGATGGCACAATGACAGGTTCAGGTGCTGTGGATTGGAGCTAAAAGAGGTGGGAGAGCCTTAATCCAGAAGGTGACTGAGGAAGCAAAAACAACTCTACAAGGCTTAGGCAGAGAGTTAAAGAGTAGGAGTTGTTTTAAAGTGGATGGGCCAGCCTGAGGTTGGTGATGACAAGCATAGTGGACAGTGGGTGAGGCAAAAGTGTGTACATGAGCAAAAGAGGCAACAAATTCCAGGAAGGCAAGAGAGTCTGAGAGCGCAGACCTAAGCAAACAAGTCCTCCTCCTTGTTCAGATGCTAACCTGCTGTAAAGTCCTTGGAGGAAGAAATGATAGCCTTCCATTTAGCCTTCACAGACATCATTTTTCCAATCTACAACTTGATAGAAATTAATATCTGCCTATGGCTGATTCCCGGATGATTCCCGGATGATGTGACAGGAATGCAAAGTGTGTTGCATTGAGCAAAGAACATGCATTTACTTTGCTGCTAATGTAGTTTCTCAGGTCACAGAAGAGGAGAGGGCTGGGTGAGATGCAAAAGGCAGAGCACAGTAGACTCATTTTCCAGTCATGTCATGGCCACTACCACCTTGCTGTGATCCCTGATTTCCAAGGAGAGTGTGAAAGATCCCTAGGGCACTAGGACATTGCACCCTGCTGGCCATTCTGCCTTTGTTCACCCTGCACATTCTGAGGATCCTCTACACTCCCATGACATTGCTGGAGAAGACTCAGAGATTGCACAGAGGCAAACTGGAAAATAAATAAATGAGGGTGGAGAGCCAGAAGATTTATATTCCTCCCTAGGAAATTTTCCTTACTGATTCCATAAAAATAAAAATACCCAGGATAGTGTAGTATGAAGAATGATATGGAATGACCCTCTCCTTTCCCATGAGTCATCCAGGTCCCACACTCAAAGGATCTGGTGTTTCAGATACTTCCCTTGAACCATAGCAGATCCTAGTGCTTCTCGGTGCCTTTTGAGAATAACAGTTTAGAAGCAGAGAGTATCAGATTATGCCACTTTTGTCAAAGAGACAAACCAACAGTAGGCACACTGCTGCTGTGCAAGGAGCTTCTCAGTGGACCTCAGATTTCTATCATCTCAAGATCTTTATGAAGGTCCATCATCTTCCCTCTTGGACTGCACCACTATAAGGCCAGACTCCAGGAGCATGGTAAGAGTCTCTGCATACCATGGGGAGCAGGGAGAAAACTCTGCCCAGTGCTTAGCCTCCTGGGTAGCCCAAGTGCTTTCCAGCAGAACAGAGAACCTGCACTTCTTTAGATTTATACATCTTTAAGGAGAGCTCGGTGCACCTTTGCTATCTATTAAAAATACACATCAGAAAGAGCAGAGCAGAGGTAGCATAATCAGCAACCCAGGCCACCGGGGGACTGGGAGGGAGGAGGAGGAACCAGTCTAAAACTCATCGAAAGGTAAAAATCTAAATCAATAACCTTCCTTCTCTGCTCCCAATCAATACTCCCCACCACAGAAGACGTCACCTGGCATTATTCAGCTTCTTTTTTCAAGTTCTTTGCTGAATTCCTGGCTCCTGCCTAACTCTTAACAGGAAACTCTGAGGATTTCAAACTCAAGGGGTTCACTTCGTGGCACATAGTTGGCTCTGGAAGATGAGCTAATTCCCAACAGCACCTGCTGAAAGAGCATTCAAGGAGCCGTTGCGCTCTTTTTTCAGCAAACAATTGAGCCATGCTTTTATGCCTGCCAAAAAGCTACACTATCTGCTACATGGAGATTTATAGCAGGACTCAGATAAATGGAGATGAGTGCTTTTATTATCTATCTGAAACCATGCAAATGCAGTGTGGGTTATGATGTGAGAGAGAAAAGCTTCATTCAACAAGACAGAAGAGCCCATTTGGGAAGTAAATAAAATGTTGGCACTTTCCCTTGTAGATAAAGAAAGGGAAGGCAAGTACTACTTTTACCTGCTTACTGGTCTACAGAACTGACAAACACTCCAGAGAAATTAACAACAAAAATGACAAAAGTCACATCGAGGAAGAGAGTCCTTACAGGAAATGATCAAGCACAGTGACTTTCTAACTATGGTTAGGAGTTAGTTGATTCTAAGAAAACAGATCTTACGCCAAAAAAAAACAGTCACCCTGAAGAATTAGAGAATCCCTAGCACTTTAGAGATTTCTGTAAATTTGCTACATTGTAGGTCAAGAAACAGTGCCTGGAAGATGGAATTTGCCCACATAATAAGGAACTAAAAAGAGTCCATTTCTCCCTCCATCAGTGGAGGGAGGATATTGTCAAGATGACCAACATTCTTTCCAGTAAGGTCCTGGGTAGGTTCACTTATAGCTGTAAATTGGATATCGAAGAGTAATATATATTTATTTTTTTATCTGGGATTTTTTTATTATTATTATTTGGGAAAAAAAAATAAAGCTGTTGGTCAGAAGCAAGTCTTTTACAAGTTGCCCAATGACATCAGGAGGACTATTCACATGAGGAATCAGCACAGACACATATCCTATCTGGATAAAACTAATCATGTATAACACGGATTAGGTTGAAGAAGCTGAGGTTACTTTAATCTAAATTAATTTTGCATCCAGCTACAAGGCAAAAATACATCTCTTGGCAACTTGCCCAAAGCATCATCAGCAGGGTAATATTTTAAGAGACTCATATGGTAATATTTTTAAGATATAAATAGAATATTTAAGGATTTTAATAGAAATTAAGGCATGATCAGGGCACAAATGAAGACTCTTGACTCCTGTTGAGTTCAGTGAGTCACTAATGCTCGGCACCCAGACCTTCGTGTCTGACGGGATCAGGCCCTCTAAAGAAAAAGGCAATCAGTAAATTGCTAGCTGAGTAGATACACTAATGATTAACTCATATTACTATAGTTAATAGCAAAGCTATTAGCAAAGATGCTCAAAATGTCTAAGTCTGGCACTTTTAAAGGGAATCTTTGGAGGTAGGCACACAATTGCTCTGAAAAATAGGAGGATATGGCTCATACAAAATAGCGCAAGTGTCATATGTAATGCTTCCTTCCTCCTTAAAACAAGATTAGGCGCACTTAAGCCATTATCACCCCATATTTGTGTGCTCTTAAAAATTCAGTGATGAAACACTCACATTTTCCACAGTTCTTCATTATCCTCTCTGTTATACTTTTTCCACACTAAATCTCCCTTTTTATGATTCAAGCCCAGTACTTCTTTTCCTATCCACCCTAGACATGGAGACCAATATATGCTGTTACTCTCTCCTACAAGGATCATGCCTCTTTCCAGACTCCTTTCCTCTAGATCAAGTAACTCCAGTTCCTTACATCATGTCTTTACTGCTGTCATGAATGCAGCAAACGTCCCTTAAATCAGATTATAAACTGTTTTATACATATGTTTAGTTAAAGGCAGTGACAAGTGAGGAGCAGCAGGAATAGACTGGACTGTGTCTTTATGAACTGATTCTTGGCCCCACCATATGACAAAGCTATTGTCTTCTGTTGGGTTTCACCATCGTTTTGGTAAGTAGCTCCTTACCACCACCGTTGTGTCTGCATACTAAGGACTCAGCTCCAACAGGCCTTCCTGCAATTCAGAGCTGCTGCCCTCCACGTTCCCTACCATTGCGTCTCTGCTGGCTGACCCTTAGAGCAAATTTTAGGAACAAGGTTAAAGATTTAGGCTTGGGTCTGCACTTGCCTACTGGGCACTATCCAGTTTCCACTATTTGGTCACTTAGCAACTCAAGGTAAGGTATTGCCCATATACAATTGGACATGCTTTAAGTGCTCACAATGAATTGCTCACAAATGTGATCTACTGCTCAGAATGAGACTCCTCAGTTTATCACTAATTGCATCTTATTATAAGCTTTGCTAAAAAAAATTGTTATGAAGAAACTTGCATCATTCAAACTTTTCCTTTATTCTGTTCAAATTTTTCCTTAATTCTGTTTTATTTGACCTATTTTCTCATTCTTTTTCATTGCTTTTGCATGTTTCTACCAGATTTTAATCTATGGAGGAAATACTCTGGGAATCTTCAGCTATTAGAAAAAGATTTAAATACAGAGTCCTTTAAATTTATGAAAAGGGACCAATGCTTTGACATACTGTGAAGCTTTAGAGCTAGCAGTCTGTATTTTACAAGTTCACCACGTCACTGTAAGCAAATTTACAACCATATCTGCCTGACTGATTTGGCATTGAGATGAGATTAATAAAAACACAAAAAGCAGAGTGGAAATTTTAACACAAAAAGATATCAAACCTCTCATATAGCATTGCATTGGCTACCAGACCAATGACATTTTTTATTACATCCACCTAGGCTGACTTGATTCCTTAATATTATCTCAGAAGTGGATGTGATGCCATCAGTGATTCTTCAGAATCTTTCTTCAAAAGAACAAATGATCTTTTCTAGCACACACAGTTCTTTATCGTTTCTGAGGACCCAATACCAGTAGCGTGCTTCAGTGTTGTCACTTCTAGACCAACAGCCACCTCTCTAAGTGCTGCAGCACACATAGAACCAAAAAGGGCTGCCATGTCCTGGTGTGATGTGCCAGAAGGTGCTTGCTGTTGCTTGGCACAGAGCAGATTATCCATTCAGTGCATTTCTAAATGTGTTTCCTATCTCTTTCCAGTCTAATAAGTAGTTGCAGCCCACGTGAACTGCTATGGAAGTTGCTCATAAGACTGAAGGAGCTCTCTACCTGATCTGGTACTTTGAAACTCATCAAATTTGTCCTTCACTTTTAATGAAAGTGAGGGTCAGAGCATGAGTAGACCTTTTCTGACTGAGATTTAGTAGCTGGATCCATGCTTTGCAACCTGCAAATTTGGAACAGAAATTCCTGAAAATCTCCAGGAAACCTCATCCAGAACTACTTATTGCCTTGGGGGCTGACACTGGTGAAGCCAAGCTGTGCAGGAGGGCTCAGGGTTGTGAGAAGAGGTCACAGCACTGAGGAATGAATTGTCTCAGCCTCAAAGAATATGGGAAATGTTGTTACAAAGAGACTTGTACACAGCTGAGGACTGAGATGAGGATCAGAAGTGCAATGACAGCTACTCTCTTGATCCCCAAGGATACCGTGTCTGCATCCCTAGCACTCACACTGCTGTCTCTGCACTGAAAGCACAACCCTGAATTGTCATTTGCCGGCAGCTGTCTTATATGGATATGCTTGGCTTGATCACTTGTACAGTCAGTCTAAGAATAGCTTCCTCTTTAACATCTGATTTCTCTTAAAGGATAAAAATAAAACAATCAGAGCTTGGGTATAAAAGAGCAAACTGCTGAACACTGCACAGAATGCATCTATGTTTAATGAAGGAAAATTTTACTTTACGTGGGACACAAGTTATTTGTGTCAAGCATATTCATCCTCAAGATCAGACTCTAAGCTTCTACTTCATTATCTGACAGTTAAATGACTTCTCATACTGGAAAGAGCTTGAGTTCTCCAATGTAGATGGTGTAACTTTGAGCATGAACCTGGTGTGGTCATAGCTCTTGTCACCTTTAGTTCTTCCTGGAAAGATGCAGTGACCAGCACAGACAAGAGCATTCCCGGGAGGCTCTTTGGAGGCAGGAACAGTCTTGTGAGTGTAGGCTGTGTCATTCCACTTACCCTCAGGGGGCAGAGAACAGATCTTGGATTGTTTTAAATGTATTTTGAGAGTCCTGAGTGCTGTTTCAGGTAGCCTGAGAGAGACACTCTTCTTATACATACATAAGTCATGGTACTTCCGTTCAGAAAGAGTGTGGACAGCCCAGTTTTGGCTTCCCAGACTAACTCTCTGCACTGTCAGTGGAGGGAATTCACAATACATATCCCAGATGATTCAAATATAGTCTATAAATAGCACTAGATTCCTTCCTTCTCCCCTTTCTATTCGTACTCTGCATTAAATAAGTTATTCTCTCATACTGAATTGTCATGGGACATCTGCAGTAGGCACTACACCTTATAAACAGAAAATACTTTCCTTTTCAGAAACAAATAAAAAACCTAAAAACACAATCAAGCAGAAATTAAATGTGATGAACATTAAAGTGAAGAAATGCTAACTGAGCAGGAAATGCTGAAATTTAGCCAACATTTTTTTTTTCCATTCAAAGCAGGCCTGTCTCTGTAGTGCCAGACCACCTGTCACCTTAATAAGATATTTTTCCTGATTCAAAAATAGCATAGCAAGAGCATGCTTGAGTCAGATATGAATTAACATGTAGACTGAACATGATTAAAACCAAGTCTTCAGCCAAATGCTTGGGGCTACAGTGCAAATATCTGAGCACTGAGGAAACAGAGATGCCAGCCTTCTGACAAAACACAGTCCTACACTGTGCTGCATCACAGAAAGGACGTCAGAAGTGCGTGAGGACCCTGAAGGACAAATCAGCAATGCAAATCTGTGATATAAGGCAGCCAAACTCCAGTTCAAGTGGTAATGCTGTGAGACAGGTGGGTAAATATATTTCTCCTAAGATGTTAGGACTGGAGAACTGGAAACTTTGGGCTCTGAAGCTCAGGCTTGTAGACTTGGTGTCATCAGGAAGAGATCCTAACAGCTCTGATGCCCCATCTTCCATTTCCATTTCAGCCACATCTTAGCCTAGCAGAGAAAGACACCTCTGACCTTACCATCTCCTTGGTTTAAGTCTTCTACACACTCACAGAAAACCCAAAATCAACAATCATCAGAGTGTGGGAGAAAGAAAGTGCCATTATCTCCACTTGACACACAAGGAACTAAGCCATGGATGACCGATTTGCTAGGTGTCGTGCAAAGGGTTGATGGCAACAATAGGACCTGGTCTGAGCTCTTCAACAGAAGCCATGTCACCTCCTGCATTGCATTTAGACATTATTTGGAAGCTTAGCTTAGCTGATTTTGGCTGGTAGTGCCTCCTCCATTCTTTCTCTCCCTTCTTAATTACATTTGATTTTTCTTCAGAAGAGAATTCTTTTCTGTGGTCATATTTTTATGGGAATTTTAATGAGTCGCTTGGCATGACATTAATCACTGAAGATTTAAAGTGTCTTTAAATTGCATTTTCTCTCCTTTTGAATGCCAGCCACACATTTTTGTTTACAGTGAAATGCTAGGAAAAAAAAATCAGTCTATTTTCCTTGGAGCTAATTGGGGGTTTATTACTGCTTCATTTGCTTACAATTGAATCAAACAAAAACCTCCATCCTTTTTTCCTGGCGCTGCTAATTGGATTGAGTGGGTTATAATGATATTACAGTATATACATAAATGAACATTTTTAAAATACATAAATGAATATTAAAAAATACTTCTAAAGACAGAGTCTAAATAGTTCCTTGTATACTTTTCTAAAGCAGATTGCATAGTTATGCTTTTTAAAAAAATGTGCACAGCTCAATTCTGCATTCAGATTAACACATAATCCAGCCCAAGACAGCACTACTGGAACTGGATTGAGGACAGGATTTGCCAAAAAAGAGGGTGAAATGCATTTTTGCAAGGGTATTCCATTGGGATTTTGGCATATAATTTTCATAAATGCCTAGAAATCCTGCAGTCCCTGGCACCCATGGGGTACAATGCTGAAACTGGTATTACAGATGGCAGCTCTGTGGTACAGAAGGGACTACAGGCTTTGGCATTGACCAGTCCCACACTTTTCATTAGATCTAAACTCAACATTTGTTCTATATAAATTGCTATTTAAAACAGCTGAGGCTACTGCAAGCCATTTGTTAAGTATTTTGACCATGTGCAAAAAGCATTTGTTACAATTCTTGTAGCTCCCCACAAAATGCACCTTAGCTACATCAAAACTAACCATGGATGTTGATCTCCCAGGACCCTCTCTACAATGCTTCCTCTGATTTTCTTGTAGTCATTAGAGGATTATATATTTATTTATTTGTGTTATTTCACCATTTGTGTTTTAAAGAAAACAATATTTTCAAATTCAACCACCTATTTTTGTCTCCCTTAATCCTTATCTAACTCTGGTGTTAACTGGATTACATACAGATAATAAACAAGTTTAGTGTAGATGTCTGATAAAGCAACCAAATGATTTTGGGTGAGAACCTGTGCCCATGTTCAGGTTTTCACCTCCTACAGCAGCTCCTGGAACAAACTCGATTTGCTAACCACGAGTGCACTGCAGCTATTTCATGGAAAATCAGCACCAAAAATTTGCTTTCATATCATCTCCTGTTGCTTCCCAGGAACTCTGGGGAACACAAGAGGAATACTTTTTTCCTTTCCTTTCCTTTCCTTTCCTTTCCTTTCCTTTCCTTTCCTTTCCTTTCCTTTCCTTTCCTTTCCTTTCCT